>NC_051308.1:61623807-61931307 GCF_015220235.1 Choloepus didactylus | reverse complement strand
AAAATATAAAAAGTGAAAATAGTATAAGGAGCCCATTATGGAAGTCTCAGAAGGAGAAGAAAGAGGCAAAAGGAATATTCAAAAGAAATGATGACATAAAGCTTCCCAAACTTAGCAAAAAAACATGAATATGCACATCCAATAAGCCCAGAGAACACCAAACAGGATAAACTTAAAGAAAAATGTGTCCCATCACATACTGATAAAACCGTTGAATACAAAGGACAAGGAGAGAGCTCTGAAAACTGTAAGAGAGAAGTAACATGCTGTGTACAACGGAGTCCCAACTAGACTAAGTGCTGATTTATCAACAGAAACCATGGAGGCAAGAAGTTAGTGGGATGAAATATTAAAGTGCTGAAAGAAAACAATTGCCAAACAAGAATTTTACATCCAATGAGACTTTCTTTCAAAAATGAGGGGGAAATTAAAACATTCCCAGATAAACAAAAGCTGATGGAGTTCATCACCATTAGACCTGTGCAGCCAACAAGAAATGCTAAAGGTAGTTCTTCAGACTGAAAAGAAAGGATAGTAAACAATGATTCAAAGCAGCATAAAGAAATAAAGACCTCTGATAAAGGTAACCATTTGGGTAATTATAAATGCCAGTAATATTTTATTATACTTTTGATATGTAACTCCAAATGCACAAAAAGTTATGATAAATCTAGGATTTGAGGCATAAAAGTACAAAAATAGAATTTGTAACAAGTACAAAAAAGGTAGGGTTTTGAGGGGTATAGGAATAGTGTATGTGTTGCCACTGAAGTCAAGTTGATATCAGAGCAAACATGATTGCTTTTATTTAGGATGTTAAACTTTAACCCCATTGTATCCATGAAGAAAATATATGAAAAATATATCCAGATAGAAATGAGAAAGGACTAAATATGGTGCAGTAAAAAATAAAATAAACATGAAAGTAGGAATTAATTGAAGGGCCAAAAAATGATATGATTTACTGAGTCTAAGTAGCCAAATGGCAGACAAAAATCCTGCATTATTAGTAGTGACTTCAAATTTAAATAGATGGAACTCTCCAGTCCAAAGGCAGAGATTGGTAGAATGGATAAAAAAAATCGTGACCCAACTATATGCTCTTTACAAAAGACTCGCCTTAAATTCAAACACATAAGAAGGTTGAAAGTGAAAGGATGGAAAAAATATACCATGCCAGCAGTAATCAAGAGAGCTGGGGTAGCTATACCAATATCAGATAAAATAGACTTTAAGTCAAAAACTGTTAGGAGGAGCAAAGATAGTTACTATATGCTGATAAAGGGGTCAATTCAATATGAAGACATAACAATTATATATATATACACACCTAACAGCAGAGCCCTAAAATCTTTCAACGATGGATAGAATATTTATAAAGAAGATCAATAAGGAAATACAACAGTTGAATGATACTCTAAGTCAGTTGGACCTAGAAAATATATATATAGAACACTTCTTGCAACAACAGAAGGATATATATTTCCCTCAACTACACATGGATTATATCTTAGGTCACAAAAAAGTATCAATAAATTAAAAAAATATTGAGATCATACAATATTTCTTCTCTGACAATGGGTTGAAAATATGAATCAAAAACAGGGAGAAAAGGAAAATTCATAAATATGTGAAAATTAAACAACATACTCTTAAACAACCAATGGGTTAAAGGGGAAATCACAGGGGAAATTAGGAAATACTTTGAGGCAAATGAAAATGAAAATACAACATACAAAAACTTATGGGATGCAGCAAAGTCAGTGATGAGAAGAAAATTTATAGTTCTAAATGCTTTTTACGTTAAAAAAGAAGAAAGATTTCCAATCAGACACCTAACTTCAAAATTGGAAGAACTAGAAAAAGAAGAGCTAACTATACCCAGTGTGCATATAAGGAAAGAAATAACAAAGATTAGAGTGAAGATAAATGAAATTACAGAAAAAAAAAGAATAGAGACAATCAACAAAACCTAAGGTGGGTTCTTTGAAGACATCAATAAAATGGAGAAACCATTAACTAGACTGACAAAGAAAAAAGAGGGAGGATACAAATAACAAAAATCGGAAACGAAAAGGGGGACATTACTGCTGACTTTACTGAAAAAAAGAACTATAAGATGATACTATGAATAATTTGTTTGCCAATAAATTAGATAACCTAGATGAAATGTACAAATTCTTAGAAACACATAAACCACACACATTGACTCAAGAATAAGCAGAAAATCTCTACAAATCAGTAAAGAGATTGAATCAGTAATCAAAAGCCTCCCACCAAAGAAAAGCCCAGGAGCAGATGGTTTCACAGGGGAATTTTAACAAGAATTTGAAGATTTAACACCCACCCTGCTCAAACTCATCCAAAAAATTGAAGAGGAGGTAACACTTCCCAATTCATTCTATGAGGCAACATCACCCTCATACCAAAGCCAGATACCACAAGAAAAGAATATTAGAGACCACCACCTCATGAATATACTCGACAAACTACTAGCAAACTGAATCCAACAGCACATTAAAAGAACTAAATATCAGGATCAAGTAGGATTTATTCGTGCTATGCAAGAGTGATTCAACCTAAGAAAATCTATTAATGTCGTACACCACAGTAACACAATGAAGGAAAGCAAAAAAAACACATGATCATCTCAATTGACACAGAAAAGGCATTTGAAAAAATCCAGTATCCATTCTTGATAAAAACACTTAGAAAACTAAGAAGAGAGAGAAACATCCTCAATTTAATAAAGGGCATATATGAAAAACCCACAGCTAACATCATATTTAATGGTGAAAAAAAAAAGAAAACTTTCCCTCTAAGTTCAGGAACAAGACAAGGATGCACAATATCTCCACTGTTATTCAACATTGTACTGGAAGTTATAGCCAGAGCAATTATATATTTTAATTTGTTTAAAAGGGGGAAATTTTAGGTTATATATTTTTCTAGAATAAAATTTTTAAAAAAATCTATGGAACTGTACCACAAACAGTGACTCGTAAGCTAAAACATGGACTATAGTTAATAATAAAATTAAAAGAACGTGCTTTCATCAATGTACCAACACTAATTTTCAACAAATATACCAATTTTCAACAAATGTACCACACCAAGGCAAGATGTTAAGGATAGGGTGGTATATGAGAACCCTTATTTCATGCAGGATTTTTCTGTAAACCCACAACTTCTCTAATGAAAAACAAAAAGATGTAGTAAGCAAGTTTTATGGGATGTTAATTGATCTCAGCTTAAAATAAAAGGGTTGTGGTAGTTTGAACTTCTATGTTCCCCAGAAAAGGTCATGTTCTTTTAATCCATTCCTGTGGGTATACCCGTTTTATAAGTGGGACCATTTGACTAGGTTATTTCAATTGAGATGTGACCTACCTCATTCTAGATGGGTCTTAATCTTCTTACTGGAGTCCTTTATAAGAGAATAAAGCACATACAGAAGCTGAGATGAAATTAAGAGAAGCTCATAGAGAAAAGACCTGGAGAAGCTGAGAGGACCCACAGAAGCTCTGAGAGGAAGCCACTGAAGCCAGAAGCTGAAAGCAATGAAACCCAGGAGAGAAGAATGAGCAGATGCCGGCCATGTGCCTTCCCATGTGACAGAAGTGTCCTGGATGCCAGCAGCCTGTCTTCAAGGTCCAGGTATCATACTTTTAATACCTTAATTTGGACACTTTCATGGCCTTAGAACTGTAAGTTGTAAATTAAATCTCCATTGTAAAAGTCAACCCATTTCTGATATATTGCATTTCATCAGCTTTAGCAAACCAAAATAGGGGTACTCTAGTAGATATGCTTGACTAAACGCAGAAAGAGGTCTATACATCTTGTCTAGTAGTTATCTGACTATGCCCTAGGGAATTGTTGAGTGACCAAGGGGAGATCTGAATTTTCAGGGCTCTACTCTTCCTTCTCTACTTTAATCACAAAACCATCACTACTATCTGTTTTACACACAGAGCTTTCTCATAAGATTTTCTTTGAAGGAAGGGTCACAGAGACTATTGACACGAATATAATTTATTCAGTCGATAAAATTAAAACCCCAACTAAAATTGTGGCTGCTGCAAACAGGATTATTGCTATAACAGATTGAGGTAAAACTCAGATCTTAATCCTATGACTTCAAGTCCTGAGTGTGTGCATATGTGTGACTCTATACCACAGTTCTTATCCCATGATGGAGGTGAATCCTACACTTTTTTCTTTTAAAAGATGCAGACCAAATTCTCACTGCCTGACTAAACAACAGCAGTATTTAGATGTTAGTGAAGGTCAGCTATTGAGTGAACTCAGGGAAAATTCAGCACCTAAGATTCCTGCTAATAATAATAGCTAATAATTGATTAGTCTTATTATATGCCAGACACTGCTCTGTGTTTTCTATATATGTTAGTTATTTAAATTCACAACAATGCCATCAGTTTAGGTTTTAACATCGCTTGTAGCTTAGAAATGAGGAAACTGAAGAAAAGTGTGAAGTAAGTTGTCCAAACTCATATCACTAGAATTCAAACCCAATAGTCTTACTCTAAAGCCTAACACTTCTCTATTATGCTCTTGTGGGATTATAACCTGGCCTGTTCATCCTGAGCCTTATCACACACCTCACACTTTTTGTGTTAATCTTTTCTTTAATAAGTATATATATATATATATATGTATGTGTATGTATATGTATATGTATATGTATGTTTAACAGCACTTTAAACTTTGGTATTTTCTCTAAGGATTACATTATAAAAATAGCCATCAAAATTCTCTTGCCTTATAACTTAATTCTTATGAGAGTTTCCTTGATGAGCATAGCTAATCTAAAAATAAAACAAATATAAATGAAGGCATTAATAGTTTATAGTGGACTAATTTTTAACTCCTCTACTTTGCGCTCACCCCTGTATTACATATGAAAAGAGCCTTTGCCTATATCAAACATTAAATAGCTACGGAAAATTTAGGCTCCATAATAGAATTGAGGGTGAATATAGATACAGCTGAATGAACATCTTTGCTATTTGTGAAGAAAGTCACATGTTTAAAGCACTCAATTTATAAACCACTCAACTTCTATTATCCCCTAAGAGTCCATAGCATGACACTGTATCCAGAATGCTTCCTGTACCTGGATGTATTATCACCCTTTCTCTTCTCGCTAGTCTTCTGAAAAATGAATTTTCCCACATGATAAGCACTGATTTTCACTTGGGGCAGTCAGGGATTTAAACGGTTCTGCCTTCTTAGCCAAAGTGATCATTGATTGGCCTAGGACACCTATTTCAACCAGAATCCTTCCCCATATTTTATAATTTGGGTCCATCCTGTGTGACTCTTAGTCCCATTCTGTGAGGTGTTTTGGTAGCAAAGCTGGGAGAGGTGTGTTTTGGCAATACCTTGGTTGGAGAAATCCTGTCTGAGAAAATAAAGTTAATCAGGAAAGAGAACTAGGAATGAGGAAGCCAGTGGACTTTTGGCAGCTTTTGAGTGCCTGAGGCCAGCCGTGCCCATGTGGTCCTGCAAATTGGAAGTAGGGGGTGGGCAGCCAGTGCAGTACCTGCCAGGGTCTCCCCTGCTTGACCCTTTCAATCCCTCCCTGAACTTTATAAGGAGAAGGACTGCAGGCAGAAGCTAGAATTATTTTTGTAAAAGAAATCCTGAGACCTAGACTTATGGATGTGAGAGGCAAAGAGGGGCAACCACCACACTTATGTCCGGAGAATAATATGACTTCTGAAAAGCACCAGTTTGGCAGGCAGGGCTTTGCAGTTTTGGTGATAGCACTATTGGAAAAAGCACCAGAGCCTTCATGGCTGATATTAGTAACAAGGGTCAGAGAGAAGGGCCTTTGGGTGGGTGCAGTCAGTGAGCATAAATGTTATTGGAACCATATGAACAACATCAGGGACTCCCAGAGATAATTTTGTGATGTTTGGAATGCAGCATAATGGGGAGCTGGAAAAGCGGTCTTAGCTAATGTGAACAATGCCGTACAAATATGGGCTTTTAAAATTAATGTGATACATTTGTTTTCATTGAAAACTGGTCAAAAATGCATTGTACTAGTTTAATTTCATTTTATGTTTTAAAAATATATTTCATAAAATTATAACCATGGTTTAAAAATATCAAATTTTATAGAAGAATTCATAAATAAAACAATATTCTCCTCCCCTGGTCTCACGCCTCAGAAATAACCATTTAAAAATTTTTAATTGTTTTACTCTAGAGTTTTAAATAATATATTTATACAACTACTTATTGAGTTATCCACTGTTGCAGTTTGATAGTGCTGCCATTATGCAAATTACCAGAAATGGATAGGCTTTTATAAAGGGGGTTTATTCGGGTACAAATTTAGAGTTCTAAGTGTCCAAACTAAGGCATCAATAAGATGATACCTTCACTGAAGAAAGGCCAATGGTGTCTGGAACACCTCTGTCAGCTGGGAAGTCAGGTGGCTGGTAACTGCTGGTCCTTTGCTCCTGGGTTGTGTTTCAAAACGGTTTTCTCCAGGATGTCTCTGGGCTTCTGTCTTCACGTACCTTCTCCAAACGTCCTTCTGTCAGCATCTCTGAGCATCTCCAAGCATCTTGCAAACATCTGGGTCTTGGTTTAGCATCCTGGGGCGTTCTCATCTCTTAGCTTCTCTGGAGCAAACACTGGACTAGCATCTCAAAGCATCAGCAGCAGTCTGGGCCCGTGATGGCTCTTTTTGAAGGACTCCAGTAAACTAATCAAGACCCAGGCTGAATGGGTGGCACAACACCTCCATGGAAATAATCCACTCAAAAGTATCACCTACAGCTGGGTGACTCACATCTGCATGGAAACACTCTAATCCAAATATCCCACAAGATGGGGACATAATATATCCAAACCAGCACATTCACCTTTGGCATAGTTTGTTTATTTCTTGCTATGATTCTCCCTAACACCTCTACACCCTTTTAGTACATGGCTTCTCAAATGGTAATGTTTTAACTCTAAATAAAATACTAAAACTGGTATTTCTTCTTCCATCATTATTGTCAGTATATCTTCATACCCCACTTCTTCAGAGGAAGATGCGAATGCCTTTATACCTCCATCCTCTAACTTCCCTTTTGCCTCTTACCTTCTGGCAGATTACTATTCCTTTTAAATCATCAAGAATGGTGGCATACATCTTTGGCTCCAAATCCAGATGAATCTTACACACAATGTCTAAAAGCTGAAAATAGTGTTTACAATCCGATGAGTCTATCAATATTATTCATGTTTAAACTAAAAATATAATGAGGTATAATGACCGTATTTCCTTCTTTGTAATTCCAATGTGTTCTCCAAAGAAAATAATCATTTAGATTCCCCCTATTTACAGTCTACTGATTGATCTAAATCAGGACAAATGTTTAATTTCTGGCCTGATATTTATTTTATAGGTTTTGCTATTCCTAGATAGAAAATATGATTACCATCCCTTGTTGCTTGGCTGGAAGAATGGATAGATAAACAGACAGAAAGATTTTCTTTTACCATATCCATATTTTTTCTAGTTTCTTATTAATTATACTTATTTAATAGAATTCCTTCCATTTTTACTCTGGTGACCTTTGACTTCTATTCCAGTTTGCTAATGCTACTGGAATGCAAAACACCAGAAATGGATTGGCTTTTATAAAGGGGATTTATTTGGTTGCAAAGTTACAGTCTTAAGGCCATACAGTGTCCAAGATAAGGGGGTACCTTTACTGAAGGATGGTCAATGATGTCTGGAAAACCTTTGTTAGTATGGAAGGCACGTGGTTGGCATCTGCTCTGGAGTTCTGGTTTCAAAATGGCTTTCTCCCAGGACATTCCTCTCTAGGCTTCAGCTTCTCTCCAAAATGTCACTATTAGTTGCTCTTGGGGCATTTGTCCTCTCTTAGCTTCTCTAGAGCAAAAGTCTGCTTTCAACAGCCATCTTCAAACTGTCTCTCATCTGAAGCTTCTCTCTCAGCTCCTGTGTATTCTTCAAAGTTTCCATCTTGGTTGTAGCTCCTCTTCAAAATGTCACTCTCAGCTGCACTGAGTTCCTTCCATTTGTCAGCTCATTTATATGGCTCCAGCGATTTAATTTAGACCCACCCTGAATGGGTGGGGTAACATCTCCATGGGAATTATCCAATCAGAGTCATCACCCACAGTTGGGTGGGGCACATCTCCATGGAAACACTCAAAGAATTACAATCTAATCAACACAGATTACATCAAAGATAATGGAGTTTGGGGGACATAATACATTCAAACCTGCACAAACACTAACTCTGCTAAATTGTACGGCTGAATTTAGGTTGTACTACATACTGAGCTCTGGGAATATCACATTTGTCTGATAAATATTGCTGCTGGAAATAGTAATTAGATTTTGAATTGCTGCTATTATCTCTTTTGTTCAAGGATTTAACTATGTTTTCTAATGTTGGGTGAGTGGGAATGGTTCCATGAGTTCTGCTGAGGTCTTAGATTACAAGGGATACCTTAGAGTCATGAAGATGCTGAAGGAATAACTACTATCCCAATGGTAGATGACTGTGCCTGCATCTGCTGATGAAGCAGAAATCGCATTGGCTCCTAAGGTGAGATCCCTGTGATAAAGATGGAGCAGAATAAGAGCAAATCAATGAGAGACAGTGATTTGACATGTCATAGGTCTTTTGCTTCTTGGCCATTACAAAAAGAATACATTTATTGTATCATTTAATTGCTTTGGTATAATAAGTATATCCCAAATAAAAGTTGATATTAATATAAAGGAGAGCCCCCTTTATAAAGCAACAGTCCCCTAAATGTGTTTGGATTAGGTTAAATATATAAATGATTACAAATAACTATCTACTTGTTCTGGTTTGATAATGCTGCCATTATGCAAAGTACCAGAAATGGATTGGCTTTTATAAAGGGGATTTATTAAGTTACACATTTACAGTTCTGAGGCCATAAAATTGTCCAAACTAAGGCATCAACAAGATACCTTCACTGAAGAATGGCCGATGGCATCCGGAGCACCTCTGTCAGCTGGGAAGACACATGGCTGACGCGAGCTATTCCTTTGCTCCCAGGTTGTGTTTCAAAATGGTGTTCTCCAAAATGTCTCTCTTAGCTTCTTCATCTCCTGTGCATCTAAGCATCAGGGTCCTCTCAGCTTCTCTGGAGCAAACTCTGGGCTAGCATCTCTAAATGTCCTCAAGCAACTCCAAGGGTCAGCGTCAGTGTCAGTTCTTAGCTTCTCTCCAAAACGTCCCTCTCAGTGGCTCTGAGCTCCTGTTTGTGAGCAAACTAGAACAGTGTTGTATGTAAAAAACTAGTGGTAGTAGAGGAATAAAGCAGAAAAGTGACAATCAGTATCATTTGATCAGGGTTCACCACCTGAGGACTGTAATTCTCAAATGGGAGAACTCTACCATTGGAGACACCATTTCCTCTGCCTTCAGGGCTAATCTACCATCTCTATACAGTCCCTTCTCAGAGTGTAATGGGAAAACAAATCATTTTTTCTTGTGCAAGACTTAATATGTCTTTGTGGGGTCATCTTCTTTCCTTTATACGTTTTAAACAAAAAAATATCACTTCATATTTAAATTAGACACCTGAATAACTTTCACTCTAATGACAGACTGATTATAGACTGGCTGCAAAACACAACCTCTTACTCCCTTTGAACTAAACACCTTATGCATTATGTAAGCAACTCCCCAATCTGTGAGCCTGCTTTTCCTGGAAAGAATATTGCTGTGGTAGTTTGAAGCTCTTATGAACCCCAGAAAAAGCCATGTTCTTTTAATCTATTTCTGCGGATGCAGATCTGTTGTAGATGGGTCTTTTAGGTTAGGTAATTTCAATTGAGATATGCTCCCCCATTTAAGGTGGGTCTTAATCCTTTTACTGGAGTCCCTTCTAAGAGGACAAAAGACAGAAAAAGCCCTAGAGAAACTGAGAGGAAAAAGACACACCCACAGAAACAAAGAGAGGAAGCCACTTGTGCCAGTTTGGATATATTATGTCCCCCAGAAAAAGCCATGTTCTTTAATGCAATCTTGTGGGGGCAGACATATTACTGTTGATTAGGTTGGAACCTTTGGATTAGGTTGTTTCCATGGAGATGTGACCCACTCAACTACCCAATTGTGGGTAATACCTTTGATTGGATTTTTTCCATGGAGGTGTGGCCCCACCCATTCAGCATGGCTCTTGACTGGTTACTGGAGTACTTTAAAAAGAGTCACACAAGCCCAGCTGCTTGGTGCAGCTGAGGGACACATTTTGAAGATGGCCATTGAAAGCTGACACTAACATTTTGGAGAGTGCCATTTTGAAACACAACCTGGCAGCAAGTGGACACCAGCCATGTGTCTTCCCAGCTAACAGAGGTTTTCTGGATACCAATGACCTTTCTCCAGTAAAGGTACCCTGTGGTTGCTGCCTTACCTTAGACACTTTATGGCCTTAAGACTGCAACTTTGTAACCAAATAAACCCTCTTTATAAAAGCCAATCCATTTCTGGTATTTTGCATAATGACAGCATTAGCAATTGGACATTTTTGTGGCCTTCAAACTATAATTTGTAAGCTAATAAATCTCCATTTTAAAGTCAACCCATTTCTGGTTTATTGCATTCCAGCAGCTTCAGCAAACTGAAACAATTGCTTTTACAGGGAGGAACACCAGAGAAGGTCCCTGTGGTATTGGGTCTGGAAGAAAGGGACAGGGAATATTTCAAACAAATAATGCAATTTACCAAGATTATTATTATTTGCAGGGTTTTTTCTATGTACAAAGTTTG
Source organism: Choloepus didactylus (assembly GCF_015220235.1). Lineage (NCBI taxonomy): Eukaryota > Metazoa > Chordata > Mammalia > Pilosa > Megalonychidae > Choloepus > Choloepus didactylus. Next base: position 61,920,493 of record NC_051308.1, on the reverse strand, counting down.
GAAATGTGTTGTGTGTGTGTTTTTTTTAAAAGACTTACATTTATACTGATATTTTCAATTAAAATACAGCATTACATGATTTTTAACTAACTTTGATTTTGTATTTGTATCTCTGTTGTATATATATATATATTTACAAGGTTGAAAATACATATAAAAGGATACATATAAAAGGATAGTAAGGGAAATCTAATTTCCATCCCTGTTCCCTTTCATCTACAGGCGACAAATCTGATTTTTTATTTATTCTTCCAATGTTGCTTTGTGCAAATATAATCCAATATGTAATATTCCTATCCCTTTCTCACACAAAAGGTAGTATAAACTGTATAATGTTCTGTACCTTGCTTTTTTCATTTAACAATGCATTTGGGAGACCATGCCATTCTGGTAGCTATTGACTTTCCCTCTTTCTTTGTATATGTCCCGCCCTTTCATTATGAGGGGCTTCCATCATTTATTCATCAGTGCACTATTGATGGACATTTGGATTGTTTCTAAATATTTTGCTATTCAATGATCCTATAACAAATAACTTCATATATGTCATTTCATATTTTTTCCAGTAAATCTTTGGAATAGATTCCTAGAAGTGAAATTGCTAAATCAAAAATCTAATGCATATATAATCTTGCTAGATATTGCCAAATTCCCCTTCATACGAGTTCTACTATTTTGTATTCCTGCCAGCAATATATGAGGGTGCCAGCCTTTCCTTAATCTAAGCTCACCTACTTACATAGTGAGGAAATTCTTCAAAGATCCTGAAATATGAATAGCAGCTATTGGGGATTGAATTGGGTCTCCTAAAAAAGACAGGTTTAGCTCCCAACCCACGGTCCTGTGGTTGTGGAGCCATTGTAAAGAGTTAAGATGTTAGGTCATTTAAGATATGGTCTAACTGAATCAAGTTGGGTTTTAAATCCAATTATTGGAGTTCTTTATAAGCAAAATGGAATTCAGACAGAGAGAAACAGAAGCCACAGGAATCAGCCAGAAACTGGAAGTCAGTGGAACTTGGAAGATCAAGAAGATGCCACCATGTACATTGCTATGTAATAAAAAAGCTAAAGAATCTCAAAGATTGCTGACCAGTCAGAAGATACAACTTCAAGAACAACCAAGCCTTCTATGCCACCATGTACATTGCTATGTAATAAAAAAGCTAAAGAATCTCAAAGATTGCTGACCAGTCAGAAGATACAACTTCAAGAACAACCAAGCCTTCTAACTTCTGAAACCCAGAGCCAGGAATTTCCTATTCTTAAGTCAACCCATTATATAGTATTTGTTTTAGTAGCTGGGAAACTAAAACAGTATCCTTCACTGTTCTCTCAGTTTTTCTCTATTAAATTCCTTTGGCCGTTTTGGTGAAAGTTTGCAAGGGAGAGCAAGTTACTCTTGGGGACTCAGAATACAGTCTTGTCCCAGATGCTTGCCATTCCCTCTGACAGTACTGAGTCAAGTAAAATGGAAGACACGCAGCGTTTCTTTTATCCAGGGAGAGCTTGTGTACCCATGCAAATTTTACACAATATCAAGCAACTGTATTTCTTGAAGGTTTCTATGAAAAGTCCTTTGGCATGTTTCATTTGCATTGTGGGTACTCTGTGGTACAATATAAATTAGTAATAAAAGCATCGGAAATAAAGTTTCATGCCTGTGCTAACATTCAGGAGTCTGATGCAGTCTCTCTTCTTTTTCAACTGACCTGGGATGAAATTTCCAGGGCACTGAGAGTTACTAATGTGAAGGAAAACAGCAAGAAACCATAGCCTGCTGCTGGCTTCCTCAAAGAGTAGAAATGAGTGAGACAAAAAATGGAAACAACAGGTGTTACCTTTGTTCCCTTTTCTCAATTTCTTTTACACTACTTTATACTTGTCCTACCATAATATACTATCTATTCCACTTTTGTTGATTTTTTTCTCTCATATCTGTTGTATATTTTAAAGCAATGAATCCAATTATTAATGCAAACCAGAAAAGGCTTTTACTTACGTTTTATTTCTCAGCTGAATAAATGACATGTGTGGTGACTAAAAATTGGTAAGCATTTTGAAAATCCCAGAATCAATAGAAGCAAATGTAAAACAATATTTCTAAAACGGATGTATATATTGTTTAGCTAAGTAAGCTTGCCACATTTTTCTTTTTCCAAATTCAACTGTAGAATTTTTGAGTTGCAAGTTACTTTAGAGAGCAACTATTCCAGGATGAGATGAGGAAATCATTGGTCATGGAAAGTTCTGGAAGAAAAATTAACTTGACTCACATCAAAGAAGTAGTTCATTGTCGACCTGGACAGAAACACTGATTTCCCAATTCCTTAATTCAATGCTTTTACCACTAAATTTTAAGACATTTTGTTGTTGTTAAGAGGAAGAAACTAAAGTATAGAGGATTATCTTTCTTTGATGTGGTGTGGGAACAAGACTGACCCCCACACTGTGGCTTTTACTGTGATTCTGGTGATTCTTGTGATGCCTCCCCAGGTATCTGGTGAATAAAGCACTGGGAAACTTCCTTGCAGAGACCCTCATTCTAAACAAAAGGGATTTAGGCTTGGGCCAATCATAAAATCTTAGTCTTAACAGGAGAAGCAGTTCTGAATTTAGCGAGGCTTTGACATGCAGATTAGTCTGTTGGCTCCACCTTATGGATTTATGCTTGATTCTCTGAATTCAAAGAAACACACTACTCCATTGAAACCTTTATATGACATTGGGAAAATGCAGTTCTTTGGTACCTTTTTACAAGAGTGTTGCACTGAGAAGTGGGAAAAAAATTCTTTTCAACTTCTCCGTAATGTGAAGCTCTGGCAGTTTGAATCAGCACTCCGGGACAGTTGATACCCAGAAGTGGCAGAGCTTGGCAGCCGTGGTGTTGTTACCCAAAGAGATTGTTCTGTCAGCAGGAGAGAGCAATGCCTGCCGAGTATGACTACATGAAGCCAAAAGAGCAGTGATGCTAAATGGGAATGATTTTAATTCAGCAGAAAGAAGAAGTAGAAGAAGGTGGCTAGTGCATTGCAATGGTTGATTAGGTTTGTGAAATCTCCTGGGATCTCTCAGATTGCTGCAAAAGTGACATTTAAAGAAAAGATTTAATAAGGACAGTGAAAAGGAATAAAAAAGTGAAGAAGGGAAAAGAAATGTACCTGGAGATTAAAAAAAAAAAGTGAAAATGACATAAGTGCAAATTGCTTGCTTAACCAGCAAACTCTCTATCTTAGTTATCTTTTGCTGTGTAACAAATCACCCAAAACCTTATCACCTTAAAAGAACAAAGACTTATAATCTCACAATTGCTGTGAGTCAGGAATCTGATGTGACTGAGCTGGGTCCCTGTAGCTCAGGTTTTCAAAAGACCGCAATGAAGCTGTCAGTTGGGGCTTTAGCCATTTCAGGATTTGACTATGGAAGAGTCCAGGCTCACTCATGGCCACTAACATGCCTCGAGCCCTCCCCATATGCTTCTCTGTAGCACTGTGTCATTATATGGCAACTTGGTCTTCCCCAGAGAGAGTAATCCAGGAGAGAGGGATATAAGTGAGCATAAGAGAACTATGACTAAAATCACAGACTTTTGTAATGTAATCTTAGAAGTGTCACTATCACCTCTATCACATTCTATTCATTAGAATTAAATCAGTAGGCTCATCCCACTCTCAAGGGGAGGGAATTCCATGAGAGCATGAATATCAGGAGATGACAGCCACTGAGGCTGCTTATCAAACCCTGTAAGTGTCAGGTATTATGTTTATCAACATTGGGCAGTTTGGGATTTGGGTGCCTGTGTTGGTTAATTTCACGTGTCAACTTGTGTAGGTTATGGTGTCCAGTTGTTTGTGGTCAAACAAGCACTAAGCCGATTGTTACTGTGGAAGTATTTTGCAGATTTATATTAGTAGTCAGTTGATTGCACCTATGGCTGATTACATCTATAGTCAACAAAGGAGATTGCCTTTAAGAATGAAAGAATTATCATCCAATCATTTGAAGTCCTTAAATGAAGAATGGATGATGTCAGCAGTCAGAGAACAAGCATTTCTATCTCTACTTCAGCCAGCTTAGCTCTAACTAATCGAACCTGATAAAATACCATGAACTATGAGCCGTAACTGAAGACTCATTATTGACCAATGAATTATGAGATTTGTTTTACTCAAGCATGTATGGACCTTAGAGTCATTCATCTTATTGAGACAGCTGGTTTTGAAATCTTACTTAGCATATCACTATGAATACACCTGCCTAGCACTTATCAAACCCCTAACTTTTCCTCATTGATGAATGACTCAGTGAATTTGTTCACTGGTATGGCTTCCCTTGGTTGGCAAGTTACTATAATTGATCTTTGACCTTTCTATCTTTTTTTAAACTTCTGGTGGTCTTTGTTTTATTCTCTAGCCCTTTAATTTAGAGCCCTCTAATTATGTAACTATGTGAATGATATCTTTCTCTACCACTAGACTTCAATTTCCCAGGAAGTAGTGACTCTCTGCTTACCACACTATCCCTAACACTTAGCAAAGTGCCAGCACATGAATAGCCTTCCAACACAGATTTGTTGAATGAATAGACAGCTTTTCATTTTATGACTTTATATTCTAAGTCAAGAGAGTACATATTGTGAACATGTTTTTCCTCCTCTCCAGAGGTTTAGGTCTTAGATTTTAGTTTAGGGCAATGGCTAAAATTTTTGATGTAATAGATTTCTCTCTCTTAGCTGCTGTGTTAGTTTTTGTTACTAGTTGTAAAAGGCATTTAATGATTTAAAGGAAGGTGTTCCCTCACACCCACCCCACCCTCCCCCCAGCCCTCCTCGTCCTTCTGACATTACCGGTAATGTGCTGGGCCAGCTGTGCAACTCTTGCTGTCCATGTTTACAGAAATTCCTTTCTGAAAAGCACAGGTGATCATGTTACACCCTGAAGCCTGAGCTCTGATTACTTTTATTATAGTAAACTGAAAAGTTACAAATATCATTAGTAGTCATTAAATTACTCTGCTTGGCTGTCTAAAGGAGCTCTGGTATTTGACTCAACATTCTCTCATAACTGTAAATTCCACAGTTTGAACATGCATTTTCATAAGGCTGCATACTCTTTGACAGATTCTGTTTTGCTCTGAAAGTGACTTTCAGTAATGAACGCAAAGCATGAACTCAAAAATTCTAATGGAAATTCATGGAAATCTAAGTCTTGGAATTAAGTGTGTGTGAATATTGGCAGGCCCAAATTGTCTTCTCTACCCCATCTACTACTCATTTCTTTTTTGCTGTGTTCAAGCAATTTAATTCTGCATCTAATTTTAATCTGTAAACCATATCCCTTCCTGCAGTTGTAAAGCATGTGTTAGCATTTAACCAGCAGGAGGGGGTTGCCTAAGGTAAGAGGATTGATAGCATAGACCAGGCATCTTAAAAATGGCTTTGTGTGATTTGGCGCCACTGGCTAAGGCTTTATGTTCATGGATCCAAGCTGTCTGTCCAGGGCTTAGAGAGACTCAGGCAGTGAACACAGTGGAATCTTTTATTCATATTACTTGGTGTTGATTTTTCAGGAAAATTTGCATGGGGTGGGGAGGTGGTTTAAGGAACTCTGAAGTTATTCACAATCTGCTTTCTTAGAGGGAGCAGGAAGAATGAATGCATTTGTCCACAGAGTACAAGAGTGACTTGGAAAATGTGATTAAGACTCACTGAAATACTACTGGATTGTGATGGTATCATGTAAAATAAAAGAAGGATTTTTAAAATACAAATTTGGCTGCTAAATAAAAACTAGCTCTTCTTACTGGCTAAAATTTTTAGTTTTGGAATCAAGAAAAATCAGCCAATCCCTATGTTATATGTATAATGTTGTACATGTTATTCTTACATTATGGGTAAGGGGTTAGGGTTTAAAGTTAGCAATTAGGATGAAAATCATGTATAGCTAAAATAACCCTTGAAAATCCTTAAAGCCCCAATAAAATTCTAACTATGTATTTCATTTATGGTCAATGATAGGGAAAAGAAGAAAATCATTCTCAAAATCTTTCCATAATTTTTCTTGCATTAACCTTATTAGTTTTAATTGAATCTACCATTCAAGATAAATAATGCAACCAGCAATGAAGTTCTGAAAGTAAATAACTATATTTTGTTTATCCTAAAATGCATATTTTCCATATTTTAACATCTCTTGAAATTGAGATGTCTTAAAATTGGGGGCATTTTCAAATTCTAATTATCAGGTTTTCCTTCCTTCCTTCCTTCCTTCCTTCCTCCCTCCCTCCCTTCCTTCCTTCTTTCCTTCCCAGTTCACAAAATGATGGTTTGTCTGCTTTTAATGGTGTCTTAGACTTGAAGAAAAACAGTAGTTACATTCACATATGGTAACTATGTAAGCAAATGCTAGTACCCCACCCTGAAGACTAAAACTGGATGCCACTGGTATGTAGTTTTCTGATGTACCCAAACAAGACTCAACTTTGACTCAGGATCTTTCTTAAAGCATGGTATTATATGAACACACATGGAAGAAACAGCCTGCTGTGTAGGTGTGTTCATGACCCATTCATTCAAGTAATATTTATTGTGCTACTATCAAGTACTGGACACTGTTCGTGGTGCCTAATCGAGCAGCAAACAAAATAAGTGAAGTCTCTGCCTTTGGAGCTTATTTTCCTTGATATACAAGAAAAACCAGGGCTCAAATCACTTACATTCTTCTGAGTCTGGGGATATAAACCTTTTTCTTGGACCATTAAAAACAAAAAAAAAGTTTTACTTGAAACCCAGTAAAAGATAATGCAGGCTGAGCTATTGTTTTGCAAGGAATATATTAATTTTTATATTCTTAAAAATGTCTGTTCAATAGAAACTAAATCCTTAATATTTGGATGTAAACTAGATGTTATAGTTTTAGAGCCAGGCTAACTTCCTTCTACCAGTTCTGGATTATTGCTTATTGCTTGTCCCTTTCTTTAAAGTAGCAATAGTATTTACTTCCCCAAATGTTTCTTGTGTGGATTAAAGGAGACTGTGTACCTAGATCATTATGTGCATTCAATAAAGAAAATAATAGTCCCATCTTTGATTCTCTTTGTGACTGACCTAATGTTAAACATTATTTGTGTTGTGATTTCTTTGAACCAGGGCCTAGAGTCTTTTAGGCAGTAAAGAGGTGTATGTTGTCAGATCACAGCAAAACAAAACAAAGTAAAAAGGAGAAAACTTCAAAATAAACTAATAAAAAAAAGGAATAGATAAAATTTAGTCAGAAATCAAAAAAAGACTTTTAACAAGTTCCGTAATGTCTGGTCTTGAGTGAAAACTCCAAGGCTAATTAAAAAAATGTTTTATTATCCCTTTTCCTCAAACTATCTGGAGAAGGAAAATTATTTGTAAAATATGCCCATATTGTAACATAATAATTTCTTTGAATATTCAAAATGCATTTAAAATTTTCATGCACTTTCCTTATAGTTTGATGCTACCAATTGGTCAGTGACTGCCTAATAGTAAATTCTAGAATGTGAGCCCTGTCCTGATTCTTCCCATTTTCCATTCAAAAATTGAGAAATTTAAAGAAATAAGAATTTGGTCATTGTATCATTAATTTCAAGTAATAATACATGTGCACATTGTGGAAAACTAAGGAAAACATGGAAGGACAAATGACTAGTTAATTAAAAATTTTAATGGTTTCTTCTTTCATGAATTCAAACAAAACTTTATTGCTAATATTGTTTCCCATTTTGCCAGAATTCCTATATTATTGAAAGCAATTTTCATGAATGAACTTTATATCATTTAATATAAAGCACTCCTGAACTCCCTCAAAGGAAATATAAATGGCAGTAGTGAATAATTGACTTAAAATTTCAAACAAGCACATTCTTACATTATATTTACCTTAATCTACCTTAAGGTTTGGGACCTTAATTTACTTTCAGGTTTGGAACTGGAATGAAATAAAATACTTTTGGCAAACATCTCATTAGCAGATCTGTGCATGTTTAAATCTAAATAAATCTTGTCCTAGGATATAATGTGCTTTTTTCCTAACATTTAGTATTTTTAAAAACTGTTATTAATGCACTACAGTCTACTCCTTATAATAGAGTTTTAGCAGTCTGGAGGTCTTTTATTCTAATATTCAAACAAAGGAATTTAGAATTGAATAATAAAAGTATTTTTAAAATAAAACAAAAATCTTTCACTGGCTTGTCACCGAAAAGCATACAAGTAATAAATGTTTATCTTAGAAATATAGAAAATATGATGCATATGAAAATAAAAATGCACAAATTCCCAGCATAAACAGTTACTGAAATTTAAAAAAAAAACTTTTTATATAATGGGATCATATCATCTCTAGACATAGAGTTTGATATTACTACTACTTTTAAATATTTATTAAGTGCCAAGAACTAATTCTGGTCAATACCTGAATTATTTCATTTTTTCCTCAAAAAAAACACTATCAGGTGGGGAATATTATATCAAACATTCAGTTGAGAAAATTGAGGCTTAGGAAGGTTATTAACTTCCTCATTGTCACTGAGTTAGCTAGGATTTAACCCACAGTCTGATCTGGAAACTTTTTACTTAATCATAAGCATACTTCCCTTTCAATAAAGTATCCTCGGGTTATCCTTGGATATTAAAAAATGATATAGCCTTGAACATCTTCATGTATGCATATACACAAACTGATTCCTAGAAATAGAAGTATTGTTTTAATGTTTAAAAACATTTTTAAGTTGTCTATAAATAGTAACAAATTGTTTCTGTAAAGTTTGCATCATTTTATACTCTCACAACCATTCTATGGTTTTAAAGGCAAAGACAAAACACCAGTCTCAGCTAATTAACAAGGGAGGATTTATTTCAAGGTTTCAATAGTCGTATAAGCATATAAATCACATGTCCAAACCAGAACAAAGACAGATGGCAGAATAGGTTCTGGATCTCAAACTTTGGGGAATAAAGCTACTGCATCTTTCTCTCAGAGAATTTTCTATCTCATCCCTGCTTCTAACTGCAGCTCTTTGCTCATCAGCTGTTAACTCCTTACTTACTTACAGACATATAAGCAATGTAAAATGTCAATCTATCCCAAATCTACCTCCTGACTGATTCAGTGAATCTTAGTTCAAATTCCCAAAAAAGACAATATGATAGGCTCACCCAAGCCTATGGATTGGCTCTCCTTGGGCCAGGCATGTGATCATGGTCTACGCAGTCATAGCTGGGGAGGTGTGAGGTCACGTGTTCAAACAAGGCAGCAAGATCAAACTTAGAAGTGAGTCTTAGCAGAAACCAAAGGTAATCATATCTAGCACAGTATGAGATCATTCATATCAGCGTCAGTAGATTTTGTCATTTTCTTCATCTGTGTTACTTTTACTAAAGATAAAACTATATTCACATTATTTTAAATTTGAAATCTTTTTTCATACATGAAGAAGAATTTTACTTCTTATATGTATCGCTTATTTGCATTTCTTCTGACCTTTCATGTCTATTGTCCATTTATTTCTTTAGGTGTTAATTTTTCCCTCATTGTTTTTTCTATATAAATAATATTTTAAATATTTATGAATTAAGAATATGAATCCTTTTCTTATGTATTTCTAATGTTGTTTTCCATTTTGCCATTTGCCTTTTCTTTACATGGTTACTTTTGACATGCTGCAGTTTAAAGTTTAATGCCATCAAATTTTCCCATAGTTTTTTCCTTCCTTCTTCCTCTGTTTTCCTCTTTTGTTCCTTCTCTCTCTCTCTCTCTTTCATTTTTGCTTTGATTGCATTTACATTGGAAAAGCTCTTCACCACTTAAAGATTAGTAACTTCAATTATATTTACTTTTTAAAATTAAAAATATATATTGAACTCTTTAAATGTATCTGAAATAAATCTTGAAGGATTATGGGCACTTCCAAATACAATTTCATTTTTTCCCACATAGTCAACATTCACATTTTTCTTGCTAGAGCAATCTATCTGTTAAACATATTTGAACCTTTTTTCAGAGTGCATAAAAGGGTTTTATAACATGATTAGAATTTTATTTTAATTATTTTTTAAATACTATGGAGAGTCTATTGAACAGATGGCTGATAGTAGACAAGAAGTTAGTTAGGAAGCTATTGGAATAGTCAAAGTAAGTTATATGAATTTCTGAACCAAGGTAGCAGAAATACGCAGAAAGGGGGCAACTTAGCAGGAAAATAAGAAGTGAGCATCTTTAGGAGTTAGTGATTATATGTACAGGAAAGGGATGGAAACAAGAGGGAGGAGCATGAGACAACCACAGGGCTTCTGGCTTTTGTTGCTAAGTAGATGTGGGGAAAGATGATGAGTTAGTTGCTATTCTGGATAGGCATGGATCTATGTGGAGGACAGAAGACAGATACATAGATCTGGGATATCTAGACTGGAGATAAAGACCTGAGTGTCAGCAACATCCAAGCAGATGTAAACATCTTTCATGTGCCTGCTTTTCTTTTAAAGATTATGTAGCATGAAAAGAAAAGAAATCAAGAAAACTGGCATTGGGAGATGAAGCAGATTAACAAGAACCTCGAAAAAATAAATTGACATCACTATTATAATAAAGGCCGAAGGAAATCCAAAGGAAAATAATTTCACAAAAGTCCATGGAGAATCAAATTCAAAGAAGGAAAAAGTGATAAGTAGTGTCAGATATGAAGGAGATTTCAAATAGGATAATTGGCAGGGAGGTCTCATCTGTATTTGTCAATGTAGAGATCACTGGTAGTTTGGTCAAGAGCAATTTCAGTAGAATAATGTTATACCTGAATAAGAGAGAGGAGTAGAAGGATAAGCCAAACTGCAGATAGTTGAGGAGAAAATGGTCAGTCAACAAATGTAGAGAGTGCTTGCCGGCTGCCGCCTACTATTTACCAAATCTCATTTCTAAAAGGGAGGGGTGAATTAGGATGATTAGCTAGAGGATGAAATGAATAAAGGGAAGCTTTTTCATAATGTTTAAAAATTTCTGTTTGAAAGAAAACAGTACCTAGTCACATGCAAAATGGAAAGAACAAATAGGTGAGCGAGGAAACAGCTACCACAGAGGAAGACATATCCAGAGGAAGGGAGACAACTATGGAGGCAGAACCTGATACATTTGTTGATGCAAGGAAGTGTGTGCGGAGGTGCGTGGGGGCTGGGGTAGTTGTCGAATGGGTTCAAGCTTCTCAATGAAAAATGGAAGTCAGTTCCTTAGTGGAAAGTGAAGTGGTGGAGAGGAAAATTTGAGGAAAGAAATAAAATTGGACTAACTAGTGGGGAGTGGGCTGCAAGAATTGCTAGGTCAGATCTGAGGAGGCCAAGGAATTTGGAGGCCATGAATATGTACTAACACCTATACGATTGTCTAATTTTTTTCTTTCAGCAACACTGAAGCTGAAGGACAGTTGCCTTGGGGATAAGAAAATGAGAGACTACAATTAAAGGAAATGATAGTCAGAGTGGGATATCACTGGTTAGATTTTGAATGTGGTGAAATATTTTAGGGGCATAAGAAGCAGGTCCCAGGAAGTGAGGGTAAACAGAAATTGGAAAGGCCAAGGAAATGAAAGGATAACGTATCTGACAGATTTTAAAAAATGAACATTGAGGCTTTCCAGAATACTCCAACCATGATTAGATATTCCATAAGTATTTGATTGTAATATTAATAATAATTATTAAAACAACATAAATATTAGTACTATTACAAATGAGATTAAAACTGCAGTGACTGAATTCGATAACAACTGTTTTATACAAAAATAAAGAGTCAAACTAGCTAAGAAAAAAACATGATATACATAACCTTTAGCATCAAAGCCAGATGAGTAGAATGAGGCAATAAACAGACCACGCGTATAAGTCTAAAAATGAAGGTGAGTATCTTGGAGATGACGTTCTTGGAGGTTCTTTACTCAAAGAAACTGAGTAAAATTTCATCTTAGGTTTGGATTCAATTGTGAAAATCAATCTACTATATGATGGTCAAAAATGTTCTGATAATTACATAGTTCTTTATGCACCTTTTCCTCCCTCCTTAGCAAATTCCATGACAAGAAGTATTATCTGAGTGAGTCCCCACCTAGAGAAGCAGACATAAAATTACCTGGTGTTTCCAAGTTAGCCAGGAAATTTAATAAAAGATGTAGAGAACAGAGAGTTCTAAGTGCTGTTGTAGATGCATTAGGGGCATGGGTGCCTATGGTATGGGAGTTGTTTTGTTTCTTCATGTCTTCTTTTTCACCCATATGGCAACAGCAGGAAGGTGTGCTAAACTAGATGGTTATTTTGCAGATTTCATGCACAAAATGATTTACCTTTTTAAAATGTGATGTATTTATAACATGGTTATCTAGAGAAGCATTATCCTTTTTAAAACTAGTGCCTTTTTCCTTGAAATACGACCATATGATATCAATTGAATAAATAAACCTGAAGACACTGATAGACTGGAAAAGGCAAAATTAAGAACAATATTACTTCTAATGCATCTTTCAAAGATGAAATATCTCTTGATTGTGACTGCAAAAAGTGGGGCCACAGTGGCATTCATTGTTCAGTGAGCTTGTCCACACAGTTCAACCCACCGACAGCAATGAATGTTGATTGTGACCTTTTAAAAAATGAATCTCTGGATGGGGAAGAGAAAGTCCTGGTGTGTCCTGCTTTGGTTTCCTGTCTTCAGCAAATTCTGAGAGCCATGAAGTAGATGATGGTTAGCCATAGGGTACAATCAACGGTCGATGGTTTTGATTTTAATTCCAAACTCACCGACAGCGTTGAATGTTCACTGAAGCAACCTCTAAATTCTGCTGACTTTATGCTATCTGTACGTATCTGAAGGTAGTGGGGGAACAGAATCAGCACAGTGGTTTCCATCATGCATTTTATGTATTTTAAGCCATTTCAAAAGAAAAAGAAAAAAGAGAAAGAAACAGCAGTGAGCTTCTTCCAACCAAGAGTTTGGCAAGCCTCCATATCACATTGTATGAGAGAAAAGGATCTGTTTCACTGAGTTAAAAAAAAAAAAAAAAAAAAAAAAAATGCCTAACTTGGCTTAGATCCCGAGACGGAATTATCTCACTGTTAACGACAGGGAGAATTTGTTATTCAAAGTAGTTTGAAATATGGAATCAAAACAATATCTTATAATTTAAATATTGCTACACTTATAGTAGGTAAACATGATATATGTAAATTAAACAAATTTAACAGAATTTCCTTAGATTTCCTCAAATTAATACCTAATATATCTTTTTTCTAGAATAGAATGTTAGAATTCATACTGTTTCTAAAAATCATTTCTTATATAGAAAATACCAAACAAATTATAACGGAAGACTCTAGCTCAACACATTTCACTCATAACACAAAAATTTCATTAATGCTGTGAAAGGTAAATATTCTGTGTATGCTACAAGATCATTCATTGCCACAATTTCTGAGTATGAGATGATAACACTTTTTGGGTTTTTTTTTCTTTTTTTTGGTTCTTTTCACAACCCCCTTTTAATAGAGTTCTTTATGATTTATGCTTATTTTAAATTTTTATAAACTATTTTTAGAAACATTTTCAATAATTTTCTATCATGAATTTTTAAAAAAACAAAGTCATTTTGAATGTATCAAAACCAGAATTGAAAGTCACTATTTTGTACACTTAATTGGCATCCAATATGGTTATGATTATTCATGGGTTAGATAACCCACAAAAATTTAGAATATTACTTTGAAGGTGACCATGGTCTATTCAAGTGAAGAAAATTATTCTTGAAACATTAGTGAAATAGGTATTCTAAACTGTTACATATTCTGACATCTTACACACTTAGAATATTTTAAAACCACCAATTGTTTAATACCTTTTAGATAAATTGTTTGCATGGAAACTATCCATAATTAAATTATTTTGGGTGGAAAGGGGCCGATAAGCTTTGGAGATACATATCGAGGAGAAAAATAGTTATAGAGTATAAGACTGATTAATCTGAAATTTGCAGTGCTTAATTCTTTTGAAATAATTCTTTATTCTTACAGAATAAAACTCTTTGGACAAATGCTTTACCAGTAGGCTTTTCTGTGTTGCTTCTAGACAGAATATTATCATGGGACTGGGGATTCATTTGTTTGCTTTGTCAATTACAGCTGAAGGCCTATCACTCCTGTTCTATTGCCTGCTTATTGTGGTATTAGTGTCAGGTCAATGTTCAACCGTTTTCAATCATGCCTATTCATCTCTTCTTACATCTGCTAACATTTGTATAATAGGGATACTATGATAAAAGACTCTAAACCATGCATTTCGCATTAACACAAAATATGCATTTGGCCTACTAATAAACAAAGCTCTAGGGCAGTTAAAATTAATTGCAACTCATAGCCACATTATGATTTGTTTTCCAAAACATTTTTCTTGAAGCCCTTTGCAGAATATAATTAACGTAAGCTTAAAATTCTTAAGTATAAAAATAATTTACTTATAATAATAAGAAATTACATTAAATGTCTTGTACATATGAAATAGCAATGGTAAACAACTAATTCTTTCTTCTCTGCTTGGACTAAACTGGATGCACAGTTTATGAGGTCATAGTTTGTTGAAGATAAAACCTGAGCTCCAAAGTTTAAATTCTACACAACTGGAAATAAGGTCTCTGGGTTCTTGCTTGCAGTTAGCCTAGTATCAGAGAAGAAAATAAACTTCAGAACTTGGGACTAAAATTATCAATATTCCAAAAGGGAAATTGTTTTACTTGCTAGTTCAACTCAGTTTTCTGTGCATTCATGTGTGTGTTTTCAATCACTATCTCACATCTTTAATCCTATGTCATCGACACCTTTATTTTTATTTTGTGCTTAATGTTTACTTGACTTTATTTGTTAGAGCAGTTTTAGGTTTATAGAAAAGTCATATAGAAATTACTTTTCCCCATTTTCCCCTCCCCCTCCATTATTAACATTTCACATTAGTGTGATGTATTTGTTACAATTGATTAACCAGTATTGACATTATTATTAACTAAAGTCAATAGTTTATATTAGGGTTTACTCTTTGTATTGTACAGTTCTATGGGCTTTTTTAAAATGCATAAGATCAGGAATTCACCAAGACAGCATCATACAGAATAGTTTCTCTATCCCAATTTCCCAGTGCACCTCTTTTCATCCATTCCCCTTTTCCCCTTCCCCTCCCCCAGCTCCCAGCAACCACTGACGTTTTGACTGTCTCTCTAGTTTTGTGTTTTCCAGTCATATAGTTCAAGTCATACAGTGAAAAGGCCTTTCAATTTGGCTTCTTTCACTCAGTAATATGCATTTAAATTTCCTCCATGTCTTTTTGTGACTTGATAGCTCATTTATTTTCTTTTATTTCCCCCAAACACTCCCTCTTTCCTCCTCCCCCATACCCTGGTAAACTCCAATCCACTTTCTATCTCTGTGAATTTGCTATTTGTAGTCATCTCTTATAAGTGATATCAAAAAATATCTGTCCTTATGTGCTTTGCTTATTTCACCAAGCATAATGTTTTCAAGGTTCTTCCATGTCGCACCATGTCTCATAACTTCATTCTTTCTTATGGCCAATATTTCATTGTACGTATGTACCATATTTTGTTTATCCATTCATTTGTTGATGGACTTGGGTCACTTCTCCTTTTTCGTTATTGTGAATAATAATGCTGCTATAGACATTGGTGTAGAAGTATCTGTTTGAGGCCTTGATTTTGATTTCTTTGGGGTTTACCTAGAAGTAGAATTTCTGGGTCTTGTGGTAATCCTATATTTAACTTTTTGAGGAACCATCATATTGTTTTCCAAACTAGTTGCACCATTTTACATTCCCAAAAATTTACTAGAGTTCTAATTTCTCTGCATCCTCTCACTCATTTCTTTTTATCTCTGAATAATATCCTATTGTATGGATGTACCATAGGAGTTTATCCATTTTCCTTGGCTATAAGACATTTGTCTCTAAAACATTGAGATTCAGTAGTCCTGAGATTTTACTTTTTCAGTAGAAAAGTGCAATGCCATTATTTTTTGTTTTTAGAACCCATCGTTCATAATTCCAGAATTCTCAGGTGAAGGAAGCAATCTGCACTCCTGCATGGTTTTCCTTGAATAAAAAGATATATAAGCAATAATCCATTTATGTATAAATACTCTCCTATCCACCGCTCCTTATTTTTGGAGGATTGTGTGGGCAGGATAAGACTAACTTGCATCAAGGCCCGATTTATTTTAGCTGTTATTTCTCACTGCTAGGCTTGTGGGGACATTAAGCATTTTAGTTTTGCTTAAGGTTAGTAGGTCATAAATAAACCAAAGCAATTTCTTTGCTATGAGCAAGGGGGTCACCAAACACATGAAACACCACTTTTAAACAAAGCAAGCCATAACATGAATTGACAGAGGACCACGAAGAAGTAGCACAATGTTCCTCAATAAAAGGCCACAGGGATTTGGGATGCTAAAATTGTCTGTTTTAGGAATAGTTTATATATCTTGTCTGATGACCTGTATTTAATTTAAGTGACTGCTTCTGCCAGTCTTTCCAGAGGGCAAGTGTGTGAAATAGAGCATCTCAACGTCAGTGTCGAGTCCTTTCCTCTGCCTGATGCCTTGACCTAAATTGAAAATGTGAGCATTGATCTGGACAAATGAAAGAGAAAGAGACTTTGCTACCACGTGAGTTTTATCTTTAATTCTAGTTAGTCAGTTTGAACAATTTTGGGGTAACACATATTCAAAAATAGATTTAAAGTTTAATTGGTTTTGTTGTCCCTTCATAGAAATGAATCTTTCCAAAACATAAAGAGTGGAAAACATTGCATTAAAAAAAAAAAAAAAAAAAGACCATTGCTGTTGCTTCCTTGTTTGCCTATGCCCAAAGGAAATAATATGACATACCTTCGAAGCCCATCAGAAATGAGATTGCAGCTTACCTGGTATTTTTGGGTAGTAGCCCCAAGATCCCTTTCTCACGGCCATTTGTTTTTCTTAGAGGATCTCTTTCTCTGTTCAGGATGTGAAATCTCTTGAAATGTTTCTGCACTGGCACTTTCACCTTCCTTGTTATACAGTTCAAGTGCCTATTACAGAAATGCTCATTCTGGATAATTGTAACTGTAGTTACGAAGGCTCTTTGCTATTTCAATAGAAAGAGCTAAAGCATTCAAGTAGACAGCAACTGAGTAATTGCAGAAAGAGAGCCAAGTTCAGTACTTGGACATGTTTTTTCACTGAGAAAGAAGAAAAATTAGGGCAAGTCATGCCACAGCTTGGCTCAGATTAGATATCTTATACTACTAAAATACTGACACATCGGAAGGGACTCTGATTTTGTTTTTCAACAGTTTCAAAATTACTGATAGCCCTTATTCCTATTGACAGTAAAGGGCCTGAACATTTGTTTTTCTTTACCCCAAAACATGGAAATGATTCCGCATGATTCGCTTTGTTAAACATTTTAATGAATTTGATTTGCACTATCTGAGAAAGTTATTATCAATTAAAAAATATCATTGATTTTTAGTATACTTATTAACTGGATTTTCATATTAAGTAATTTGCATAGTTCAGTATCTGTTCCAAAACAGACTGCAGATAATTAAAAAATATTTTCCATAGATGGAGCAGTCCAATTGACACTTACTGAGTAGTAAATTTTAAAAGCACCTCTAAACTCTGGAAAGATTTGGAAGTCTATGCGCCATCAATCTTTGTGGTCCTTGTTTTTGTGTATTGAAAAATAATATAAAACCTCACATATTTATGGAATTTAATCTAGTAGAGAAGGTGAAAAACCCAAAACTCCAACATAACATATTAATGAATGTTGAATATCACTTAATAATAACCTGAAATTATTGATAGTTTCTGCTTATCTTTCTTTCCTTGTATTAACCATTTATCGCAGCTGGGTTAAAACCTTTACTTTCAGTAGAAAATGTAGTTATGCAAAATACCTTTCTCTATATAAAGCTTACCCATTCACAATGAATTGCAGCAATTAAAAAAAAAAGTACTTTATTGGACAGCAGGGTATAATAGCTAAACAAAGAGCAAGAGAACTGGGTCAATGGACCCAGGATCTGCCACTCACTTGCTTAGTACATTACCTCCCTGAGATTTAAATTCCTTGTTTTAAAATATGGAGAATGAAACCATCCTCACATATATGAATTCATTTAATTTTCAAATAATTCTTTATAGTTAATATTCAGTAAGTGATAGCATGATAATCATTATTTAGGGGACAGAGATTAAATTCTAAGTCTCCTGGCTCTAATGCCTCTTCCCTTCAAAAACAGCTGCTTTCCCACTTCTAAAATAAAATATTAAAACATAGTTTTTTTCCTAAATCATCTCAAAATACATCAATTTTTTTTAAAAAAGTTAACATGCCTAGTAAGATGCAGCACTCTGCTGTGTAGCTTCTTACCTGGTAGGTGGTACTGACTGAAAAGCAGAGACAGTTCTAAAGAGGATTGTTGGCAACTTAAAAGCTGTAATTAATCTTAAGCTCTCTTCAAGTTAGGAACCCTTGATTAACTTAATGAATCCCCATATTTATCTCCAACAATATTGCAGAATGTGAGGGCTATAGTATATTTATGATGATTACGTGTTCATCATTCAAAATAATTTCTTGTCCTTCAATTTATATCATGAATCAAACCAGTATGTCATTGGCTTGTGTAGAATTGGGCTAGTGTTTAAGTACCATTGTATTGTTTTAAACTTATCTAGTCATCATATTTTTAATGTTTCAAAGTTGATAAAATGGAAAAATATTCTGATGCTTCTTTGTTCTGAAATTTAGACTTCTTCCTAAAGCAAAATAAGGATAAGAATAAGAATAAGGATAAGAATAAGAATAAGGGAAGGAAGGAAGGAAGGAAAGAAAAAGAAAATGTGTACATTGTTACAGTTTTCCAAAAACCATGAACTTATTTTGCAGATAAATTATATTGGATTATCAAAATTATCCCTTTATGAATAATTGAAAATTTAAATAACAAATTTAAATTAAATCACCTTTTTATATAAAAGATATCTTTTTTATAGAAAAAAGCACAATGATGATGTGAAGTTTAATATGAATAGAATATAGTGAAAAATATAAATTGTAGTAAAGCTAGGATTTTTTTCCCATAATAAAGATCTATAATGACAAAGACTAACCCCCTTGGTATCCATCAATTCTGCTAATGTCGTGGGGGGCAGTGTTTATTTTTAGCAAGGAATTGCAGTGCCCTTGATCTAAGACTTTGCACTAATGGTTGATTAATCTGTCAGTTTGGAAGGGAAAGACACACTGACTGATACTCAAAATAATTTTAAAATTAACCCCAAGTAAATATTACTGTATCAGTAACACAATTTGTATGATAAGTATCATGTAAATTAATCATAGAAAATAAAAAGTAATATTTGTGTTAGAGAAAATAAATACTTTCTTGGAAAAACACATGACTTTGAAAAGAGGCAGAACCCTTGCTTATATAAATTATTTAAAATATGGCAGTGGTGGAGAACTGATATGAACAATCAAGAAACACATGCTAGGCTTTAAAAATTTTTCATGTGAAAGAGTAAAACAATATTTTATAATTCTATCATATTATATAATAAACCAATTCATTGCAATCATAATTTAAAATACTGATAACATCTTTCAAATAGTCTAGGCTCCATTCAATGTTTATTCTGCAACTTAGAGTCTCCCAAGATTTTTGACTGCATTCTCCACTAACTATGCTATTAGAATACCTTACTATTTTTGGAAGATATTGTGAATGTATTTCTGTCTTCATAAATTATACAAGCATCTGTTCTTTCAATCAACAGGATATCAAATGTGTTTTACATTAATCTGTGTGAAACAATGTATATAGTACTATCTCATTTCCCATGAACTTTCAGTTGGCACTGACCTTGTAGTCAAGAAATATTTGAATGGTTAGGATGTTGGAAGTGGAATGAAGAATACTAAACAAAAAATATTACAGAGTGTGTAAGATTGTAGGAATTTGTAAAATGAATTTATGATGTAAAAATAGTTATGATGTCTTTCTACAGCAGTTTTCTATTCTATACAGAAATTTAAAAAATCAACAAGAGTAGCAGAACTTGACTTTTTTTTTTTAGTACAAAGTTGAATCTCTATTGAAGGGTTATTTCTTGTGGTTTTAATATTATATATGACACTATATTAAAAAATATGGAAGTTGACAGCATTTTTGATATTGATTTCTGATACCCATTACGCTGATTTTAGTGTACTCCTTCAAAAGAGCCTTCATAAGCATTTATCCTTTGAAAATGAATAATGTAATAATCTAAAGTAGCCTTGGATATGCAACTCACCTAATGTAACCGACAGGCTACCATGTATTCTTCATGGGTGAGCTGTGGCCTGAGGAAGGATTCCAATCATGAGTCAAGACGCCCTTACAGTTAAGTAAATAACATTGTTCAATAAGTCCTATAAAATGCAATACCTTATCTCAGATTATTCACAAAATACATGCCATTTATGACATGTTTGGATTGACTAAAGGATTTAGGCATTGATTTTGGACCCTGCTAAATGACCTCTTCTGGCCCTGAGATATTGTGTGATTTTTACAGGTTTTATTCTGATTCTCTTTAGTCAGAGAGAATAATCTTAGAGTGTTTAATTAATATTTCCTCCATTCTGCATTTTAAAAGAACCAATTGGCAAAACCCTGGTCCTTATTTAACAATTCACAGTACTTTTTCTTTTAAACAAATATTAATAGGTTTACTTGTTCCTTGAACAATAGGTTCATGTGGCAACTTGATACATTGAAATCATAATTGAAAAAAGAAAAAAGGTCTTCATTCAGAGAGTACTTTATGTTAGTGTCAGCATAAAAAGGTTCCTTATTAAATGCATAACAATAATCCAGATATTTTAAGAACTTTAAATTACTCATTATATGTGTTACAACTACTACTCTTCCAAAACATGTTACATGAAAATTATGTTCAGTATATGTTCAAATATATTTCCACAGAGAAAAAGATAGATAGATAGACAGACAGATAGATAGATAAACAGACAGACAGACATTGTTGGACTGCTTGCTTTATATTTATGTATTTGCAGAAAATCTGATGACTTAAAACAACTCAAAGTATCCCATACTAAATGAAAATCTATCAGAGATGAAAATAAACCATCTTTAGTGTTATCAGAAATAAGTGGGAAACTGATTTGATGAAAGCAATCCCTATGAATTGATTATTTACCAACCCGAAAGGACACTCTCCCACTACCTCTAATTCAGCTAGAAAACACCTAGTTGCAAAGATATGATATCATTCCCTTATTTTTCAGAATTATTTCTTTGGGACTTATTTATAAGTAACACCTCCTGTATTCATTATAAACTGTTATTGGAGATTAATGCAGAAGAAAATTGACAGAATGGCACATTTGCAACAATGTTTTTCAACAATTTGTTATTTACAATTCATAGTAGAGCTGCTTTATATGTTCTATTTTTCCATCAAAGTGAATGTAATAACAAGATAATCTTGGATCAAAGTCAACTTAGGTGCTTTTTTATATCCCCTCTGAAACTCCAATTAAATATACTACTCTTCCCAGTTTCCTGTCCTAAACCTAGTTTTTAGTGTTGCCTGGAAGCTGTTAAACCACTGCAACATTCCAACCATGAGACTAATGCTTCTTAGCAATGAGTGAATTACACAAATGCAAATACAGTTAAATTTCTTCTGGAAGAACATCTATAATGCATATATTTTGAAAAAAGCAATTCAAACATCAAAGTATAAATATGCCCAAAAGGACTCTAAATACTTTATGGAAAATATGGTTATTACTGTACAAATAAACAAACATTACATTTCCCTAGGATGAATACCAGAAATATTTCTTCTCTAAGAATATTAAATTGCATACTTAAATTGATATCGAGACTCAAAAAAACTGAATAATTTGTGACAAACTATCAGATGTTAAGAGAATTCTCTGATCATTCCCTCCCCCCTTTTCCTACCCTATGTGTGTAATATATTATCTTCTATTTTAACACTCTTTTCTCTATTAGCTAGTGTCCTTTTTCACAAATGTACAGGAAGACAATATAAATTATGTACCCTATGTGTACCCTGAGATTTAAGGCCATTTGATAGTTTCCATTGAACTTTAAAATGAGGGTACCATAGCATAGTGTAATAGGTTAACCACATGCACATCAGGAGGATGCAGGATTCTAGCCCTGATGCTAAATGTTTTTGTGAAATATCTAAAAATGAAAGATAAGTACATCAATAATTTCATCAAAGTATTTTTTTTTTTAGATCTTTCTTTGTCTCTCCCACTAGACAGGGAGATCCTGGAGATCAGAATCTGTTTCTTAGTCACCATCTATGGACCCTGAGAACCTAACACATTTCCTGGAATACAGCAGGTGATCAATGTGTACTTGCCAAGAGAATGTGATTCATCTTCCTTGATTCACTGGCAAACATCCATAGTTAGCCACTCAACCAGGCTTATTCTATTTCCCCTTTCTCTCCCCTCTGCCCATTTAGATGACTATATGAAACACTCTGGAAATAGTATGCAATCTAAAGTCTGAGTTGCAGAAGCTAATTATCCTCAAAGGTTCAGACATGGAAAAGTGCAAACAGGTTTAATGGTCATAGGAGATCTCAACCATCTCCAGAGTCATTGACAGACACCAATTCACAGGACCAAATTTCAGTCAAATAATTTTTTCTTGTTCTTTAGTAAAGTGTGTCATTAAATTAAGAATTTTACTCCTTGGCACAAATGAACCATATGTTTCCTCTTAATGATAAAAGCAAAGATATACAATTTTTAGAACTTAAAATCATGAAAATGATTACTGCCCTTAATGCACTTTCAGAAATACTATATACTTCTTCCAATAATATTGCCATTTTTGAAAACATTTCTATATTGTCTCTATTGATCAGGACCTGTGGATACCATGGGAAGTATAATAATTTGGAGCTCACTCAAAACAATATTTGTTAACTGCTCCAAGTTTTATTTAGAAAAAAAGTTTATATGAAGGAAGAGCCAAGGAACTGGTACTGAGCTCTGATGAGACAAAAGTCCTCCTTAGAAAAGAGTTTACTTCCTTCTTTTCTTACCAAAACATACTTTTGGTAGTGGGTTTTGCACCCATCCAGGTATCTCAGTATTTACTTTTCACTGAGCTAAGTTCTGGTTAAAAAAATAAAAAATCCCATCTCTTCACATTGCTGGTATTTCTTATAGGGTGGTCAGGTCAGATACTTAGCTAATCTGTCTCTGTTCACTGGAATGACCTTCAGAGGTATTTCATAACCATAGATGAAAATTACTCTTAGTTTTTTATTCCAATTCTTGTGGGCCAATCTGATCAAATACTTCAATACTTCAAACACCAGACATTGTAACACTGAGGGGTTTGCAGCTATTCTTAAAAATGAAATCAATTTTTTGGAAAATTGTCTTCTTTGAATATGTTTAAAAAGTGAGTTTGGAAAGTAAGTGGGCCTGGCTTTAAAGGTGATTCCAGAAAGTTATGACTGAAGGCCATTCCCTGGTTTATAGTCCCACCTTCTAATACAGTTAACTCTGAGGGCCTAATATCATTCAAATGTGTATGTTGGGATGTGTTTATCCAAAAATCAGTGACATTACCATAAACATTGCTATTTACAAAACACAGCAAATAGAAACACTTGTTCTACAGCCAAATTAAAGAAACACAAAGGCTTATTTACTAATAGTGAAGAGGCTATCAATTATAATGTTCTTAAGGGAAAATGTTGTATTATTCTTGGAATATTTTTATTGAAATAATTTTAGCCAGAAGATTTTTCCCTTAAAGATAACATTAAAGGCATACTTTACATAATGAAATTTACAGAGAAATTCTGTCATTTTGGGGAGAGCTATAAAAATATACTTTTGCTTCAGTCTATTTTCAGCTTTTATTTTCTGCCAAAAAAAGAAAATAATTTTGTCAATAACTTGTCAAAATCCCCTTAATTCTTTTAGTTTTTTAGAGTAACAAAAATAGTTTACTAACTGGAGGTTTGTAACCTAAATATTCACTTAAAATAGTTTCTTTTATATTCTCAACCCCACCCTCTGTTCAGTTTTGTTAAGATCACCTGAATGAGACAAAATTACTAATTTATACTGATTTAAAAGTAAACACAAAACACACAATTCTTTGGACCCAAACTACAAGACTGTGTTCATAATGTCCAAGATTAGTTTCATGACATGTCAGTCAATAAGCACTTTTAAGTTGCCATAGCTTTCCATACCGTATTGAAAACATTTGTGAGCACTCCAGAGAAATACTGTTATTTCTTTGAGATAAATAATTAGTATCAAGAGGCAAAAACATCTACTGGAGTCAATAGGTATCAACAAATAAGCTTTCATTTCTATTACAGGAAATGACCTGAGACATATGGCAGAAGTAATGTCAAGGGGATGAATTTTGCTACTTCCTTTAACTTTCTACTTTAGTTATATTTAAATATAGCTAACATTATACTGAAAGTACAATTTTTGTAAGCCTCTGTGGATACCAAAGATATCTTATTAGAATGGACAATAAAATTTTAAAGTTAGATGTATGTCTGCAATCACAAATTTGGAATACATTGGGAGATATAATGGAATAAAAATATATACAACATAATGAGAACTTCAAAACAGATACCTTCTAAAATGTAATATATTTACATCCTTAAAAATAGAACTTCTTTCCAAACTATGACATTTCTTCTTGTGGACACTTGGTGTCTGGGAGTAGGGGAGAGAATACACTTTATGTGATGAATCCACATAAAGTTGAGCCTTTACAATTCACTCCAAGTGTGACAGAGCATTTATAGTGGAAAGAGTATTTGAGTGAATAAAGTTTGATGATTTACTTTAAGCTGACTTATTTTCATGATTTTGTACATTTATTATAGAATATTTGTTTAATCTTTATACCTTAATTTTTATACTTTCATGGATTTTGGAGACTGGTGCATAAAAATGTATACCAGATCTGTTTTTAAATGTTTTCCTGCAGGAATAAGACTGACTTTATGGTTTTATACTTTGCTTTGAAGTTGTCAGCAGAATATGTTCAGATAGGTTATAAAACCTTGGAAAAATAAGGAAAGTCTTTAGGAATCTGAAGTTCAAATTCCCAAACAAGGAACATCCCATTTTTTTCTTAGCTTTAGAAGCAACTATGAAAACCAAATGTTCCACTTCTATTGCTAACTTAGTAATTGCATATCAAAGCCCTAAATATAAATAAATAAAATATTCTGTCATCCCAACTGCCATCGTAATCTACCCTTTCTTAATTTTTTTGTGTGTGGGGGGGAATTAAACAATAAAGGAAAGAAAGGGAGAAAGAAAGAAAGAAAGAAAGAGAAAGCAAGAAAGAAAGAAAGAGAAAGAAAGAAAGAAAGAGAAAGAAAGAAAGGGGAAGGAAGGAAGGAAGGAAGGAAGGAAGGAAGGAAGGAAGAAAGAAAGAAAGAAAGAAAGAAAGAAAGAAAGAAAAAGAAAAAGAAAGAAAGAAAAAGAAAGGGGAAGGAGGAGTGGAAGTAAAGAAGAAGGAAGGAAGGAGAGGGGAAGGAAGAGTGGAAGTAAAGAAGGAAGGAAGGAAGGAAAGAAAGAAAGAAAGCAAGGAAAGCAAGAAAAAGAAAGGAAGCAAGAAGAAAGAAAGGAAGAAAGGTTTCTAAATGGGCATAGTGCCATCCTAACAGATGGACGTGGTTATAGATCTAGACAGCCAGGAGAGACCCATAAGCATTAAGGGGGCATTACGGCTAAGGGACTGATCTGGAACTATCTAAATATTTACCTTTCCTGAGATTCAAATCCTGTATTAGTGGAGAGAACATTCTTACTAATGCCCTAAGATGCAGTTATTGAGAGGAGTCTCTCCTTTGATTTTAATCCCAACAAGGGGCCTATTTTAGATTCTGTACCTCAGTCAAGTTAGAAGCTGCTTCTTTTGCATCATGCTACTCCTGGGGCATTTTATGGTTGAACAAATGGATAGTGTATGTGTGTGTGTGTGTGTGTATGTGTATGTGTGCATCCCATTAGCTAGCAGTTTACATTTATAGTCAAATAGCTACTTTTCAAAAGATGTTTTATCTTTAAAAAAAGGAAGAAAAAGTACTTTTAAAATTGGTTTCATTTTGAAATTGAAAATTTTGAAATTCTATGATTTTGTTTCAGAGAATGCCAATATGAGGTATTGATGCCCAGTAAAGCATATGCTGTACTTTAATTAGATAGATATGGGTCATCTCTTTGATTATACATTAGCTAAAAATGGATAAAATTTGGATTATTTCCCATTTAGTTAAAAAACACAAATATGAATTCTCTCTCATAAAAAGAAACCTTAAGAAAAAGTAACTCAAAAATTAATAATGATCTCTTGGGTAATGCTGACAAATTATTTAAGCCCATACTATTTCATTTAATAAAAGGAATATTCTTAGATCATATTTCCTATCAGAATAGGTTAGTGCTTATATATCCAGTTCTTTGGGTTTTCATTACTTAGTCTAAGATCAACACTTTATTACATAAAAGATGAAACAGAGACTTAGAAAATTTAAATGATTGCCTAAGACCCTACAAAGATGTGGAGTGGGAGCCAAAAGTCAATTCATAATCCAGGACTATTTCAGATACACATTTTCTCCTCTGTCAGTGCTCAGTGATTCCCATGGGTCAGGCTGAAAGTTTCTTCCCAACTTTCAAGAATGTGATTATTGTTCTAGCTCTTGTTCCATTTTTTGATTCATTTTATGAGTTTTTAATCCTTTATTTTTTTACAGTAAAAGTTAACACTGAGAGTTTAACTTTTAATTATAAAATACATATTTAATTCCCTACTCTGTTTTTCTCTAATTCCTTTTTTTATTTGCCAAATGTATCTGAGAATCTTAATCTTCACAGTTCTTTACACTAGTGTCATCCCATTGATGCCATATATATAGAAAGGGTTAGCCCTTTTTTGGTCATGACCCATGACAGCCAACCTTGCCTTCCATACTTTCCTCCCCATCTCCCAAAGAGCCACAAAAAAATACATTTGATCTCAAAGTGTCATAAAGCATAAACCTCCATCTATTTACTGTTTTCCTGAAGAGCAAGAATACTTATTGGATCTTCCTTTGTTATTTTTCTCTGGGACAAGGAGTTGACTGTTTTATATTTTGTAATAAATAAATAAAAATTATCATTTATTTTTCAAAGTCCTGGATACGCTCTCTTCCTCCTATTTTCTTTCTCTTCCCCTCCTTTATTTTCCCCCATTACTTCTTCCCCACCCTCCTCCTCTTCCTCTTCTTCTTCATAGGAGAAGTAAGTAGTTACCATATTTTTCAGTATTTGAAATGGAGAAGGGTAAATCAAAACTTAGAAATACAAGAGAACTTTACCTGAAGAAATAGATATCAAATTTTAAAAATATATCTTCCCATTATTAAACTGATATCCTAAACAAATGTAAAAAGGTTCAAGTTACACTTGGTCCAAGAGAGAGCTCTTTAACATACTGTTAGGACTTATTATAGATGTGTAAGTATTGGATTAACTATCACATTAGTTTGAAACCTGTCATTTATAGCTCTCCCTGTTGCCATCTAACTTCAACCCAATCTATGTGCACTAACTTATGGATATCGGAGTCTTAAAAATAAAACTGTTCTAAATATGCAGAAAAATAGAATATGGAAAGTGGGAAGCCCATAATATAGGGAAAAACTAAGTTTTCTGAGCATTTTCTAACTAGGCAGAGAGGTCATTTCAGAGGGCTGCAATTCTCTATAGTCTGTGTGCAAAGTCAGGCATCAGAAAGTAAACTGAACCTAACCCCTTCTTAGTGACCACATCTGTAGCATTCATTTCCTGTTCCTGTCTCCTCAATTAACAGAAGAATCAATGAATAAAACAATATACTGGCTTTTTTCTCTATGATTCCTTGATGAGAGAATTTAGGGAACAGATTTCCTAGAAATAAGTGAATTAAGTTCTACCTAAGTTGTTTTTTGTTTTGTTTGCTTGCTTGCTTGCTTGTTTTTATAGCAACAGCATTCTTTGTAAAGAATTCCCCTGCATCATCATATAAAGTAAATGAAAATACTTAGAAAAGGTCAGATAGAATACATGTATAAATATTTTTTTTTCCTTCTAAAAGCATAACCCAAGTTAAAAATAGTTTTCCATTAATTTGAAACAGAGAGCAGTCAAGTTGGAGTAAGAGAACTCTGGTCGCAAATCGCAAGATGGCAACTGCTGACCCTTTTTGTACACTTTAATTAGCTTAGAAGGCCTGAATTGGCAATGCTCACCTACCAGTGTCCCTTTGCTTCAGGCTCTTTTTCCTCCGTGAGGAAATGCAGAATCAGGGCCTCTGGAGACAGCACACTTCACAGCGCTTGGCATGAAAGAAGCAGATGTAACCTGAAGAGGCTGATTGTGGTGGGTTTCTTTCTTCTGGGGAGTATTCCAAGGGACCTTTTAGCTCTCTGCCAGTGCTCAAGTGACAGCTTTCAGGTGATACAGCCAAAGACCGAGGCAAGTAATCTGCCTTAAGGCTGTGTATTGTCCCCACACACACACTGTTCTCCCAAGGAGGACTCAGCACATAAATGAGACAGAAAGTCTGTCTCAGCGAAAGCCGAGGTAAGGCTGAGAGCGGAAAGGAGCCATTGTCTGCAGCACTTGCCTGTTTAGTGAGTGTGTCATGAAAGGCTGCCGAAATGCAGCCCGTGCAGAGGTTCAAGTGCCTGAATTATAAACGAACGATTAATTAGTACAGCCGAAATTCTAAGTACTGAAATAATGAACAAGTTTTCTGAAAAAATGGAATTAATTTATAATGTATAGTAAGCAGTCTGCCCATTTCCTGGTGCCCTTTGGACAAGTAAAATAATTAAAAGCCTACAAAGTCGACCAGCTCTACATGAATTTTTTTCAACTAAAAAGAAATCCATAAAATTTCTATAACTCATTTTGGAATTAAACATAGAACATGCACTTTAACTTGACAAATAAAATTTGCTAAGTGTATTAGATAGTCACTGTTATGCAAAGAATTGGACTAAATAATGAAGTATATGTATGGCTTTAAATTTTAAAAAGCCCTCAAAGACTCATATCCTTAGTCTTTTGGAAAAGTGAATTTCTCTTTCTCTAGTGAGGTTGAAAAAGAATGCTTTGATGTTAAATTGAAACAATTGTCACCTTAACAATGATTTACCAGGTGATTTGAAAATTTCTTTTGTGTTAACAGTAAAAAGGGAGAACCCTCTATTGTTTATATATTTAGGCTGGTTTCGTACAGACCTGCTCTCACCAATCATATTTTAAAGAATTAATAAGAATTCCAACTGAAATTTACTTGTCAGAAATGCCATCATATTTATTGGAAATTCTAGAGAACAGAAATGTGGAAAATGACTAATAGAAAATCTTGATCAATAAGGGATATAAAATAGTACAGCCTTTAATATCACTCTCCTGTTTAGGATGAATCAACATATGCAAAACTGGGACTGAGCCTATGAATAATAACAGTTGGATCATTTCCTCAGTGAGGGAAAATTTTAAAGAGGTAAAATGACCTGGTAAATCTTGTTTTGGTGTGTTTGTGAGATCAAACAGTAGTTTGGTATAAACAAATTCTTTGATGAAAACTATTGCCATTTCTTTGGCAGATTCTTTAATAAAGTACACCTATAAAAGAGTACAATGTAAATGTAGAGAAATCTATAACACAGATTAGCACTAAAATATTTCAGGTTCTATGAGTCTGACTGCTATATGTGACATGCCTTTTTTAACAAATATGATTAAAACCCATATTTTTATTAGCCTTTACCTAATTTCTTAAGTAAAATCTTTCAATGTCCTTTCTATTTGAAATTACCTTCTGTGTGTTTTTCTTGATGTTGTCATAAAAAGTGTAAATTAGGAAGAAAAATGAGTGTTCCTTTCCTTTCTCTTTTCATTGCCTTCAGTTATAACATAACTGTGATTCAATTGATGGTAAGTAATAAATAACGTGTATTGAACACTACCAAAATGTCAGGTAGTTTGCTAAGTGCTTAAGCCCTCTCAACCCCTCAGTGTGGAAGGCTCTTTTATTATCCAATCCAAAGGCCTTACCAGGATTTATGTGAATGGTCTGAATGTTTTCTCTGACTCTGTTGTCTCCTCCTCCTCTTCTCTTCACTCTACTCCAGTGACATGTGCCTCCTTGCCATTAACAGAGCATGCTTATTATGAATTGGCCTCAGGGCCTTTGCATATGCTGTGTGGTAGACTGAATAATGTCCCTCACGAAGACATGTTCAAATCCTAACCCCTATCCTGTGAGTGTGAATACATCTGTAAATACGATTTTCACAGATCCTGTTAAGTTGAGGCCAAACTGAATCAGGATAGGTCTTACTCCAGTATGACTGTAGTCTTATAAGGAAAGGAAATTTGGACATGGAAGTATAAGCCAAAAGAAGAGACAAAAAAAGGAGACTGCTACATGATGGAGGAGAGAGTGATTGTTAGTGAGCCACCTCCAGAATGCTACAGACTTCAAAGAAAGCATGGCCTGCTGATGACTTTGATTTTGGACTTCTAGCCTCCAAAACCAGAGTCATTATATTCCTGTTGTTATGCCAACCAGTTTATGGCATTTGATACAGCAATCCTGGTAAACTAAGTCATGTTTATTTTTTGTCTAGAGTGCTCAATCACCAGATAGCCATCCCATGGCTCATTTTTTTTTCACTTTATTTATGTCCTTTCTCAAGGTTTACCTTCTTAGTAGGCCTTCCCCAACCAAACTCTCTAAAATAATGCCCTGGCCACACTCTTTCTATCCACTAACTCTTATTTGCTTAATTGCAAGTATTACCATTGGACATTATAGTATATCTTAATTCAGTCATTCAATGAATAGGTAATAAATATCTAATACATACCTGGCACTGTTCTAGAGTCTTGAGATATAGTAGAGAACAAAATAGAGAAATATCCCTGCCTTCAAGGAGTTTACATTCTAGTGAGGAAGATGGAAAATAAACAAAATAAATAAGTAAAGGATATATTTGTTAGATAGTGATAAGGGCCAAAAAGAGAGAAAGAAAGAGGCGGGAGGGGAGTGAATATGCATGAGAGAAGGATGGGATTGAGATTTAAGGTAGATAGCAAGAGAAGGTGAATTTTACATAAGGATGTAGATATCTGTAGGAAGAAAATCCTAGGAAGAGGAAAAATCATGAGGTAAGGGATTGAGGGAGGAGAGAGATGGTGTCATCAGTTTGTCAGTTGGTTATCTGAATCCTGGAGCCTAAAACAGTACCTGATACTCAGGTAGTTAGTGGTAGATTTGATTTTTTTCTTTCTTTCTTTTCTTTTTTTTTTTTTTTTAGTTTTTAATCACTGTTTTATTAAACAAATAACATTGATGAAAATACCTCTAAATTTAAGACTGACAGCAAATGTTTATTATCATATTAAAAGCAAATCTAAATTACAGCATTGTTTCCACTGAAGGAAAAAACTCTTACTGGCTATAAATTTTTCACATTGTCAGTGTGAAATCAGTGCTGGATCTGATTTATCACCAGTAACATTAAGTACTATGAGATATTTAAAATATTTACTAATAAGCTTCCAGACTGATTTCACATTTCAATTCTAACATTATTTTTCACACATTTTTCACTGTGAAATTTTTTAATGCATTTTTTATTGTGAACTTTAACATATATATACATAACAGTGCTAACTTTCAAGGAACGATCCAACAAGCAGCTAGAGAACAAATTCCAAAGGGTATCATGGGACACAGTTCCGCAACTTCTCTACTTTGGCATTCTCTTTCCTCTAAATATTGTCTCTCAAAATACTCTGGAAAATTTTTGAACAATTTTTGTTCACTAGAGAAAATGAGAAAAATTGTCCACAAAGATAAATGGACAGAGGCATTCCAAAAAGAAGGGATTATTAAAAGGGCACAAAAATTCATGGGTTAGGGAAAAGAAGTACGTAAGGCTTAGACAAGAGTGGCTGGAACACAGGTGGGTAGAAAAGAGGAGCATGTTTGCAGTTGCAAAGTATCCTGGACTCAGAATTAGGAAGATTTTTCAGAAACACCATGGTAAGGAGTTTAACTCTACCCTATGCACAGCGGCAGAACATAAGGAGAGTTTTCACAGAGTTATCTCAGTAATTGTATATATCTTAAGTGGTCAGTGGAACATCTACAGCAGGGGCCACGGCAAAAATTAATCAGCTTCTTGGGCTAGATGCTTTCTTTGACATGGGTTCCTTCAGAGAATGTTTCCTACCTTCCTTCCTCCTCCTTCTTTCCTCTTCCCCCTCTGCCTCTTTCTCATCTTCCTCCTCCCTCTTTCCTCTTTGTTATGCTCTGCAGCAACCATCTATGTGGAAACTTCAAGGAGCTTCCTTCACTGACTGAGATTCACCAGTCATTGCACAGTATTGTGTTTCTTGATGACTCACAGGGTGGGTAATCAATGTGTGCCCTTTATTTTTATCAGGAGATTGTGTTTATCCTCCTGAGTTGTTGTTACATAATTCACATGGTCACTAGCACATTACTATATTGACAAGTAGAGGACATGTAAAAAATATATATATACAATTTCCAGCAATGTCTTGTAAAATGCAGTAAGAAATTTCAGTAAAAATCCATTTCTGGGCAGATAAGTCAAAAAGTAAAAAGTACATATAACACAGATGCAAGAAAAGCATAGCTATTTCTGGACTTTGATCAAATTAGAAAATTCTAGCAACTTTCAAATCTAACACTTTAAGTTAATAACTTACAGTAAATTTACTCATAGTAAGCTTGACAAGCCAAATCAGGTTTCCACTATGGAGAGTAACCAAATTTTAGATACCAGCTTAGTACATTACAGAGATTGCTTTTATGAGGCAAAGGAAGAATTGCCCTCATAGTTTTGAGATATATGTGTGTATATCACATATATGTAACTACATATCACATATGTAAATACAGCACATGTATTTGTATTAACAAGTATATATATATTTAAAAAATAATGTCATTGCTTCGCTTTTAAGTAGTGATTAATTTTTTTAGAAGTCATGTATAAGCTTTATTTTCTGCTTCTTAATAGGTCCACAGAGCTCCCTGTTTCCACATATCGTTCTTTTCCTTTTTCTGCCTACCTGACTGCCATCTATATTTTGAAATACAGCCTTCTTTTATTCATCTAATCTCGTAAATCTTTAAAGTCCATGTTTTAGGTACTTTCAGATTGTCTGAAGCTTTTATAAAGATTCTGGGTGTCAATTTTTGTGAACTTCTGTACCATAAACATTTGGGAGTAAGAGGAAGAGGAAAATTATCATTATAAAGGAACTTTGAAAACTTTAAACAAGTTGACACAAGAGAGTATCTTCTGATAATCAGAATTACATCTTTTCCAAATATAAATAACTAGATCTATGGTCAATTGGAGAACCTAAGGAAGGTTTTTTGCAAAATTGATGTCTGAGAGATAAGTATTTGCATTGTGTGGTCAAAAAATCTATCCAATTAGTTGATCCACCACGAGAAAAAAAAAATGTTTATTTGACTGGGGAAAAAGAGGACAAATAACTCCTCTCCTTTGGAAATAAAATTTAGTGTTACACTAGTATTTCAGAATTTTGCAGTTTTAAAGAAGTGTTCACATCAAAGCTATAGACGTTAAGTATGTTTCTATTTTTCTCTAGTAAAGAGAAAATATTTTAGAATTATTGCCAACTGTCTTTTGATGACAAAGTGTTTTTTCCTTGATTTTAGCTTTAAACCATCATTAAGCTCTGTGTTTTATGCTAAAGAAACCAAAATGTGTAGGCAGTGAAATCAATTGGAAAAAAAGCAGAGTTTACTTAATTCATACCCCAGGCAACAAGGGCCGTGTGTGCATTGAGGAGACCTTGTTTTAGCCTAGGTATTACCAATGGAATTAGTAAATAGATCTCTCCAGGTAGAAATGGAGCCCAGCAGTAATAGAGGCAGTAATAACACACTTGTAAGGGGAGGACGTAATATTCATTTTCTTAATCAAAACCTAGGGAGGTATGGGTTTGGATTAAAAAAAGGAGTTTTATTCATATAGTTCCATTTTTTTCTTTAAAAAAAAAAAAACAAAACAAACTTCGTGCCTTTCTCAAATTCCTTTGGAAAGAGATTACAACAAAAAGAACAAAGGCATTTTGATGAAGCGATTTGAGGGTAAAATTTTAGGGCACTTAAAAAGAAAGGTAAATTCATTACACTTGTGTTTGTTCATTTGCATACTAGTGTATGGAAATTATAGTCCAGTTCTTTGACACAGAATTGGATTAATGTAAACCTTTAGTGGATTTCTCCTGCATGTTAATGCATAAGTGATATTTCTATTCACTAAAATTCAAAAGCAGCTAAATTGCAAATAGTTCTAGTGATGAGAATGGATTTATCTATAGACAAACAACTAGCACTTTAGAAGATCCTGGAGAGAGCTATTGTTTAGAGTTACTTAAAATGATGAGCTTAGAGGGAATATCTAAAGTATTCAGATTTGAGGCACCTCCATACTCCTACCATATCAGGACAGGACACTATATACTTCTGGTTGAATTTGCACCTAAGCTTAAAAATAGTTTTAATGCTGCAAAAGCATAAATGCTCCCTATGTTTATAAGTAAGGAAATTTCTTACAGTAATTCTTCTTAACTATAGATTAACTGAAATTAATATTAAGATGATTGAGAACTAGTTTGAAACTCAGTGACTCTGAAATGTGCTGTCCATTCTCCTGATAAAAGTATGATAAAGACAAGTTACATACTTTGCCTAATTTTTTTTTCAATATGCATTCAACGTAGACAGTTCTGACTTTATCTTCTGGAATACAAATACAGCATGTTAATTTCAGCAAAACTCAATGTCAATCATAGACTGTGCAGGTTACATATTAAAAAAAGTATAAGCTAAGAACCAGAAGACCAGGGTTCTTACTATACCACTTATTAGATGTGAAATACTAAACAAGTGATTTAAATTTTCTGAGCTCTATTTCTCAAGAGAAAATGAGAATGCAGCCAACTCCCCAATCTACTTTATGGGGTTGTGGTGAGGATTAGTTTAGCTAATCTATCTATCATATCATTTATCTATCAATCTATCCATTTATCTGTCTATCTTCTATTTACCTACATACCTACCGAACTATTTATCTATCAAGTATCATCTCAATGTGAGTGCTGGCAAATTAAGATATCAATAAAGTAGAAGAAAGCATTTTGCTGATTAGTATACCATACAAATGTAACCCATTATTAAACCCCCCATAATTAAATAGGAAGTAACATGAGAAAAATTGCATTTTCAAAATGCAGACTCCAAAGTAACAACTTCATGGCAGTAGGTAAAAATCTTAAGCAATTTCATATTATTGAAATTAGAGCGTAACAACTTGGATAATATATCAAGTGTATAATTTTCATTCCTAGAGGAAATGAATGTATTTAAGTAACAGAAAATATTGAAAAAAGAAAAAATGTAAAAAGTATATTGTCTCCATTTTTCCTTCTTCCAATCTGAAGAAAGTATTTTTAGTGTTATCTTTGAATAGACAGCAGCTGCCTGGGAGGCTGACTTATGGGAGCTCTCAGAACTCGTCATATCTAATAATTTTCTGTATGTTTCCCTGTGTCCTGATCCTTAGGATTGCAGTCATAATCTTCATTTTTTGGCATATATATTCAGCATCTCCAAAAGGAATTTGAACAGGGTGTAGGACGACAATTTAATTGGTCACTTTAGCTTTGGGAATCCTCTAATTTCAATCATCATTTCCCAAGTTTAAAATAAATGCATTTAATTACATTAAGATAACCAAAATGGTTTCTGGCATTGACTCCTCTTCTCACTAATGGATTGGGAAAGAGTGAGTGAGTGACTGATTTAGCTACTAAACCAGAAAAGTAGCTCTTTATAAACAGAATTGATGGCTATACACAAATAGCACTTGCATAAATGCTGAAATTATTAGAATCTTTCTAAAACTTTCTAAACTTTCTAAACTTTCTAAAACTTTTTTTAAAGCTATCTCCACCTTAGTATCATAATATTATTTATATGCATTTATAAAGGTTTTAGTTTTTACTTTTCATATCTATGTCCTTAATCCATCCACCAACCTTAAGACTCAGATTACAATTCTGGGACTTCCCTTTGAGCATTTCTTGCCCATGTGGACCAAGAGCATATGCAAGGACATGCAGAGACAGAGTAGTCTGCATTCCATGAAAAGATAATCTCCAAACTCTGGAGAGTGGTAGAGCCACTGTGAAAATTTGTATTGGTTTATATACTGCAGAGTCTACCCAACTGTTTGCAGTAGGCTTGAGTATGGTAACGTCTGGGGTGAGGGCAGAAAGGGGGGTAGGGAAGAAGCCACACAAGTCACTTCAACAATTTTGTACTGTTCTAGTTCTTAAGTTAGGTGGTAGATTTATGAGCGTCCATTTAATTGTTCTTTAAATTTCATTTAATATTTTGTACATTTCAAATGATAGAAACAATTCCAGGATATATCTTGGGGTTGTGAAGTAGAGGAGAATGGGGTTACAGATTCAACTGTTTTCCATACATAGGCAATTTTTCTTTCTACTCTCTTACCTCTGAAAATCATGGTTGCTACTTATTAATATATAGTAGATAATATGAAGATACAGGAGAACTGATTGCATATTCCTGCTTGTATCTATTTATGAGAAAAGTTCTTTGCTAGAGTAGAAAATATAGCACTGTATTTTATATTTGCAGGAATATTCTAAGTGAAATGCTAGCTTTCCAAACATCTTTATTGTTGTCACTATAATAAACATTATGTTAAAAGTACATATTCAAATTAAAACTTGTCATTGGTGACATTTTGAAATACAGCTTGAAACCCACCATCTGTATGGTGTGCTACACAAGAATTCAGAGAACAGTTCCCTTCATTTATTTATAATATTCACACTATTAAACCAAACCAGATTAGCATAAAATACTTCAACTATAATTCTTGTATGGACACTCATCTTGATTTTCATTTAATATGTGTCTGTAATACATCATGCACCATGGGATACCTGAGAAAGATAAAAACCCTAAAAAAATCTTGGGGAAAGGAGTGCAGAAAAAAGGAAGGAAAATATCTCAAGATTTGTTTGAATTCATTAAATTAAAACAATGTAAACTAAAGGATGTCTTTTGTCCAACTTGATCAAATCAGCTCATAAGCCTAGCTTTAAAAGATAATTTGCTAAATTTTTCCAGCAAAAGAGAAAGATGAGGACAAGTACAGTATAGAAGAATTTTTAAATGAGACATACTGACAGATTATAACATGGTGTCTCATCAGATGATGTGGTGTTTTGACTGCGTGGCTACAGAAGGGCTATAATTTAAATGCCATTAAAAACACATAAGCTCTAGCATGGAGACAGGAATACTGTAAAATCTTTTGGTCTGTAGTCACAATGCAGATAAAATTGTTCCTTTGATCTTGCAATGCCAAAGTCTGTTGTCCAGAAGGGAAACGTCTTTGTACTTCTGTCATAAGCTAAGACAGATTTAATTTTCCATCTAAGTAATATTGTTAACACCACATAAAAAGTAAAGTGTATTTTATCAAGTATTGCTTAGTTTTCTTCTTTTGTTATTTTAGATTACTTTATGATTATGTAGTGCCAAAAAAATTTGCCCAAAATAAATACATCTGGTTTTAAAGTGACTACACTCGAACTTCAAATGTCTCAATGTGGACAGTTTAGTGGCTTTTGTATCCTAGGAATCAAGAACATTATGGTTTTCTTCTCCTTTTCTTTATACAGCATTTTTTTTTTCCTAAAGAATAGGGGCGTAGTTTGGTCATAAGACTACATGGAACGTAAACACATATGTCTGACCTTTGGGAGGAAATTCAGCAGCTAATAATCTGTGATACATGCTGTAACCATCTGAAAAATCACAATTGAATTTTCACCAGCTCAAGTCCCTAAATGATTGAAAAACTTGTGAACTGTTAACAATTCTTTGGCTGTAAATTGTAAGTAAAAATATATATATTACATTTTTAAGGGGAAGTTATGATGTGGGAGATTTTCATGATGTCTTTTTTCTTTGGAAAAGCCATCAAAGGAAGCCGGCATTGTGATTTGCACGTAGTCCTAATGACTTACTGCACTTGACCTGATTGCATTTATGTATGCACATATATATATTGCCTTTGGTCCACACTGTGTCGACAATAGTTTCCAGGATCTAGTGCATTTTAGTGATTTTCTAATTTTTATTCTTAAAAATTTAAATGAGGATAATAAGGTAGGAATATTTTTGCCAAGATTCAATCTAATATTAAAAGGTACCATTTGTGTCTATCTCTCTACTCTCCTTGTATTTAAAAACTGCTAGTTTCATTTCTAGATGATAATTTGCAGATGAATGAGGGCAGTATGTTTACTCACCAAAACTAACATTTCTATTAGGCAAAATTTTATGTTATTAGGTGAGAAAATCTTGATAATAAACAACTAAAGCCAGGTTTGAAGTTTAAAGGCAAAATATCTTATACCTAAATCAACTATTTTAATTTCTTTTTCCTTCTTAATGCATTTTATTATGTCATGGCATAACAAAATTCTAAAGGTCAACTTTCTGACCAAGAATTCTTTGGAAAATTATAAATGATTGTTAAAAAAAAAAAAATGCCCTTAACCAGCAGTACTTTGATCAAAGAAAACAGCTCAAACACATTGGGCATTTCTGCACAACATCCCTCAACAAGCAAATAAAAGAAAAATCAAAACCTGTAACCAAACTGTGCGTGTTATTCGTCCAAATATTTGAGAGTGGTCTGTAATCAGTAAAAAATTGAGGGTTCTTTTGCTGCTGCCATAATATGGGGACTAATGGAGATGCTTCTGCTGAGAAGTCTTGCCTTGTGTTTATTGTGACCCCGCTGAGGCATATTATGAGCACAGACTGGATTGTAACCTCCCTGAGAGCAGTGGCTCTGGCATTCTTCTTTGTGTCTTCCCCAGAGCTCAATGCATGCCAAATGAAAAACACCCTGACTTGCTGAATGGTGTGCCCCTGCCTCTTGTGTGTAGGTGGATTTGTTGGCAATGAAAAGTACATCACTGGCGTTTACCCAAACCTCTGAAAAACATCAGTGACGTATAAACATGTCATCATATAAAAATAGTTTTGCTTTATTGATTCTGCAAATCATTCCTGCGTCTATGACTGCCAGAAACAATACAAGATTGATATAGTATTTCCTATTACTCATTGTATGCTGAAGAAAAGCAAATTATAGTTAAGATAACAAGAAAGGCAAACATCGGATGGCAACAAAAGCAATCAAAGAACGATTTGTATATTTTGCATCTGATTTTGAAATGGCTTTAAAAAAATCCATCTCAACATCTTTATGGAATCCATAATTGTTAATGGTTGTATCAGTCCTAGGCCAAGAGCATAGCAAAATTGCCTGTGTGGTGAAGGTGAACAATCCCAGACAAAGAGTTGCCTTTATGGTTATTTAAACCCTCAGTATACACATTGAAGTATTAAAAAAACTAGAAGATTGCACAATATCTTCTGGTATTTTAGGAACAGTTGGATACAAGTGACAAAAGCACGTTGTTAATATAATGCAAGTAAATATATAACCAGAGAGATATCACAGATTATAGTCACTGGAAGAAAAAGGAAAAGTAATAATTTAAAATCAATTACAAAATTAAAGAGAAAAAGAGAGAAGTTGAGGTTTAATCACTATGAGTATAAAATTGTAGAAGAAATAATGAAGCAAAGAGATATTAAGTTGGACATCAGGGTAAATAAAAATAAACTCAATGGGGAATATTGGCATGTTTTGGGGGAAATGTAGGGAAGGGGAAAAACAGATTATAAAACTTGTAATAAATTAATAAAAATCAAGTGTACCATTTTTGCCGAGTTATGGTATGAGTCAGCAATCCTCAAACTAATCTATAGTAAACCATTTAATTCTGAGAGATCATTGGCAATAACTTTGATTAATAAAGTACTTGTAGGGCATTACTAAAATCCATTTCACTCTTAATTTGATGAATATAAAGCATTAATGCTCTTAAGATAAGGATAATAATTATTTGCAGCCATTTCAATGATAATTAACGTAAATTCAGTCATTCCCTTTGATTATTTTTAAAGATTAAAAAGAATCTGAATAAACAATTTATAGATGCTTACAGCTCAAAAACACTTGCAAAATAGCTTCATACATTTAGTGAAGCCAAAATGCAGTTGGGTTTGCCCAGCACTTAAGAATTCTTTTGGAGGTCTTGATGTCTAACAAATGGATAAGTATTTGAAAGTCTCTGTGGGCTGAGGTGCTATGTGAGCGAATATAAAGTACGATGATTCTTACACTCCTAATTCCTAACTTAAATTGACCAATTCTCTTCCAACAGCTTAGAAAGGAACATACTGGTAAGCCTTCCATGTTGATAACTTGAGAATATGACTGCAGGAGTGAGATCATCATAAAATGTGGCAAGTACTGTGAATATAAACTAAATGAGGTTTAATTCTCTAATAAAGTACTCTGTAATTAAAATAGTTACTTTTGGAATATGACCACAATGTATAGTTTATATCATTAAGGGAAAGGCAGCATCCAATACCTGTACTCGTTCAGATCATGATAAGTTATGCATTGTATATGGGTCCAAAACGTGATTGGTATAAAATAATGTGTTCTCCAATATCCAAGCTTTTTGAGCTGCCAGAAAATATCAAAACAATTAGGGCTCTTTGGAACGTGTAGTTCGCTTCCTGCAGTAGGACAGGAATCACAGCTGCTACAGTAGCAGTGGGTTTCCAGATGTCAAGGCTGCGTGGATAGTGAGGTAATTGCAGGAAGGAAGGGATACAATTTTGTTATCACAGATTACCCTCCCCATCGAAAACCTTGGCTACAGTGGCATAGTGTCAGCGCTTTGGATACACACATTACAAACTGGAGATCTTCACACTGAAGTGTGGAGATTTATACATTTGCTTCTATGGAAAAGGATGGCTCGGGTTTATTAAAATATG
The DNA here is from genome assembly GCF_015220235.1 of Choloepus didactylus. Lineage (NCBI taxonomy): Eukaryota > Metazoa > Chordata > Mammalia > Pilosa > Megalonychidae > Choloepus > Choloepus didactylus. The sequence continues at coordinate 61,879,229 of NC_051308.1, read as the reverse complement.
TGGGAAACAAAGAAAGTAAGCACTCTCAAAGCTGTATCATTGGATATATAAAGCTTCTGGAAGTGTTAATGGAATTATCAGCAAATGCTGGTGTTACAAGGCCATGAACCAAGAAACAAGGTTTAACAATAAACATTCTAGAACTATGGCTCTGTCCGTTGCATTAAGAGAAAATAAAATATGTTTGGACACATGAATTAATCGACAGCTCTGTTTAAGGCAGTCTTTGGCTATTAGTGACTGAGTACAGAAAAATGAATGATGATTTTCTAGTATTCAGCCAAGAATCATTTCATTCTAAATTTCTCTCACTATGTATTTTAAGGAATCTCTAAATTGCTAAAAGACTACATGTTATTAAAAGTAGTATAAGCTTTTATTCAGGAGCTGGAATCAAGTTGCCATATGTCTACACAGGGATTTTGATTTTCTCTGTCATAGTCAATGCATATTTGCTCATAGATTTGTGAGATTAATTGAAAAAATTCAATTGGACATTTTCTAGCTTTTCTATCTATGGATCCCTATTACTTATTACGCTTAGTATAGAATGTTAGTTTAGTGTTCTTTGTAAATGAACAGAATAGTTGATGCCTTGTTTTCAATTTCAAACAAGGCAGGGTTGAGAATATTGTGAGTTATGGTAAGTGACCAATTCTTAATTCAATCTACCAGCCACAAACAGTGTGGGCTTCTCACCCCTCTCAGACCAGAAACCCTATCCTTCTGCTAAAACACTTAGGCTTTTCTTAGTTTGTGTGGGCAGCTGCATATTACTATTGATTCACACTGAGCTAATAAGAGACAAGTAAATAGCCACAAATCACATATGCAATTCTCATGTCACATCGCTCCCATTCTGTAGAATTTGGGGATAGAGCTAGAATTTTATGCCTGCCTTGCTAAGCCTGGCCTATTATTTCTGATTAAGAGGTATCTGTTTGCACAATTCCAGAGCACCATTACATCATCGCCTAAATTAATTCTGCCTCCTAGAGTTCTGTAATGTGCAGCCTGCATGGCTATAGGTGGTAGCCCTGCCTGGCTTGGCAATATTTTCTAATCTTGAATAATTTACCATTAGATTAGATATTTGGAAGTTCAAAGGATATCTCAAATTTAATAGGACCTTACCAAAGTTTTAAATAAAAATATTGAATTGGTAGGGCTTTATCATATCTTCAGCTTTAAAATATACACGGATAATAGGTATGGAAAACAAGGGGGTGTGGTACTGAGAAGGGAAAAAGAAACTTGTGAATAAAATATTGTTAACAAAGTGTTTGCTAGCATAGGAAAAGGAAAATTTTACTTTGTAGAGAGCATTCATAAAAAGGTTTTTAGCTCATTTAAATATCCTGTTTGGGAGTAGCATATCTTTTTTTTTTTTTTTAAAGTTTTCCTGTCTTGCAATGGTATGTCAAGAATCGTTCAATAAAAGTACAGACTCTCGTAAGTCATTCTTTCCAGTGGCAATACTGATTTAGTCTACAGAAATTAAGTAAACACAAATTTATATACCTTATTTATTTATTTCTACTCAGTCTTTCCCATTTTTAATAAAGAGGAGTGTATCAAAGTCAGATTAAGAAGCTATGCCTAAAGTTAAACATGTCTCTAGGGCAGTAGCTCACAACGGGTGGTTCTGGACCAGTGACGTTACAATCACCTGAGAATTTGTTAGAATGGCAGGTTCTTGGGCTCACCACCTAAAACAGAAACACTGGGGTGAAGCCCAGCAATCTGTGTTTTAACAAGCTTTCCAAATAATTCTGATACAGCTAAATTGTGAGAAATTCTGACCTAGAAAATCTGTAGAAATCAAATGTTTCTTCAGTAACAAAGTTGCAAGAAATAATGACACAGTACATCCATAAAGAAATTGTAATTTCTTTTCAATTTCAACATATTTTATTACTCTTCAAATTCAGTAGCAGTGATAAATTCTCATATCCACTTTCCTCTTTAATTGCACATTACATTAGTTATTACCAGTGGAATACTTTACTGTAATTTAAAAAAATGCAACATAGAGAAATAAAGAATCATTACCCTCTTCATAAGGAAAAAATAAAAACTCAAAGCATGTATCTGTCTTATAATTTAGTTACTACCAGTTGGAGCTATAAACTCTCCAAAGTTTGATGTGTAAAGTTTGACGCTACAGATCCACAGCTATAAGTCCAGTTATAATACATTTAATGTTTGGATGGAACTGAACCTATATCTATTCTTAGTGTATAATTCAGGGTCTGTAAAAGCACACCAGGTATTTTAACTTTCATGGATCTGAAGCATTTAAAATAATCCAAATCTGAAATATATAATAAAAAAGAAATATTGTTATATATAAATTTTAATGCTTTTGCATTGTCTAGTTGAGGGTCTTTGAAGTAGTTAACCTTCAAGGATTTCAGAAAAAATCCATGAAAGCCATTAACGAGGAAGGACAGCCTCAGCTCTGTCATCCCAGGTGTTCAGTGGAGAAGCCACACACACACACGTACACACACACACACACACACACACACATGCTCATTAGACATTTATAAATCTATACTGATATGATATAAACTTTCCTCATTTAATATATCTGAATCATTCATGTAGTGTTTTGATTAGAGTCAAGTTAAGCTAAGATGTAGTGATTTAACAACTTTCACAGTTTTTAGATAAATAATGGATGAATGCCATATAAAATATTTTTTCTTTGTCTATAATTTAAGATTACTTAATTCCTGGATATTTCACTTTTGATGGCACGCCTCCTATACTTCCATGTGGTTATTATTTTTTTCTTTCCTATCCGTATATTTCCTGCAACACAAACACACAGACATACACACACACACAGTCCTACCAAGGTGATAGGCTTTCTGCTATTTTACTGTTGTTAGTTTTAAAAAAGAAATTGATAATCCGTATTATAGAGACACGATTAACAGCCCATTTTAATGATGACTTCCAAGGTTTTCTGTGAATTTTGTTTTATTCTCAATATTTTATGTGCAGCCCCAGAAAAGTTGTGCTTTAACACATGGATAAAATTATAGAAGAGCATAATGAGGGTCAGAAACGTTCTGCTATAGTCATTCAATTTCATGTTGAATTATTCTATTAGGCCCTTAGTTTGTTCTCTGCTACAAAGTTATCTCTGAAAATATATTATTATATTTAACTATAAAACAAAAGAAGACTATTAATTTCCAATGGAAGGTAAACATTTTGCATTAATTTACTTGATTTACATTGCAGGTTCTCAAATATGACACACAATATGAGCTCACATTCAATAGACCTTAAAATTCATGTATTACCTAGTGATTTTTTTCAAGTGATGAATGCACCATTTAGATTCCTAGTTTTGAATCCTGCATAAAAAATTTGCATTATAGACCTGATCTCTTAGTATGTAAGAGTTCCTTATGAAAAATTTCTATTACAGTTAATGCATAAACCAACAAAACTTATTTTGCATAGAGATAAAAGAGGAAAACAAAAATGCCTATACCAGTGGTACTCAACCACGGAAGATTTTGCCTCTAGGGGACATCTGGCAGTGTCTGGAGACATTTTTGATTTTCACAACCTGGTGAGGAGGGATGTCACCTAGTGGGTGGAAACGAGGGATGCTACTAAAAATCCTACAAAGCACAGGAAAGTCATTCAACGAAAAAGAATTAACTGATTCAAAGTGTAAATAGAGCTACTGTTGGGAAACCCTAGCCTAGAGAGAAAAAAATAAGGTTCTATCCATTCTGTGTAAGTTGGCCATAGTTACTACAATTGCACTGATATCCATTTACCTTCCATCATAAATGTGTAACCCTGGAATGTGAAGGAAATTCTCTTTTCTTATACTCAAAAATCCAGCCCACCCTAACCCTCAAAAACTTTCCAGAGGAAATATGACTAATGATTACAACCCACCATCGAATCCCTTTTAATGAGCTCATATTTTGCACTGGAATTTTGCTCTATGTGGCACATTGCCTTGTCTGAATGCTTAGCTTTGTTAATCAACTTCTTTTTCTGAAAAACAAGACGTTGTATGTTACTTACTTGAAATAAGACTGCATCTTATAAAAACAAGTAGTCACTACACTATTTATATAATTACTGCTCTCCCAATTATTTTTATTTACATTTCACATCTTATTAACTTTCCTTTATAATTGAAAATTAGTTGACAAAATGCTGACCCATGGTCAATTTCTAAAGAAAATATATTTTTGATCAAGAAATATCTTCCAATCTGCCTTTCAGCAACTTCTACAATAACCCTGAGAATGTTTTCTCAAGGGTATGTCATGACGTTTTTCTTTGTTAACCAAAGGTTGGTTTTAGGCTTCTTTGGTTAAAGAAGTTATCCAAAATTGAGTATTACATCTTAAAGTTTTTTATGGTTATTATCCTAGTATTTTATAACATCAAAGTTAACAATGGACAAATGTTGCTGTGCATATATAATTTATCTGGAAATATAAATAGAAGATGGTGAATAATGTATTTTTGAACAATCATTTGAAATTTCATTGAGTTACATCTTTCTGTGCTATCTGTAGAAAGTAGGCAGGTGATACACAGCTGCACTTCCTGTCCCTAAAGACTCCAGGAGAGGCAGTTTGACATGAAGCCTAATTATCACTGCAATGTTTGATCATGGATATCTTTATTAACGATACAACACCACAACACCTACAAACTATTACACATGGATCTCGTCAAATAGTATTAAAACAACAAATATTAAATCCAATTGTTAGAGATTAGTCTACCTAAGTATTAGGTAAAAATAATCATGTTCACCCTCATTTGGAGTAATTTCTCCCCAGGTTTTTGGCTATGGAATGAAATTTTTCCATAAGTCTGATTTTATTATATTATAGTGTACTGTCATTTTTCAAAGATTATTTAAATCATGACAATCATACAGACAGTGCAGATTTTGACACTGCTTAACTGAGTTTGGACCCTCTGAAAAACAAATCAAAATTAAACATTCAGAGGGCCACAAAATTGTTGTTAAAAATTCTTATTAAAAAATTTTCACTTAGATACAGCCTTGATATTTTGGGACCAAAACATATGCCCTGAACAAGTGACATTTGACTATGGAAACTGAGAAATACTTAAGTGTTACTGTTTCATCAAAATGTTCATTTTAAACTGAATAGATGGGCATCTTTTAAATATTTGCACCAAAATATACTTGGAACTAAAGAGTTAACCAAATTATGATTTATTAAATACGTCTAAGAATTGCTTTGTTAACCTTAAGGCAGCGTGGCAGGCTTTTTGGAACTAAGACATTCTACTTGTTTAGTTTGCAAGAATACACATTTCCAATAATATTACCACACACATTTCTGTATGATGTTTCAAGGATTAGTCTGAGTGAATATCTCTTTCTTAGATTTGTTTGACATTTCTAGAAAAACTAGAAAGCCAATTTAGGTATGATTAAAATTTTAAAAGGTTGATTTTATAAACATATCTGTTGGTATTTTTAAATATTATATCTTCATAGACAAACTAGGCATTCTCTATAGAATTCCACTGATAGCCCCAAATCATAGGAACTAGCTGTTTATCTGCAATAGATTTCCTCCCTACCACCACCTCTTCAATTCTTATGGGACTAATCATAAATGAGAAGATAGGAGTTTTCTTCAAACCACATTTTAAGAGTACAATGCTAGTAATGGGAAAAAAACTCACAAAAATTTCCAACACAATTTAGGAAGTAGCTTACCTTCTTTTCTTCAAGGCAATCTTTTTTGTTCTGGTTAAAACTACAGAACTGTCAGTAAAATAAATAAATGAAATACAAAACAGTCAAATGAGGATTGTACTTGTATATATAAAAGTAATATTCATTTGTATACAGAATGTAAGTTGGTTTACATACTTTATACATATACATATGTCAGAAGATACATTAGCTATTAAAATAAGTTTCGCAATATGAATAATAGCCTCAGGTAATTTCAATAGACATTTGACTACACTGAATGATAGTGACATTTTACAGTGTACATATTTTGAAGATTATATCTCTCTTCAAGCATTTCTAACCGCTTTCTAAGAAAACATTTTCTTTCTCTAAATCGATGTAAAACTATTCTTAAACTAATGGCACATACAGACTAGCTGAACGAGTTAGGATACACTATTTTCTGCACTTCAGTTTCTTCATCTGAATATGAGAGTTATACTATATGATTTCTGTGCTTTCTTCCAGCTCTATGAGACTGTTAATACCAATAAAAATATAAGGATAAGGCCATATTATTTATTGAAACTCCCAAGAGCATAGGGAATGTTATGTAAGCTAGACAGGCATCTATTTTTCTTATAATGTTATTGACGATCCTGTTATTGTTAAAATTCATTCTTCAAATTTCTCCACCTACAAATTTGGTTGCTTGACACTCATATGTGCATACATGTTCTTACAAATATTCCGGGGGAGTGGGACTCTTTCCGAAAACCTACAGCCACTGCATGTTCAAAACGAACTGGTCCCTAAGTGGGTGAGGAGGCCCTTTCAGATGAACAAGCTTTTTTTTCCCTAAGAGCACCCAGAATGGAAGAGTAGGCAAAGGCCAAGCAACCACTGTTAACCCAGTAGGTTTTTTTAAAAAAGGGCGGGTGGGTGGAGGAAAAGGTAAAGAAATAGGAGAAAGGAAAGCAGTATGTGGAATTGTGAAAGACAGCAACAAAATCAAACCCACAGTGGGGGACACAGGTATGGGGGACTATCTGGGAAGAGGGACCAGCAAGGAATCAACTATCAGGAACTACATCTGAGCATCTAGGGCCTGATTTACTGGTATATCCTGAAGTGTCTACTTTCCGCACTATGTGCTTAAGTAGCCGTGTCTTTAAATTGCCTGACCCGCAACAGCTGGTTCTGTTGCCACCACAGAAATAGAAATTATAGCTTTCAACCCTTCATTTTATCTCTCTTACCTATAATCCTCTAGTTCCAGTCTGTCTGACCACTTGACAAGGGTTTATTTTTTTTCCCTTTTTTTTTTTTTTTTTTTTTTTAATTAGCACAGCTTTGGGGAAACACTTAAGTATGCTTTACATACAGAGAACAGGAGACAGCCTTGGAAACTCTTGACAAGAAAAAAAAATTTCCTGCTGTGAACATAAAATGGCACACAGGGCACACAATAATGATTCTCTTAATTGAGATTGTCTTGTATCTTATTAAAAACCATCATTTACCTGGAGGTCTTTCTTGCAAAATATGCTAAGATATTGTACAAATTTTACAAAGGATGTTTTTCAAAGCCTCTCTTACTCATCTATTTTCACATGTGTGTTATTTGGTTAGGTCCTTCAAAGGGCTGCAATGTTTACTTTTATATTTAAAAAAGAGTGAAGATGAAAGCTATTATTTGAATACAGCATTGCCTTCAGTGGCACCAAGATGCTTATTATAACTGCCCTGATGAGAGAGTCCAACCGTCTCATGAATGCCAGTCTCATTTAATATGTATTTAGGTGCCCTGTCTGCTGGTTCACCCAAGTGATGTGGCAGATATCTGACGAAAGACATCTGTTAATGAGAGGAAGAAAAAGAAGAAAGAAAGACTGGGGGCGAGGATGAAGAAGTAATTCTCTGTGTTGGAAAGAGCAAAGCATTTTGAATGAACTCACAGACGTGACATACCTTAATCTTGTCCCAGTTTTAGGGTACAATTAACCAAGCTCTCTACTCTTCTTTGGAGACCAGGCATGTTTCTTTAACTTAGTAGAACTGTCATTGAAGACAATAGATTAAGCTTCCTGCAATATCCTTCATGGATTTGTTGGTAATTTTGCCAAGATCCCTGCACAAAACAAAAAGAGATTGCATGTGAAACTCAGGCCATGGTAAACCTACCAGCTAAAATTAATTTTATCCTCTCATGAGGAATTTTGCCAATTCCAACAATCGGTAGTAAGGAGTTGCCAACTTTTCACCTCCTAAATTTCCCTTCTCTAGGGCTACTAATTTGGCCCAGAAACATTGTGATTTTTTTTTCCATAAAACAAACCTTGTCAAACATCAACCAGAGACACTTCAAAAGATAAACTAAATAGTTTTGGTTACCCCCAGTATGCTAATTAATTATAAAGACTGGCATTTATTTGGATGTATTTCCAAATGTGTAAAACATAGTTAAAAATTCTGAATAATATTAGCACAATTATTATGAAATCTAAATTTTTGTTCCCAAACATCTTAAATACATTTGCTTTGTTTTTTTTATCATCTAATTTCTCAACTAATGCATCTATCTAATTATACCATGCTATCTTTATATCTTTCTTCTAGTCTATAATAACAGTTAAATTTTCAAATAGGAAAATACAGAATGTGATTAAATAAAGGGTTTTTATCCCTTTTCAATAAAGCTAAATTAAACAAGCAATTTTGTTTCTTTTTAACAATAAATCAGGGCATCCTAACATTTTATATAAAAGAAAAAAGAAGAAATATTGTAAGAGATATTGTTTAGGACATAAAAGTTTGAAAGTTTGTTAATCTTCCCAGGTTAGACATAATGTTTCCTCCTTTCAGCAATGTATTTCTACTTTCATTTCATAAGAATATCAACATTTTCTTCTGTATTTTCCATGCTACAATATGTTTTCTTCCCACAATTTTCTCCTATGCTCTTTGGCACCTGGGGTGAGGCACTGGGGACGTGAACTTAGGAAGCACAGCTAAAGAGGTCTGCATGACCCTCTGGCTGAAACTGCAAGGAAGTGAATTAAACAATTTTACACAGCTTTCACTGTTCTTCCCATATCTTCAGAGTAGAGACAGTGTGGGGAGGTATAACATTACCCATCTTTTCTGTCTGCAGTTTTGGTGTCACTCTGGTTCACCTTGGCTCCCTCAGCATTCTGTACACACCCACTTAATGGTAAAATAACAAGGGAGTGTGAGTTAACATAAATAAGTATGGCAGATATATTTTAAGAAATTTAAAATCACGGAGTATTAGATTTAATGTTATAGCGTTGAAACGTTTGGGTAAGTGAAAAATAACACCAGTCAACTGCTCTGTGATGCAGTGACTACATAGCTTTCAACTGATGAACTTTACAGAATTCATCAGGGGCTTCCTGTCATTACTAGTGAGATTGAACTGGTCTTTATATTAAACCTCAAAAGTTTTAAAACAAAACAAAAAGCTCCCCCTTCTCCCCCCACATACATATTAGCATTTTGGAGACAATGCTGTCTTGGTAGATTTATCACCAAACAATTTCCTATAATTTACAAAATTCCTTATATTATAGATTAGGGAAACTGAGGCTCAGGAACTCATCAAGCTTACAGAGTGGATAAAAATTATGCCCACAGAACTCCCAAACTAGTGCTGCACCATGCTTCCTTTTGATAGCAAACAGATGACTCCTTTCAGCATTTTAGATTGTTTTTAATGTCTTAAATGAAACATCGGTTTCATTACTTAATGTTGTAAATCTCTTGTTAAAAGGTTGTATCATATTCTGATGAGAGGAAAGGATGGCTCGAATGTGTCCTGCCATGACAGGAAATAAAAAGTTGTGGAAATAAAAATTTGTGCAAAACATTTTAATGGTTGTAGGTTTTTCCTAATATTCCCATTTTCCTCTCAGTCCATTTATTAGATTTTTGAAGCAATTTGTTAGTCTCTTTTCTCTCTCTGATGTTCCAATTGACTGAAAAAATTCAGAATTGCAGGAACTTGAAAGTGGAGTACAAAATGTATACTCTGCTTTTTTTTTTATTTGTGGTCCAACCTTTTTTTTTTTTTAATTAAAATATCCCCAGTGCAATTTCTTGGCCTATTACCCCTGGCAGTTGCTATTAATTATATTTTAACCTTTTAATGGTTAACACTTTCTAAAACATACTAAGCCCATTGTAAGTTTTCTTCAGACATTGAGCCCATCTATCACGAACAGAGCACTACTGAATAGATCTGGGGATACATGCATGCTCAATAGGAGACAGAAGTATCTACCAAAGGTTTCGATTTAGCTATCAAAGTGAGGACAGAATTGAATAAAACAAAATCCCATCAAAGAGGCAGTTTAACACTTCTTATAGAATTCTCCTGTTTAAAAGTGACCTAACAGCCAGCCACTTTTCATTACAATTGAATTTACTTTGCATATAAAATTAAAGAAATGCAAACTCAACACCAAAATTAAAAATCTAAGTGGGTTGGTGGGGTGGGGGTGAGAGGGGGGAGCGACCCCTTATATAAAAAGATTATTTTAAAATAAAACTTAAAGCTTCCCTTCTCCCTCCCTCCCTGTCTTACTCCTTCCCATCTCTGTCTCCCCACCCCTCAACAAATAATATCACTTAAAGATATGCTATGACTTATTCTCTAACTCATTTTGTTATTTTGTTATTCTTTTTTTTCACTGATTTCTCTTTTCCCCTCAGAAAGTTATCCTGGCATACTCAAATTCAGGTAGAAAGAAAATCATGATCTTCCTTAGCTAAAGATAATCTTTCTCTGTCTCGCAGTCCTCCCCTTTGCAGTCCCCTTTGCACCCACACAGGGCCTGGTGTGTGTGGAGGCCAACCAGAGAGCCCTCACTGTTAGATGCAAGTAGAAAGAACTGTGGAAGCCAAGGACTCTGAGCTCACAAGCTAAAACTTGCAAGCTTGGCAAGGCTCAGATGCCAAGATTTGAATCTCTAATAAACTACTCTCTGCCTTTCCAGTAATGATATCCTGGGGCTGCTGGAAGGGGATTCTTTTTATAGGAAACATACTCATAAGGATTTAATATTATCTTTCTATACCCTTTGATTAAATAGTTTTTCTTTTTAATTCTCTCCTTATTTTGTAGGCCCCATCATGTGAGCCCATGTTAATTTTTCATGCAACAGTAGTTTGAAATCTACAGTCTCTCCACTGAGCCAAAGATATTTTTTCCTTTTTAACCATGTGCTTCAGACTTAAAGAAAAAAGAAAGAAAAATCTTGCCACCGAATGGTTTTTTACAGACTGAAAAGACTCTTAGGTTAAACAACATTTGTTCAGCTTTGATGTAATCAAATGTAATTTCAATCTTCTTGAAATATTCAGCCCTGCCTCTCTGAAATTGCACATGTGTGTCAGCTTTCAATTTTTCTAACTAGGATTTTACACATGAAATCTATTTTCACTGAGAAAATGGAATCTGTGTGTCTTTGTTTCTCAGCGCACTGTTTTCAGGCATGTTCTCTGGCAGGGGCTCTGACTGTCGAGGCACTGGAGGAGGGCCCTGGCGGTCATTTGTCAGTTTTTCTCGCATCTGTAATTTCTGGCCACTCAGCAGTGTTAGAGGATCTTGGAAAGGGGTAAGAGGGATGGGGGAGAGCTTGTCATTGATGAAAGCCAAACCCGGAATAACTGCCCGATGTTAATGACCAAGAAGAGAGGGGAGATTCTGCCCGATGTTAATGACCAAGGAGAGAGGGGAGATTCTGAGAAACTTTTAATGTGCTTTCATGACAAGGTTTTTGGAAATGGCTAATTCACAAAATCGTACATGGTAACATTTTCAAATCTCAGTTTAGAAAGCCCCTGTCCATATTGTGTTACTGATTTCATAGCTTTTAGGTTGGTAATGGCTCACGAAACTATTTTAATTTTCCACCAGTGGCTTCTGGTTATTTCTGCCCTCATTTCCTTGTAACAAAACTGACAGCCCAATTAAACATCTGCAAATTTTAATCTGGATTTTCCCCCATAACTATTTTGCTTTTTTTCTAAAGCTTCCAGATGTTTTGGTGCCTTTATGATCTTAATGAATGCAAGTATATTTATTCCTATTTCAAAAAGAAAGAGTAGATGGACTGACCAGATGTGTCTACATGAAAAGCTTCTTAATATACCAATAATCAGGTCAGTATTTTTGTCTCTTTATGGGTACATTTACATTAGAATATATCTTATTGTCTTTTAGCACTTTACTGTGTGATTTGATCTTTGTAACTTGTTTTTGTGGGCTATTAGAGTTCAGATTTCATACTGTGATCTGTTAATTAATCGTTATGACAGATGAAGAAAAGAATCCAACTCTGTTATCTCAGTGTATAATAATAGGGAGAGAAGCTGCCATGGTTTGTTTTTTCTTTCTTTCTTTCCATCTTTCTTTTTTATTATTTTTTTCCTGTGAGAGATAAAAAGTTGTAAGCTATGTGAATCAACAATGTATTTTAACTCAGTTACTGGCTTTGTATAAACTTAAATTAAAGGAATCGTTATTTTGTCTTGAAGTGTCTGGACAAGAGTTAAAAGAATCTCTCCTATATTTGAAGAAAGCCTGTTTCCCATAATTAATAACAGGAAGCCATGTAAACAGGCTTTTTCTGACAAATGAAACTGAAACAGTGACATATACACAGAAACATGGGAAACCGAACAATGCAGCATTGTCTGATTATAGCAGAAGAGTTGTGCAGTTCTGATGTACTTGTGCAGTACTCACATAAAACTTCATTAATTTTACATTTCAAAGTGATTTCTGATCATTTAAACATCTGCTTGTAGAGCACAATCATTTTTCCCATTGGTTAGTATTTGAAAATCATCTCTGGCTATTTACATGTTTAACTTTTAGCTAGAAAATCATTACTTCCTAGAATGTAGATTTTCCAGAGAATCAAATAAACATGAAGGAAGATGTTCTCTTTTTTAAAAAAAAACATTATTTTTAGCTTTTAAAAGGCACATTTCTGGAAACCAGAATGCCTAATAGGATAATTTTGGTGCATATACTTTATTTTAGAGCGGTTGGCGGGCTGGGATGGGGGTATATTCATGAGGTCTCAAGCAAACTAAAGGCAACATTCATTAATTAGCCAGACACGATGGATAACTGGGCAACTTGACCCACTTGTGCCTAAAAGCACTGGACAAAGCTTACCAGGAAAGTAATGTGTCTTTATCTTCCAAGTGTATCATGTAGTGGGACCATCTGATCTCAGCCCTGACCTTGAGAGCAGACTGATGTGAAATGTGGTTTCTCTGCTTCTCAGAAACACTGAGCAAGATTTTAAAATCTTGGGATTTTACAGAGTCAGCTGCTTAATTAAGTTAATCTTTAGGAATAAGTTGCTTGATTCTGTCTGATTTTTTTCAGTGCATTTAAAGGTGATTGTCTGAGAACTGTTAAATGTAAAACAAAGCTTAATCAAATGTTTATTTTTGTTTTGTTGGCTGAAAAGGAGAGTAAAGAATGAAGGCAAAACTAAGGAGATGCTTTTGTTTTATGATATACTATATTTTGCCAATTAAAGGATGTATTTTGACTACAGTAGTATAATAAAAAGAAAGCTAAACTGTGTCACATAGAGTTATTTGCCCAATTGGTAGGCTCCCAATAAATCACATGATAACAGAAAAATGAGAGTGAAAAGCATCCTGGGTGCCACATTTTGGACCATGTGTAATGAACATACATTCATGCAACTGGTCATGAATTGAAAACCAAAATTCTTTTTTTTTTTTTTTCCTTAACTAAATCTGTAGTAGATAGAAATTTAAAGCAGGGAGTTTATGCTCAGAGCTGACTAGCTACATTAAAAACATATAACACATGTTTCATTTTTTATATATACATGACTGAAGAAAAGTACATATGACATATCTGTAACAGCCATACTTTATCTCCAGAATCTTATATTTGTTGTGGAAGTTGAAACCAACAGAAGGAATATCTTGAATTTAAAGGAACAGTTGGTTGATATGAGATAAATCTTCAGGAGCTTTGCTAATTGCAAGCAAAAGGAAGACATTTTATAGATTGTAAAATCTTAGTGAGTTTGTAGGTGAGCAAGAAAAATATTTAAATATTTAAAGCAATGATATTTAAAATGTACTTACTTGAATTTTTCCTAAATATAGGGTGGACCAGCTGTTAGGAGTACATTTTTTCTTTTGGAAAAATAAGGTTAATTAAACCTAAATTACAAGAAACCTCACTACAGTTCTCTTCCGTTAGATCCTGGTGGAAAGGCAAGTCCGTAAGGTCTGATGCTAGAATTCTACATTTTCAGACTGGTGCTTTGGAAAATATAAAATATGTTTTTTTCCAAATGTTCTAGATAAAGATCTTGGAAGACCTTTAAGTATAAACTAAAAACTTTTAACTATTACCTATAAATTGACATGGGAACAAGGAGGATAAACACATTTAAAAATAATCTTTTTCACAGGAAGATTTGTTGTACATTCATGTCATGATATGTAAAGTTGTTCTTGGAAGTGATTTGTCATAAAGATCGTGTGGATGATATGGGTTACATTGTTCAGTGGAATGGTCCTAGAGCCACCCAAGATCTGGTTAAGCTTATTTCTCAGGTTGGTGGGTTGAATAGAATTGCCAGTGCCCTGTAAGAATAACATGTTCCCTCTCCTTTCTTTGGCTCCATCAAAGCGCAATGTACTCACAAGACTTTAGACGAGCCTAACGGGGGAAATTTGGTGTATTTATTAAGAGAATGGCAATGAGCTCTGTACATAATTTCCATAGGGTCAGTAAATCATTCTGCTTGTGTAGGAAAGTAACAACGAAGTGAAAGAAAATGAGATTTGGAAGAAAAACATGTTATAGACATAAGCCTCAGTATTATATGTGCTGCTGGGCCTGGACTAATACTTTGACCAAAGAGCTAAAAAATAGAAAGCAAAGTTACTAGTTCGACCAGTGTAAATTTTCTCACAGTAATGTCTATTGGTTCAAGTGATATGTGTATAGTAAATGCATTTCACTCTTCTGTTTGCTCATTATATAAACACGTGCTTGATAGTTTCTCTGTCACATAGTTCTGATTTCTATTTTCCTTTTTAGTAACATGCCTCAGAAAAACTGAAAATTTATTTCCTGATGTCTCCATTTCCCTCTTGTTTTTATCTTTCTCTATCACTATCTATATGTCTATTATCTATCTATTTCTGTATGAATTTTCTCTAATAGGTATTCCAAAGAGAGAAAATATTTGGGTATGAATGGAAGCTGGCAAAGTTATTTCTTGACTTCTGTGTGGATCTTGACTTCCAATGTCTTTAGTAGCCCCTGCAATCTATCTCGTCCTTAATCAACATCTAACACAATCTGGGAAATTTCTGTTGTGACTCTCATGTATGAACGGGGCAATGCTTGGTAACACTGTTCACTGAAGCGCTAGGAAACAACTGGAGCATTGGCACAATTCTTTGACAGAAAATTCAGCAGTTTCAACCTCCCTCTGCCACCCCTCTTAAGATTGATTTTCATCATCAAACAAAATTCTTTAGCTATTCTACTTCCCCAAACAAGGAAATGCTTTCAAACTTGAACCAGATTTTTTGAGATCTTTCTGTCTTGCATTTTTGTGTGCTTTTGTTGCCCAATCCCAATATATTTCCTGTCATTGTCATCTCTCTAAACACTGCAACCTGTAATACACACTGAACCCAAAGGAGGAAAACATGTTATTTTTTTCAATAATGTGCTAGCAACAAAAATTAAGATGAGCAGTTTTTAAAAATCGATTCAAACGTGAACAAAAAAGGGTTGTGATGGGCCCTACATTAAAGTGGCAATTAAATTTTTATTTGTAGTACAAATATAGGTCAGGATGGACACACACATTGTCTATAAATATTAGACATGTTGATTCTTCTGAAATACATTATAGTACAAGCCTAAGATATAAAAAGGAACCATTTTGTTTTTGCCTTACAATGAGCAAGATGGTAGAATACTATTGCATCTAATCAGCATTCTTCTTTCTTCTTTTTCCCTTTCCACCATGTCCATGTCTTCCTCCTTCAAAGGGAAATTTGCTTTGATGGAGGAAAAATTATGTTTGTAAATTTTAGTTTTAGAAAGTAGAACATTAAGTTGGCCTTGATGGTTTACATGTAGATTATATTTCATCCTTAACATAGTCAGAGGTTGATTTATTTTTGCTTTACAGAATGAGAGGATATTTAAGAATGAAAATTATTGTAAGTATAGGTTGTAGTATTCAATTTCTGTGAAAAATATGAAAGATGTTAAGAGAATACCTGATGTCTTAAGAGGCTGTGCATTTACTTACAGTTTTTAGAATATCTAACTATGCATCATGAATTTTGCTGAATTTTACTTGCTTCCAAAGAGAGGGTTTATTCAAAACTTAAAAACATGATCAAAAATTCTCCATGGAAGGAAACTAAAACAAAATGCATGCAACCTTTGGAAACTGATGCCGTTCAATTCCGCATTTCTATTCTGCTTGGGAAACTTACATTCCTAAAGTTTTCAGCTTGCTTTATTAAAAAGTGTGATAAATAGGCATGACAAATTGTACAGAACAGATAGAACACAAATCAGCCCTGCCCATTTCTGTTGTTTCTTCATTCTTTAAATAAGTATCCATTGCTTGTATAAAAAGGGTGTGTGCCCTTTTATTTGGCAAATCCTATTTCTTCATTGGCTTTCACATTTCATGGGGTAGGAATAGAGTCAACAGCCTTTTATACATTGGGAAAGCAACATTTACTGAATAGGATAACCACAGATTTTGCTCCTTTCTTTTTGGTATCTTTTGCACTTTCTCTTGTAAATTCTGTGGCAGCAAACAGTGATCAAGCCAAATTTGCTACATGAGTTAAAATCCTATAATTTCAGATTATAAAAATTCTTCCTTTAACAATGTTTATGAAGCCAAACCACTTAAACATTTATTTATTTTTCTTTCAGTATACTACACTCAATTTCATTATACATATTATAGCAATGTCTTTTTTTTCAGTTATTAGCTCTTACAAAATGAATGCTGTATAGATGATGAAAGTTTTTTGTCCATTTTTTTGTCACTACATTATAAAAAGAGAACTTCTTTGTTTTTAATATTATTTTACTAGTATTCCACCTATAATTTCAAGAAGAGGTATTAGGATATGGTCTTGTATCTCCATGAGAAATTGTTTCTAATGCTGATTATTATCTTACTAAGCTTTACATATTTGAGATATGTGTGGTTTTGCGGGGCAGGTTTTTTTTTGTGTTTGATGTTTTTTACTGGGATTAGGAAATTTTACATCCTCAAATCTAACAAAACAAATAGCCATTTCACTACATTCTCTCATCATATTTAGCATATTCATTGAAGCAGAACAGAACAACTCCAAAGAAAAGACTCAGAGGATATTATGCTCCCATTTTTACTCTTACATAATCTTTTGAAAATATCTAAAATATGCAATCAGGGTTTAAGCATGCCTGGCTTTCAGTCAATCCAATTTCCAAAAAGATGGGGCTGAGTATTAAAACATCTGACAGAATAAATTACTCTATTCTACTTATACTGAATCTACATGCATCTCATATAGCCTCTTCTAAGGCAGGAAAAGTCACTTGTTCTCTTTCACCTCTGTATAGGAACATAAAGACAAATTGCATTTTTGGAAGGGATCTTAAACATCATCCAACCAATGAGACTATTCCTAATAAATTATACAGTACTGACTTGAGTGCTCTTGGTGATGGTACTTAATCAGAAACTATTCCCTTCCATATTTTAATATGTCCTTATTCCAGTAAATTTGTATTGAATGAATAACCCTGGTAAGAAGGAAGTTGTTGTTTCCTATTTCTTGTACTGTTTCATCTCCCATACTCATGTTTGCAAATTTTTCTATGATAAGAGATTAGCACAACAGTTAGGATTAAAATAAAAAGACAAATCTAATAAGCCACACCATAAAAGAGATGATAGGACTCATTGCTGATGGGATGGAGAAAAGGTTAAACATTCTTTTTGTCTACTTGGAAAAATGCTTACTATTTTTTTTTTTTTTTTTTTAATTTTGAGAATGAGCAATTGGTAGGAGCCACCAGATATAATTTATTTAGCCCTTCAAGGTTAATGGCAGGCTTTCTTTACTTAGATCATTTAACTTCAAGGATGATTTGGGATTTAGGTGTTTAGAAAGCAGGAACTTTGGCCAGGTCTCTGTTATTCTTTCTATCCCTTGGCCAGAATATCAAGCATTTGGGGGGGGTTGTCAGTAAATGCACAGTACATTAAATTACATTTAACTTCCAGGAACGGGGCTGGTTAAAGAAATAAAGGCTTGACTCAAGAAGCTGAGGGAGAAAAAAAGAAATATATATATATATACACATACACACACACACACACACACACAAATATTTAAACACATAAATGCAGACATATATTTAAACTTTCCTATTTGAGTCAGGTGTGGGTCTAGTGAAAATCTGCAGAAAAAAAATCTTGTGATGAAGAAATGACTCACAAGTGTGTGTGGGGGAAGACTTAATGTCAGTGTCCATATTTCCTGATTAAAATATAGGCATGTGCATCATGTTCTGGCATTCCAAATATAATAACAGCTAAGAATCTCCAAGAATCCTTAAATTCTTACTCAAGAACAAGAAGAAAAGAAATGATTAGCACCCAAATGTTCCAATAAAATGTTCTGTCTAGCACAATACTATCACTAGTAATAAACCTGATTGGTTAACATTTTAGAGTAAATGAATAGATGATTGAGAAACATAACAGAATAAAAATGATAGGTCATTTTTTAATGTTCCAGAATAAATGAATATGTGAATAGACAAGACTAGAGTCAACTTAAGTTTTTATCCTTAGAAATGTTTTATTAAATTGTATCTTTAGGTATGCTTTGAAAAACATGTAAATTTTAAACACACATACACATATTCAAAAACAGGACAGCATGGAGAATATGACTTACAGAATGTAAGACTTCTCCCATATAGGGACACAATTGCTCATAAATGGGTTATTGCATGATTGTTTTGGACGTACAAAATACAAAATAGTGATAGAAATCACTACCTTCTTCTTTTGAAAATAAGATGCCAAAGATTTTTTATGAAGCTATTTGGTCAATATTCAAAATTTTTCCTAATATCAAAAATGCTTTACATATAGTCTTTTAAATAATGAATCCTCTTGGGTATGTGGAGGAAAACTTGGGAAATGCAAAATTAAGTGGAAAGAACAGTAGCCTTGGAACTCTCTGAACTGGTTTGGCCTGTGGCACAAAGATGCCATCCAGGCTTCTGTGAAAAGCTCCCGAGAGAGGAAGAGTGAGGATATTTGACACTGTAAATATGGTATCATGGAGTGCTCACAGAAAGGATACCATTTATCTGGTAGAATCTTACTTAATAAAAGTCTTAAAGAATAATTTGACCATGGCTCTAACTTAAAACATTTCCAGGACCCAGCCACTTCTCACCATCTCCACTGCCACAGACCTGATCTAAGGCACCTCCATGTCTTGCCTGGGTTGTTGCCATAACGTCTAACTGGTCTCCATGCTTCATCCTTGCCCCATCCCCCAACCCAGCCTAACCTGCTATTCACACAGAAGTCAGAGTAACTTTTAATGCTAGAGTCAAATCTTGTGAATCCCTTGATCAAACTCTCTATCTTCCCCTCTTATTCAGAATAAAATCCCAAATCTTAACCAGGCATGTAAGGATTGATGTGTCCACCTCCAACCTTCCAGTTTATCTGCTGTCATTGTTTCCTTGTTTAGTCTGTGCCATCCATGATGGCCTTCTTACTCTTCCTCAAGTACCCTAAGAACATTCCTGCCTTGGGATCACCTGCAATTGCTATGACCCTGATCTGGAAAACACTTATTTGGATATTCATATTGCTCCTTCCACTCTTTCATTCAATGCTCAGCTCAAATATTACTTTAACATAGAGGTCTTCCCTGATAGTCTTATATAAAATGTCATGCCTCCCCCTTCCATCATTCTTTTATTTCTCTTCCTAGTATTTATTGCCACCTAACTTACCATATATTTTATATGTTTACTGTGAGGAGGGAATATGTCTGTTTGGTTTACCATTGTCTCCTGTGCCAGTTTGAATGTATTATGTTCCCCAAAATGCCATTATCTCTGATGCAATCGTGTGTGGGCAGACATATTAATGTTGATTAGATTGCAATTCTTTGAGTATTTCCATGGAGATGCGACCCATCCAACTGTAGGTGATAACTCTGATTAGATTATTTCCGTGGAGGTGTGGCCCTGCCCATTCAGCGTGAGCCTTGATTAGTTTACTAGAGCACTATATAAGCTTAGACAGAAGGAGCAAACTTGCTACAGCCAAGAGGGACAATCTGAAGA
Organism: Choloepus didactylus; assembly: GCF_015220235.1. NCBI lineage: Eukaryota > Metazoa > Chordata > Mammalia > Pilosa > Megalonychidae > Choloepus > Choloepus didactylus. Next base: position 61,859,055 of record NC_051308.1, on the reverse strand, counting down.
ACACACAGGAGCTGAGCGAGGAGCTGCAGCTTACAGAGACATTTTGGAGATGGCCTTTGAAAGCAGACTTTTGCTCTGGAGAAGCTAAGAGAGGACAAACACCCCAAGAGCAACTAAGAGTGACATTTTTGAGGAGCTGCAGCTTAGAGAGGAACGTCCTGGGAGAAAGCCATATGAAACCAGAACTCCGAAGCAGACACCAGCCACGTGCTTTCCTAGCTAGGAGGTTTTCTGGATGCCATTGGCCATCCTCCAGTGAAGGTACCCGACTGCTGATGTGTTACCTTAAGACTGTAACTGTGTAACCAAATAAATCCCCTTTTATAAAAGCCAATCCATCTCTGGTGTTTTGCAAATGGCAGCATTAGCAAACTGGAGCATCTCCTTAGCACCTAGAAGAGTGCCGGACTTATAACAGGTGCTCAATAAATATTTGCTGAATAAAGGAATGGATGCACAGCCATCAGTTTTCAGAGGTACATAAGCCATACAATCTCTACAGATTATATCAATTTCTTGTATACCACAGTCATCTCTTCTCATCTTATAAGGGTCCTATGTTTCATGTAATTCATTTGTTCTGACAGTTTACTCTTTGATGAGCTCTCTTTATCTGTAATTTTTTAATGATTAATATTTAGGGTACATTATCATTAAAATCTATAAAAGTAACTTGTTTTCAACACTGGGCATTTTTTGAGCATAGATTCATAAAGTCATGAGAATCAGAGGAAATGAAATTTATGTAATAAAATCAAACCACTCCTATCCAATTTCTAAGGTTTTTGCATTCAGCTTATAAGAACTGTCTGATTACTACAATTTAGACAAAGAATTTAGTGCTTCTAAAATTACTAGAGTTATTTCAATCTTAGTTATGGTTCTTGAATTTCCACAGGATTTTTTCTAAGTCCTCATGCATTCGTTCAATATTTCAACAAGTACTCATTTTGCACCTACTACATTAAGAGCACTCTTCTGGGTGATTGGGATCCTGCCTTCAAGAATCAGTCTTCTAGGGATAAAAAGACAACCCAAGGAAAAAAGTGCTAAGTCCCATGAAAAGGATAGAGCTGAAAGGTGATTAGAGTTTAAAATAGTGATTAAATGCAACAGAATGGATAGGCGAGATGCATTAAAAGTGCCATTTGAGTTGGGTTGCATTTGGACATTCAGAAAAGAGGAGGGGGAACATTTCAATAGGAGGAAAGAGCATAAGCAAACTATGGAGGTATATGCAAAATAAAACAATAGTTCACATAGTAATGGGAAATCTTGGGTTAAGATTGTTTATACATTACATTATCTAGGATAAGGGTACTGTAACTCTAGTATATAGTATTGCCTAAATTTAAAGGGACTTGTATACACACTTGGAGATATGCTTTTATAAAAGACACGTCTTTTGTTTTCTCTAGCTTTGTAATTTAACAGAAAAATTCTCAAAGATCAAGATGGATTAGAAAAGTTAATTAATAATTATATACCATTACTGGCAATGTACTCATATCTAGCATTGAGCTCTTGAAACAGAAAAAAAAAGTCATAAGTTATTAAACCATTGTTTATATTCAACATAACTAGGGTATGTGCCACCCACATTAGGTTTCATTTTAAATGTGTTAACATTATCAGATCTTTGTTCCTATGACAAGATATGCACCTATATAGGCACACTGAGACAATTTTCATGCTTTATGCGGTGAGTGCTAACATGACAAACTAGCTAAGAAAGCTTGGGGTAAAACTGTTTTTCCATTTTTGTATTTCCAGTGAGAATCAACATTTTGTCATTTATGTGTAATTCAGGACTTCACTATAACTTCCTGATGCATTTCATGACTAGCAAATATATGGTGAAGGAGACAAGTGCCACTTTCAGGTAGAATTTTGACATTGTGTATCTTCTGTGCCTGAGAACATCTTTCTCTGTATACAGTTTCTTTTTTCGAATGCAAAATATCAACAAACTTGCAGGGCAGGGCATTTACATGGGATTTAGCCCGGTCCAAGCAAGTATCAGCTCCTCAGTGACATGCTTGTGCCTTTCACTAGTCCTTCTGTGGATTAACAGCCCTTGATTTCTTCCTTATGTGAGCTTCATTTGCTCTTTACACTTTTAAATAATAAAATTATATCTGACCTGAAACAACACTGACTTAAGTGTGTGTTCCAAATGTGTAATGAGGACAGAGATGAGAAGGAAAATAACTGCTTGTTCTTCCACTTTTTTTAGGAGAAAAAAACAGCTTGGGAAAAATACAAATTATGTTTTCTGCTTTAAAAAACAACTGTTTCATTTGGGGGAATTACAGTAAGTTACCTCATCTGAACTGATGCCTGAGTTATCATTCTAACAAGCAAGTTTGATCCTATCTTACTTTTGTTCAAAATCCACAAGTGTCTGCTTATTGCCTGATAAGTAGCAATAGCTCTAAGAACATAGCTTTGTAAATGATAATTACGCGTCACAAATAAGCCAGAGCAGTTTCCCAGAAAGGTCTCCACCCAAAGAGTTCCACTTTGAGGATGGAACGTTGGGTGAATGCCTCTGTGAACTCATGATGTTCGTGGCATAGAAATCAGTAACCAGGAAGGCTGGGTGCCTTGAAGCTGGCTATCTGAATGTACCAGTGTCTTCAGGCATGTCTTGCTATATAACTGTTTGGCAAACCTTGTGACAGAATCCCTCTTAAAATTATTTCAGAACTAGGTCAGTAGAAATCTGTTTAATGTGTCAGCTTCACTCTTGCACTAGAATCATTCTGATATACAGCACTGGCTTTCCCAGGAGTCACTACTACATCTCTAGAATGTATGTGCTAAAAGGGAGCAACTTTGAAGGTTATCTCAGCTATAGGCCACAGCCATCCAACTGCTAGCTGCCACAAAAGGCAAAAGGTAGATATCAGTGGAAAGGTGGAGAACAGAACATAGTAGAGGAGAAGCAGGACAGAGTGCCACACCCACATTAATTACATGAGCAAAACTGTTTCAATTCTCCATATAAGTAAATTAATACTGCATAGTGAAATGATTGCCTAGAAATGTTTTCAAAATGTGATTAGATGATGAAGGACTAGTAACAGTTGGCAGAAGACTTGTATCAATGTGAATCTGACACAACAAAATGTTTCATATGATAAAATATTTTTTTAGATATTTGCCATGCCCTATTATTTAAGTATTTAAGATAGTGAGGTAGTTTTTAGAAGGAGCCTTTATAGAAATGTTGAATGAAATCCATTATTTAAAAGGACATACTTGATTTGAAGGTGAAACCAGAGTTGAGGAGGTTGGAGGTGGGCTGAAAGGGAAGCAATTTTCTTGTGGTTGGCTCAGGTGGAGAATCCATTTGTTCTACCCTTTATAGGTTGGAACCCCATCCGTAGGACCTGGCAGAATAACGGGTATATGTCTCTGGTATAAACGCCCACGTGCCCCTTACCTGTGGTTCTAAATGAGGTTTCTGGTAATCACTTCAACCTTTGGTCAAACTCTTTCAAATATAGAATTCTCCTCTTATTACCAAATACATGTAAGTTAGCTGCCTTTACAAATATTAATTTAGATAAAGAATCAAAGTTGTTTTTTCACCTTAAAGTTGCGTTTTGCTATTTTGTCTACACTATGTTGTACTGACTTTCAGAAAATGTTTATGCCTATCTTTAGGATAAAAAGTTTTTTCTCCTACTCCTTTTTATGTGTAGTGATCTCCACCAGCATACTATTCATAGTTCCTTCATTTTTCGTTCTACTCCCAGACAGGTGCATAATGGGGAAGTTTGGAAGCAAAAACTGGGCATGTGAGCTCAGCATATTTCACTCTCCCCAACACCTGCACTCCAAGAGCTATCTGCCTGCAGAATGCACATACTCTCAGATGACCTTCTCCATGCTGTAATTTTTCAGACCACATTGTTGAAGGTGTAAGTCACATTCTTCAAAATGATAAGCTTTTGCAGTAATAAAAGTGATATTTTGTTTCCATCTATTGTATTTTTTTAAATTTCAGAACTTGATTGAAAAAGAAGTGTGCTGTTTATTGAGTATCTCAAAAACCCAAACTACCTAATGCATTGTTTGAAAAAAAAAAAACCTGCCTGTTTTCTGTATGGGAGTGAAGAATTACATATTTACCAATATTTGATACTATTATTATGATTCCAAACTCTCTTTTTTAATTGTAACTCAGAACTATGTAACAGGAGGGTCCAATTTGACACATTCTTATTTTCTTTTTAAACAACTTGAATTAATTTCTTCCACTTAGTTGTGCTGACATTTCATTTTCTCTGAGTTAAAATGATAGTATCTACCTAAATTAGGATAATAAATAAAACCAATGGAGATTAAGATTTTTGATGGCAAACACTGTATTATACTTTCCTTTGCTCTATTGGGGAATATAAACTTTGTCAAAAACAAACATTAAACATCGAAACTTTTTACTCCTCCTCATTACTTTTAAAAACATAAGGAACCAAGATGAGGTTGATGACACTGCCCTGGTCCTGTATTATGATTTCTTTAATCCCCTCTTGAGTTTCCATTAAGTCAGAAGTGACACTTCTCTCCAATGAGAAAAATGTAAAATAAAAATCTACCTTCTCATTTACTCTCTCACCAATGGAAACTCCCAGGCCACTCTAGTATCAGAATGCTTAGCCATATAAAATCTATGGCAATTTAGTCAACACTCTTGAAAATGGCTGTGTTGGAGGCAATGAGATACAATAATGCCCTGAAGAGCATAATTCTGAGAATATATATGGCACAGTCACAACTTTAGAGGTGCTAATAAAGGGCAACATTCATACGGAGAGGCTCAACAGGGACAATAACCACGTGAGCAGGAAGGTGGAACTCCACCGTAGCTGTTATTATAACTCCCGGGAATCCTACCTGCATGCCATTTCCATGCAAATAAGAGAAGAAAACAGAATGTGAGGAGCGGCCTTTCCAGATGCTTGAAATCTCTTTAGAGCTGGCACTGCACACCCAAGTCTATATGAACAGAACAGAAGTGTGGCTGTTCCTGGATGTCTCACCAGCTACATTCTGATCTGGGTCACAGTGGCCCATGGCTTCCACTGAGTCCTAACATGTGTTCCTTGGCTATTTCTCTGGCTTTCATTTTCATTTTAAAACTATTCTATGTCATCTTAACAACTATCTTGTTTATGTTTTTTTTTTTTTTTTTTTTAACAGTTTTATTTGCCACATCTCCTTCTAGGTCTATCCCTGGATGAAGTCAGATTCCCTGACATTGATAAGGGCAAATTTAGGAAGTGTGGTTCCCTCAGTTGGGCTCAAATATCCTTGAGGTCTACTGTGGATAAGTAAATAGTCAAAGTAAGCCCCTTCCCATTTGCTCTGTAACATAGAAGGGAAGAGGAAAGATAATGATGGTGATATTGATGGAAAGTGTGGAATTATTCTGAGGCCTCAATGGTCACAGGAGGATCTACGAAACAGGCCAAGTTTCAAGGTGACAAGAGGCAATAACTCCCTTGTCAATTGGGGGCATTCAGATGACCAATGGCTCTAATATCAATGGTCTCAAGAGCTACTATTGCTATGAGAGTCCAAGCCCTTGCACAAATTAAAGTGAAGAGGGTACTCTGTCTCCATCCATCTAGCTTGATTAGCAGCATGGCATGGGTGATCCCATCTATTTCACTGCTCTGAAATGATTTTGAGACCACTACTTTCTCAGTTCTCAGATGGGGTGTAAGGGGTATATAGTACAGGGTATTCAAGCTACAAGAGGAAGTCAGCCCTAATTTGAAGATTCTTGAGCCACTTATAGGTAGGCTGAGTGGACCAAGAGTGTATGTCACTGCATATGCTAACTGTGTTTATTCTGTGCTCATCTCCACTTTTTCTGATATCATTGACTTGATGAAGATGGATCCTGGAATGCAGAGAATGACACTGAATGAAATTTAAGATCCCAGTCATTATATGTAGTTTATCTGAGTTCTTCCAACCGCATGCAGATTTATTGGAACGAATGTTTCACAGCAGAAGCCACTTGCTTGATCATATATTTTGTTGGTGAGTTCTTTCCCCTCATGACATGAACATTCTCTAAGAATTGAGGAGAATATAATTTTGTCAGTTAATAATGACTTGGTACCACTTTTTAATATACTATCAATGCAAATGTTAATTAGTCCACAAAAGTACTCTCTTCCACTACAAAAAACAAAAAAACAACAATAACAACAACAAAAATAAACAAGTTACACTACAGGAAGTATAACATTTCTTAAAGTTAGCCAATTCATTTGGTTAATTCTTGAATTTCTATTTTCAAATACATTAGGAATCAAGGAATAGACTTTATCCCAAAATTATACTGAACAAAATCCAGTATTTTCTCTTATAATTCTGAAAATTTAGGCTCTTTACTCATCTGATTATTACTAAGAACATCTATCTTTGCAAATTATTGAAGGAGGGCAATTGTGTAAATGTAATTCCTTTAACATTCTGCCCATTTTGGATTGTGAAGATATAGGAGCTTGCCATTCTCAAATTAAAGATTATAAAGTGAAAATGAATATCTTATAACCACATAGAACAGAATTTTATTTTTCAGGATATGTTTTGAATAAAATAAGTTATTTACCTTCAGTAATTTATATTTAATATTGAAACAATTTGCCTATGAATACTTTGAGGGTGAAGACTATGTTCTTTTCATATTTTTGATTTACCATGTAGCCCAATGTGTAGAACAAACAAGAGCTCAACAGCTCAATAAATATGCATTGAATTAAAGTGGCACAGTGACCAAGTCTCTGTCTTTTATGCCTAGACCATAAACTATGCAATTTAGTCAGCATCTCCTCTTTGGCTTTCTACTCTTCACAGACACCATATTCAACTTGTATGTATATAGTAACAGATCCATGATAACAAATGAATATTTCAATAAATGACTCAAAAATCACATATGGAAATGAATGTTTAAGAGAAAAGCAGGTGAAAATTATGAACAAGTGTTCAAATATAAAACTTTTTATTAAGAATTCCTTTAATGACTCTTACAGTAGTTATTCAATAACATTTGAAAGACTGATTGGAATATTATTTTTAAGGGCTAAGTAATGGAACTTCTTCAGGCTAGCCAACATTACCAGAAGATGCTGCAAATTTACTGCAAAATTTGTTTGAATATAGAGCAATACTCAGACAGGAAACTTTGCCACAATAGCTTCTAGTTCCCTGCTATTATGTTGCCTTTGATCTTTAATAAAGGCTTTACCATAGTGGGTTGAAATTACTCATAGGCACACTAGATATGTTTTAAAATAGTGAATACCTTTAGCAATATTTTTAAATGAATGAAAAATGTATACTGTAGAAAATAATTCAGATGCAGCATGTAATGAACAATTCTTTAACGTTGCTTGGGAGTGAGTTTCCATGATGAGTTTCACTACTTAACATAAAATCAAGAACTTTTTTTTTTTAGAAAGCTGGGTGCCCCAAGAAAATTTTTGGGCAATGACATACATTTCTTCTCCAAGAGAGAAGTTGAGTTGACCACAGTTTCACATCTAGAAACATCCAGTTGATTAATCTTAAAGAGTCACATGAGAGAATATCTTGTGAGTCCAACCAAGTCTCTAACTAAATCAAGATTTAGTTGTTTATAGAAATTCTAGAAAATACCAGAAAAACTATTGAGAAATGATTCCTAAGTACATATTTGTAACCCTTGACAGAATCCATTAATCCTGATCCAATAAAGGGATTGTCTTCAGATTTCCTTTTCTAAACTATGAAAAAGTGAAATATGTTGATGCCTGATGCCTTCCCCAGAGCTCACATTCAATAAACATTTGAGATTGATTGTGAAATGGCTACATTGTAACAATTTGATAGCACTATACTTGGATTCAATTTTATGGTCCTGACTTGTAAGGATTATTGGTGACAACATTTGGATGGAGGTCATGAAAGGCTGGACTCTGTGCTACCGTAAATCATCTTATAGGCAAGTTCAGTGCATTTACTAAAATACCATAAGACTAATTCCTAAATTTGAAATATTATTGATATACTCTCTTTTGAGATATTGCTTCTATTTAGATGGAATTGCAGAATATTACATGTTGATTGGGTAAGGGAGATAAAAACAGGAAACTGATGAACCCATGGGGAAACATGACTGAGAACAAACTGATTTCATAAAGCAAATACAATTGGCATGGAAATGAAAGGTGTATTATCCACACAGGACAAACTCCATTATAGTGAATTTCAAAAGAGTTCAGTGTACAGGAAATTTAAATAAATAAATACAATAAATGGGCTCTTCCCTGGTACTTATATATGTTTCGTCTCAATCTTCCTTGTAATGGAACTCATTAGAGAGATCTGACCTGTGCATCCAAGTATTGATTACCCTGGTAATGTGAGATAAGGCTGGCACCCTTTCTGGAATTAACACCACCTTGCATTTGCAAAATGCTTTATTACTTTGAGGGTTTTTTCCTACCACTTATTATCACATATTTCAGGGCAATAATGGGGAAACGTCATGAAGCAAAGCAGTTAAGAGCACAGATGAAGAGACTCTCTGGCCTCCAGGCTCAAATCCTAGCCCTCCTCCACATCTACTCTGTTGTTGTGGGTACTTACTTAGCTGCCCCCTTTCTCTGTTTTGTCATTTCCAAACCAGAGTGTAAAAAGGGACTTATAAGAATTCAGATAAAAATTAAATGAGATGTAATTAGTAACGATGTACTATGATTTGCAAGTAGTAAGCACTTAATGAATGTTTGTCCCCAGTACCATGAGGTATGTTCAGCATATGCTGGGATGAACACTTACAGGTGAGGAAACAGAATCCGAAGGGGCTTAAGTGGTTCTTTAGAAAGGATGGTGTTTTATGAAAGCAAATTGATGCAGCTTTAACCTTAGCAGGACTTTTATCAGAGCTAAGGTTGTTAACCAAATGGAACAGTGTGTTTCATCTCTTTTTGTTTCCCATTATCCATTCATTTTTAAGGATACACCTGAGAAACTGAAGGAATTCTACTGTCATCACTCTAGATAATTTACTCCATGACTTTGAATTTCTTGCTTCTTTTCTCAGGCCTCAGTTCATTTGTCTACTGGTAATCTCTAAGGCCTTTTCTGATAGAACAAAGTTACATTATTCCACAAACAAAATAATGAAATACTTGAACTCTGAGATTTGATTATAATAATCAAATAACTGCCTTAACTTAAAAGAAAGAGAACTCAAATGTCGATCACAAAGATGTTACACTTTATTTTATGCCTATTATTTAGGTGATGATACTTTCAAGGTCACTTCTTTGTTGCTTAAACATCCCATTTCCAAAAAAAGTTAAAAGGGGAATTCAGATGTATAAATTCAACTTAACAGTGAGAGCAATTATGGAATTAAAGTTTCCCCTACCAAGTCCAATAGTGATCATTAGTAATACTTGTTTATTAATATGGACATGTGGTATAGATGCATGGCAGTCTCTCACAATGTAAAACAATGGCCAGTTCTGACATAGTGAATATTTCAGAAAACATGATTTTCATTAATTAATTTCACATTTTCAAATAAGAAAATATTTTCTAGATTTAATAAGATCTTCTGTTACATCTTTTATTTTTTCTCCAATTGAGCAAAGTGATTTTTTTTTTTTTTAAAGGATGAAGAAAATCACAAATATTTCTGACATTTTATTTTTTGGATGGACAGATGACAATTGACTTTTATATTCCATGAATACTTACAAAGGCAATTTAAGTTGGATCTACTCTGTGTTCATAGAATATTCCAGAAACAGAGATGATTTTGGTGGACAAATAGGTTTAAGAAATTTGTTTCTAATTATATGCTTTCATGACATGATCTGAATAGTTGTTGATTACAATTCTCTGAAAAAATGAAGTAAATAATTTATATAGAATTCAGTAGAAAAAAATATCAATGTAGTTATAACTTTATGTTACAAGTGCATTTTTCTAATTCATTTCATTTTATAGTTATTGTCTAACACAACTGGTGTGCTATTTTTCCCAGTGGACTCACATTACATATGCTGCATTCACTATTTTCATTTTTATAATATTATCCCTGCTTCTAACATTTGAAACCACAAGTTCCTTTCTGTACATTCATTCCCCATGGAAGGTTAGTATACACATAGCACAGTTATAAACTATTTTCAACCTGAAGCATAATCAGAATTACCAAGAGAACTTATCACTTTTCATAAGCTGTTCATAAGCAAGAAATATGAGTGAATTTGTATCGTTAAAATTCATGTTAAAAAGACTGGCTGAGTTCCTCAACACTCCTTCAATGAACAACTTCCTGGTAGTAAGAGTAGTGGTGGTGTTAACTCAAAATGTGAAAAATTTGGCAATCCTTTAAGGGCATCCATTTTGTAACTCTAAGTATTTATGTCAAATCAGCATTTGGGAAGCCTTGCAATGAATCCCTTCTTTTGTTGTACAGCCACGATAGTTCAGGACTATCATGGAATTTGCAGAGGTTGATTCCTACTCAAAGAAGATCTTTACAAATAAGTGACCATGTTGTTTCCTAACCTCAGCTGGCTCAACAGTAAAACACATTGTCAGAATTATCTAAGATCCCCTTCAGCTATTTGATTTTATGTATGATACTTGATGCAGTAAATCAACAGATTCACATGAAGAATATTTCAAAGGGCACTCATAGGAATCAAAGTTCATATACAAAGGAGTTAAAGAAGTGAAAAGTAAATACTTAAAAGCAATAGTCTTAAGTAAGAATAATTTTGACATGTTAAATAGTGACGGGCCACTTGGCACATGTATTACATATTGAGATTATTTTGAGAGCTCAGAATTCATCCATCTGCTAATATTCTCATTCTTAATCATGCAGCAAGATGTCCTGGGAATGCGGGGATCCATTAGCCCTACTTCCCTAAATCACTGGTGAGAAAGTTGAGGTCCAAAGAGTCACTCAATTATTTAGCAACACATCTTATGACTCCTTACCCAATGTTCTACAGAGCAGGCATAAGAATACTGAAGGGTAGTTAATGAATTGACCAGTGTGCTGGAGAAACAACAATAAAGAAGATCCAAGTGAGTGAGACTGTAAACTTATTTGGAGGCAAAGAACACTGCTAGCTTAAATGCTAATGAAGATGATAAACAATGAGAAAAAGAAACAAAAGAAAGAGTTCAACAAATTTTTAGTGAACACATTTTTAGTTCTTTTGGCCAAATTGTAAGAGGGAGGCCTTCTAGTAAGAAGGCAATAGCTTTGAATAAATGACTTGGTATGCAAGACTTAAGTAACTGAAAATGTGTTTTATAACAATATATATTTTTAAGAAATGACATAGTCAAAATTATAGCATCAGTTTTTTGTGTACATCTAGCATGAATGATCAGGTGTCATTTATTGAGGCCTAAAATATACTCTGATTTGAACCTAAAACAAGATGGAGTCTTTCATACTCTTCTATTTGTTCATTTTTAGACCACATTTACCCAAACATTGTCTGGGTAAATATCTACTAGTAAATACTGATTTTCCAATCTTGAAATAACATGTAGTTCATAAATATAAGTTGATAATACTGTAGGTATCTAACCAAGGTATTTTAGTTGCAACTTTTCCCTTCAGGACTTATGACCTTGACTTACATTTTAAATTGACTATATGTACCTGGATATATTACAACCTAAATAATTGATTTAAGGAAGGGAACTATAGAAAAAATACATGTAAACTCACATTTATATATTTCTGAAGTTTTCTCTCTGAAGATTATATTTAAAGTAACACATATCAGAAAGGTGCTGATGTAGATTTCTATATTATGAAGTCTATAGGGCAAGGCAGTACTACATAGTTTATGCAACTCTATAATAGTATCATGTTTAAATAAGGATCTTGGTTTCCATACACTTTTTTTTCAGAAATGCATTTGCTCCCTTTTTTAGAGGGAAATCCAACTCCAAATAAAGAGGCAAAAAAACAATCTCAATGTCAATGTCCATTTCTTTAATATGATATGACTGATGTATTTCTAGCAAACCAAACCGGAGGGAAATTTTGTGGCTCCTTGGGGTATTTTAAAATAAGCATCCCTACAATATATGATAATGGTGGGGCATATGAAAATTAAAATCCATGCACAAAGGTGCACATAGTATGTGCTCCTTTATAAAAACATTTAAATGGGAGCAACAGAGATAATGTTAAAGTATTGTATTTTAACCTTACGCCCAATCTCTTGATGTAATGTAAAGATGGTTGCAACCTAAAAGAAAAACACTTCTAAAGAGTTTGAATTGAAGGGGGCATAATTTCTCAATTCCTACAACAATGGAAGTTAGTTGAGGAAGGGGGAACATAACATAAATTTTGATATCAATATTATGGCTTTTAAACAAAATATTAAAAAGTAAATATATTTTCCAATGAATATGCTCATTTGAAAACTTTAGAAATAATGTTAAAGTGAATTTAGAAACAGGTAATTTAAGAGTTTCATATTTGATACCTCCTTCTTTTTCATTGTTTTTGATATATAAGAAGGTGATTAAAGTGTAAAAATGCAGATATGAAAGATGACCCACCAACTATAAGATACTGATTATTTCTATAGGGAAATCAGGTGATGAAATGGTGGTGGGGGATTCAAATACTTAAATACATACATACATATATATCTATATCTATATATATATATATAGATATATATAGATATATATATATATCTATATATATATATATATATATATGAAGAGTTTATTTCCTAAAGGGCGCAGAGTAAATAGAGCAAAATTTTTAAACTCATAAAACTTGGTGGTGAAAATATGCATATGTATATTATGTTCCTTTAACATTTTTGTGTTCTAAAAAACATTTGAAAATTCAAATTATGAATTTATTTTTTTTCTTTTTTCTTTATTCTAACTAAAAGGAGGTTTATATATTACTCTGTTAGTAAAATTTTAAAATGTTGTTTTTCCTCAAAAGTTAGATTCATTTTCTTAAGAGTTCAAAAATATATAGTTAAATGAGTAGATCTATGTAATTTAGTGATTTCTCTGCCAAACAAAATATTCAAAGAAGGATAAAGTAAATCTTGAAATCTTCTGATAGCATGCAAATATCTGAGTGGTTTTATTTTCTCCCTTTATGTTTACATAGTATACAAATATCTCAGTGGTTTTATTTTCTCCTTTTATGTTTACACAGTCAATCTGAATAACTTTATATGCTTAATGCATGTTACCTAACCATAAATTTCAGGGGCCTAAATATCACCATTTCATTCAAAATATCTATTCATAAATATGTATAAATATATGTAAACTGTAAACACTATATAAATACATAAATACACTTTCTAGAATTATTGTAGTAGAGCTTTTTTCAGTATAAATAATACCTTTTGTGTTCTCTTAGTTATACCATTTTTAAAAGTAAAATTAATTCTTTTTATTTTTAAAAATGAATAAACCTAGAACACACAGCTTCACATATGACTAGGAGTATATTCATGCAAATTTAAAAGAAATAATTGCATATGGGTTTCTTTGTCCACTTCAAAAGAATTAGTTTAGACATCACTATTTTAAACACATTCTTGCTGAAATTCATCATCATAACAGCAATTTTACCAAGCTAGTTTAAATTTAAGTTGCATTTGAAAAGCTTTAATTACATCTTGAAGAAGATATATTTGCCATTTATTAATTATAAAAGAAAATGAGTTTTAAGTTTTACAGGGCTTCTTAACTATTTTTTTTTTTTTTTTTTAGCTAGTGGGCATCATAACTACTAGATTGTTTTTTATGCTCAGCATACTCTGTTCATTCACAACTTGAAGCTTGCACAGTGTCCAATAATAGTAGAGCACTTGCAAAAATGTTGCACCTGGAACAGGGAGGAGTGAGGAGGGCAAAGGTCAAAACCAGGCCTTAATAAGCATTGACTAAACAGACTTTAGACTCAGTGAAAAGTCCAGACGACCCCTGCAGCGTCATCTTACAGCTCTGATTTTCCTCTTTTCAAGATGTAGTATAATCCAAAAATACAACCAAATCACAAGCAGCTTAGTCTTTGGTTTAGTTTTTATCTTCCATTTTTCTCCCCTCTTCACAGGGATTTGAAAAATTAACCCCTTTCTGTCCTCAGACTAATCAAAGAATGAATTTCTTCACAGTCTCTGTTGTCAGCTTAAATTGTTAACTCCTTACAGGGCAAGAGGCACTTTGTAAAGTGGTTCACAGTGAGGAGAGGAGTAGTGGAGTCTTTCATTTTATGCCGGTATATTCTGAATATTGCCCTGATATATGACTTATAGTAACAAGGCAATAAAACAATTACACAAATCAGTGAAATCTGTCTCATTGCTGAATGTTTCCAAAGCATTAAACATAAATTAACATTTAAAATATTAAATGGAGTTTTTGTTTATTTCAGGGTTTCCATCACACAGAGGTTAATTAAATTTCCAAACAGGTTTCTAGACAATCCATTTATCTATATATGATGAAAATGTCTATAATCGACTTTTTGACATATTCTCCCAATTTCAGATTATCTGGTACAGTTCATAATCCACTTTCTTATTGACATGATCACCTCTTTTGCATACTTGTGTTGCTCTGGGCCAACACTCACTGAAAGAGAAGTTAGGTTCTGTAAGTTAAAACTGTAATTTCCCTGTAGGAAATATACCAAACCAAGTATAAACCGCAAGAGTGAGCAGAGAGTCCCCCTCAAGTGCATTAGTTGCAAGAAGCCTGCCAGTCTGAAGTGGGCACACTCCATTTGCTAATGTGAGAGCTGCCCAATCAAATTCACTGAAATCATAGCATTCAGTTTATAACACTGCAGGTTTTCAGTCTGCCAAAGATCTGCATCTGCCCCTACATTCACATTTTGATGTCACATTTACCCTGTTAGCTCCTTTCCTTCATAGTTAAAAGTATAAAATAAAATAATTTAAAAAAAAGAATACAACTCAGAGTGTAAACAATAAGCTGTATAATTAAAGATGAGGTAAATTTGTAAATAGAAATGGCTGAGAACGTAGCCACTGGGGTGGGGAGTCTCCCGTGTCCAGAAGTGTGCTATAGTCTGGGGAAAGGGCCTTTGGAAGGTGCATGAAAACAGATACAAATGATGTCCCGGGAGAGTTAGAGGAGTCCTGGTTTCTCCAGGATCTCTGTCTCTGACTGATCCTCACAGTCTTACAGAAAAGGAAAGGGATATGGTGAGGGGCAGACATTTTGCACAGCTGCAAAGCCTCCATAACTGATCATAATTTCTCCTCTGCTGTGTACCTCAGGAATCAGAGTACATGAAGAAAAACAGAGCAGCAAATCCCACTCCTGAGCACACGCAAATGAAAATAGTAAAACACTTTTCACAGATAAATAAAAAGGGTTTCTTATTTGTGATTATCTAGGATCTTTCAGAATAAAGTCCTGTCTATCTTCAGGAGTGACATGGAAAAAGAGAAAGTGGGAATAGCTCAGAGTTCTTTCCTTACTTAAACCTAACTGTTTTGAATATATTAGATGCAACTCTCTGAAATTACTACATCAGTAGGATTTTAACATTTTCCCTCAATATCCCGTTATTCACTACCTCATATTACAGGGTTGGATTCATTGCTAATAAAATCTATTGTCTTAAAAGTAAAACAAAGCTAGAAATATGTATCATTTAATACCTTAGACTCTATATTATGCTTAGGTTTTCTTTTTATACTTTGATTCCTTAAGTTTCTAAGTATCTTTTATTCATTTGAGGAGAAAAGAAAACAATTGGCTAAATCACCATCATGTATTTGTTTTTCTAATGGATTTTTAATATTCAATAACCAGTATGAAAACTTGGTAATATTGGAAGTATTAATCAACAAATACACTTAATGGCATGATTAGAAAGCCAATATTTTGGTAGCACAAATTGCCCTACAGAAAGATACATATAAGATGATCACAGAGATTTACATTTCATAAGATTCATAAAAATTAATTGTCTCCATACGTTGGAGGCTTAGAACATGGCTGCATGGTTCTGAGTCCTATGGGAAATGACATATCAAGTTTTGTGAAATTTTGATGAAAAAAATCCTAATTGAACTTACCATTCACAAGAGTTGCATTTTTCAAACAATTGCGCTAGTGTGGCTTTTGATTAGGGTATCACATTTTTGATACCTAGTAGATTTTTTCAAGAGAAAACATTACACAAAGGATGAGCAAAGAATATCAAAACAGAGATAGTGGTGTTATGAAGCCACTTCAATATTTTTTTCAGTGGCATTTGATAATTAATTTGGAGTTCTCTTATTTCCATTATGTATATCTATATATATTTAAAACATGCCCTTTTGATTCATATTTTCTTCTCTCTTTTTTTGGTCATACTAATGTCACTATCTGATGGATGATAACTTGTTTTCATTTGACACTTTTACCATTCTAAAATTAAAAATTTAAAAGAGAATATCATTGACTTCTTACAGTCATAATTATGCTGTGATGACAATTATTTGAGTCAAGAACTTGAAAAAATACTGGAGACTCAGATGCCCACTTTTACAACATATGTGATTTGCTGAGGCATACTGAGTATACAGATCAGTCTTCTGTGGATGTCTTTTATTAATCTAAGTCCAATGAAGTTTCCAGAAAAAAATACTTTTCCTTATATAATGGCTATACATGTAATGATCCAGGAATTTTAGACAGTGAATAGTTTCATGGTAAATTTAAAAAGTATATATATCTTCATACATGATGATTTATTCAAGCAATAAGGAAAAGAAATAGTAGCATCATTTTTTATCTTAAAATTATTAATTCAATCATTGTGCCAATATTTTAATGTATTTTTTGTATTTTTCAACTACCAAACTGCTTACCAGCTAGTCTTTTACCAGCTTAAGAGACTGTGTCGGTACATGATAACTTTGTTGTTACCAGCGATGAAATGACAGAAATGGTCAGTTCAAATAATTTGCATTGAAGATTAATTTTGCAGCAATATCAATATTAATAAAAATTAAATGCTTTACATTAATTTAGATTGGCTAGTATGGGTAAAACACAAAGAGAAGACTGAGGCAGTGAGCCTCACAATGGCTCTACTTATTTCTCTACTGGCCCTTCCTCTGCACATGGTCAATTAGAATTGAAAATCCTGTGCTGATTTCATTCGCTGGAATTTTTAAGCAGGTCAGGAAGAAAGATGTTATTGAAAGGAAAAGTCTCATCTAAATAAGAAAGGAGCACGTGGCCATCTGGTCTTAGCTATACATATAAAAAGTTATTTCAGCTGAATTACAGACTTGATGTTTAAAAAGATGTGCCAAAAATCAAATCAAAATCTGTTTATGGTAAAATATCTCAAATGTTTCTTTTTAAAACCCCAAATATGCAATACACAGTTCATTTCCTATCTGTGATTCATGAGCCCATTTGACCCCAGCGCCTCACTGAGCTTGCCTGAGTTTCAGGCAGCGAAACATTCAATCACTCTTAGAACACTTTTCCTACAAGGGATATCGACAGGGCTAATGGATCTTTTGAAAATTGTGAAAATAACTTTCAATTGTTTTCACTCAAATTAATTTTGAGTGGTGTTTGCATGTAGACTTGGAGGAATAAAATTTGAAGCATGAAGCAGCCAAACCAGTTTCCCTTCTTTCCTCATTACAACTTGAGGTTCCTGTGCATTTCTCTGCACAGTGATCAGGCATCTACTCAAAAAAAATTTCAGGTCCTATGCCTAAAAGCCACATTTAAAAAAGCCAAGATCTCTTTTCATAAAGAGAAATTATGAGTATGAATCTACATTTAGAATTCATCTTCATAGTGGCAAGAAAGAGAGAGATTTTTGTTAAATGACTTATATTGTTTGTAAAATTAGTCATTATCTTTTCATATGATTAAAATTGTTTTTGAGATGAGGTATATGCAATAGCTTCAACATCAGGACATTATTTTAGCCAGTATCTGAGCATGCCTGGTTGCTAATGCAGGCATAGTTAGTTGAATTCATCATTCAAATTTCATTGCATTAAACTATGCTAAAATCCTAAATCAAGAACATTTTTAAAACATGGGTTGTAATACAAAACCAGCAACTATTTTTGGTCATGGCTGTTTCCAAATATGTTAAATATATACTACACATATGCATACATGTACATGACACATATGCTTGTAACACCAACATATGCTAAGGAAGAGTTGAGTTTTATCTAAAGTCTTCAGATTAATAAATAATAAATTAGATTAAGAATGTTCTAGTATATGCTATACAAGAATCTTGGTATATCCCTGGCATAACATATCCATTGGTTGTTTCTGTCAATCTGTTTGTTCTTCCATTTCAAATAAATCATTACCATTGTGTAAGAAGAATAAACTGTACTATAGTAAATTGTTCTTTCTCTGTTATGCTCTGAAAAACCATTTGTTCTTGAATTGGCGTTACGTAGTTCAACTATTTCAATCAAGTCCATTATCTTCTTTTCTTTGAAAGATGCCTTTTTAGAAACCTGTAACCCCAGTGGACAATGCCATGTTTTGTTTTTAGAAAGTAGGTGAAATTTAAAGCCTGCTATTTGTTCATTTTTCATATTTAATAAGCCAATTATGTAATTCATCTTCAAGTAAGAGCTCCACTATATGTTGAAAGAACTTTTTTAAAACTATAGTTAGGCCCAAGAATTTCTTAAAAAAGTTATTTGTTAGTTCATACTGGAGTCTTACCATGTAGAATGTCACCTAACTTGTGTAGCTTGTTTTCTCTCAGTACAAAATGTGTTGATCTTTTTCTCGAGAATAGTAATGTGAAAGTAAAAAGGAACAAAAAAGTTTTTCATTTGTTTTAAAACAGTCACATGATATGCTGGTAAATTTCAATAATTTGTGTGTTGATATATTAATAGTGCTGTTCACACACATATGCTGTGCAAATCCTTTAAACATAAGTCTTTTTTAGTATACATAACAAGAAGTATTGAAAGAAAATTCTAAAATTTTATATATCTATATCTATATATCTCAAATACTTGGTATATGAGCACTGGTTAAGTATAGCTAATCATTCAGTATTACTAAAGATTAATTTAGATTACATATCAAAACTTGGTAATTAAGAGAAATTAGGAATACACAGTTGTTCTATATTTACATCTCAGAAGTGCATATGTGTTTTGGTAAAATTAATTGAACTTTATAATATTTGAGTTAAGTAAATTTAAAAAAAATGTATTTTAAATACATAAATTATTTAAAAATATAAACACTTGTTTGGTTAAAACCCATAAAATAGACCTGAAAATAATTACATACACTGTACCAGTGCACAAAAAAATTAATCCACCTATCATCTAACCCAGAGATATGCCCCTATCAAAGCCCATGGAATGAGCATTACTTCAAATCATTTCTAGAAAAATGAATCTTTCCTTAAGCAATAAGACTAATAGTAAAAATGATTTAACGGCTGCAAAATTTTAAATAGCAAATAAGAAACACCAAGTCATAACAAATATCAGTGTTACAGCATTTTTATCCAAATGATTTCAGTATGCTTATCGTTTCCACATCCTATTCATATCATTGACATTCAGCCACCTCTGAAACGTACAACCAGCATATTAACAGGGCTTCCTAGAACCAGGAAACTCTGCCCGACTACATTAATCTTGATAAACATGCCCGTGCTGCCCCACGAAGGCATCTTCAAAAGAGATAGCTACAAATAAAATACTTCTTTCCTGTGGGTGTCGGTTAACCCCACAAACACGTGAACTTCCTATGGGCACACACCCAATAGACATTGGCCATTAAGTGATTGAAAATGTTGCCCACAAAGGCAAAATTTTTGTATGTGATGACATCACCAGCAAACCTGGGTTTCTCTGTGATATAATGATATAATTGTCTGTCGGTGTGTGTGTATGTATGTGTGTGAGAGAGAGACACAGAGAGATACAGAAAAAGAGAGAGGGAACGAGAGAGAGGTGCTTAAAGAACAGCATCATCAAAAATGGTATAACCTTGTGCAAGGCTTGCAAAAATCTTTCCACGGACCTTTGACTTTTTCCAGATTTCACACAGCTTAAATTCATTCAAAAATGCATTCCCCGCCCAAACAAATTATGTTTTGTTTAGTTAGCACGCGGTTAATCCTAAAATACACCGGCGGGGTCTGTTGAGACGAGATTTCTATTCCAAATGAGTCATGTGTATCTCTATAATACGGTGCAGGAGTTGCAAGGTCCCTTGAGACCCACATTTGCATGGATAAGACGTCTTGGTTTTAAAGTAATGAAAGGGTTAAAAATCGAGGCTGTCTGGGGTAAGAGAAAGGGGATATTGTTGTCTTTAATCTTTCCGCAGTATGTGTAAGACTTCCATCCCGGATCTGCACATAGCAGTGGAATAGGCTCGGCATGCATTGCGTGCAAGCTCCTTGATTGTAGAGGGGGGAAAAAAACCTGGCTGGAGTCCAGACAGGCTGGAGCTCTGTTGATCATTATGTCTAGCCTTCAGGTGTCTCAGCACACAGTGGGCGGCGGTGGGGGAGGTGTAGATAACATGAGAGCAGACAAAGAAAAAAATGGTATATTTTTAAAAGAGTATGTGAAAATTTGTGTACAAGTCCTCCTTAGAAAATGAATCCCAACGTGGTGGACTTTTATAATTAAAACACAAGCTCTGCCCAGGCTGATCTGTTTAAGCCGTAATTAGTTATGTCTGGAGCCTTTGAATAATTCTTTCAAATAATTGATGGAGTTAATATTCTCCTTTAAACATCATGAGAGCTATGTTTTCTTAGAAACTCCTTTTCTTGGTGGCTTTGTTGTTAAAAATCTTCATCAGTCAAAACCAAATTGATTTGATTTACCTTTTAATTTCTTATGATACTTAGCGTATAACTTTTTAAGGATTTGGATGATTCTAGAAGCAAAGACATAATGCACTGATAAATTACCCCAGCTGAAGGTAAAAAGAAAGCAATAATACAGGATCATTCCCCCCCCCATTTGTTTCCATTTGTTTCACAGATTAACAAAAAACAAAACAAAACAAAACAAAAAAACTGCTTTGCATGTTGCTTCTGTTTGAAACTCCATCAAAAATCTTCCCATGAATGCAACTTAGATGCTAACCATGCCTTTTGCCTGCTAGTAAGAAGAAATCCCAAATTATTTTATTCTTCCAGCATTCTTCTATAAAGGAGCTTCCGCATGCTTCCTCCCCACCCCCACATCCTCACTCCACCCTATTAGGAATTTAAAAAAAAAAAAAAATCTTTATACATGGAAGACTGGATCCTGAGACAGAAAGCTGTCTTTTCCTTCTATCTTTACACTGGCCACTTTCAGTCGCCTTCACTTCTGCTGGGACATTTTTTTTCCCATCACATTTTGTGGGCTAAAACACTGAAACCAGTTCAGTCTCTATAATTATTATAAAATGAAAAGTGGTGGTTAAAAAAATAAATAAAAATAAAGCCCTGGCTTGAAGCCATTGTTCAGAATTTAAGAGCTATTTGCCCCCAAGTGTCTTAGCAGTCATTCATAGCTAATTATAATAACTGTCAGATGTCTGGAAAGTCTATGTTGCCCTTGTCAGTGGAGTCAGCAAAGTTTGTCTTTTATTTTTCTTGGGGACAGATCAAATCTGATTAAGCATAAAGAGCAAAAAGAAGTGAACTAAATACATATGTGAGTGCCTTCATTTTTTCTTATGGACAAAGCAGCACACTTGAGCAATGTTCGGGTGTACAGCCTCCTGCAGCTACTCTTTGGAATGCCTGACTTTTATTTTTAATTCTTTCTCTTCAACATAATAAGACATGCAACAATTGTCACTGAAATATTGTCCTGCCTTCAATACAGACATAAAAGAGTGCACTAAAATACTTCAAATACTCAGTGCTTATGACATGAAACTATTGTAATCGGTACACTTGATGAAAATAAATTTGTACTTACAGTTTCAAAATGGTTATTTGTTCTAGTTCCTTGTCCCCGGAGGCACAGCAGAGGCTTCTGCCAGGCTGTCCCTGGTGCAGGTGCAGAATCCCCGTTTAAATGCAAGAGGAATGTATAAAAGTGCTTCATAAACTCACTCGGAACTCAGGCACTTGTGCTCAGGCATCCCTTGCTCCTGTGAAAGCTGTACTATCTGCAGTTCTGAATTGAACTAAATTACAGCCCATGTGAAAGACAGGGGCAGCGAGTCATGTGGGAGATACACAGCTATCCCATTGGCCACAAAGACATAGCTTAGGCATTCTGCCTTTTCCACCATTGGTGAATAGTTAAAACTGAAAGCATCTAGATCCTCCTCTTGAGCTTATTTGTCCTTTATGTGTGGAAGAATGACTGTAGGATTTTACAGTGACAGAATTAGTTAAGGAAGGGACTGAAGTCATCCTTCACAGAGACTGGTGGGAGGAGAATGGAAGCTCAGCTTTTTCAAGTTTTTATTTTTCCCTTTTTATCCTTCCCTCACTCCCTGCAGTTTTGTCTGAGATTTTCCTGTCAGGAATATTTTCTTTGCACTTTGGAGGTGACAGAAAGTAAATTATTATCATTCCTGTGTGGAACAACTCAGTCATGTTTTGAAGCACAAAATCTGTTTGTTTGTTTGTTTGTTTTTTCCAATGATGGTTTTTCAAATTTTATTTTGACACTTAAAGAGGGATTTTTTTGCTTTCTAAACTAACAGATTAAATTGCTCATTGGTGACACCGGAAACAGTTAACTTTTTTGGGTAGCTGTTACATTTTGGAGAAAGCAGGGGAGAAATAACCCTAGAAAATCTTAAAAGGCAACACTATCACAGAAATCAAAGAGAGGACTTCAACTGAGCTAGGACAAGGAGGAAGTTTAATTTTTCCTTTTAAAGCCATCCTTTTTATTTATTTCATTTGGCAATGCAGAATGACCTTGAATTTCTTAAATATCTTAAGTTTTTGGTTTTCTCCTCCAAAAAAATGCTTTCAATCCAAAAGTCTGACCACCAGAAGATATTTTTCAGTGATTCCAGAATTACTTAATTTATCTGATTCCTAAAATCCTCTGGTGCATTTGTAAAGATTTAGAGCTGAAAGTGACTTTAGAAATCATCAAATCCCACATTCTCGATTTTAAAGGTGATATAGGTGGAACTTGACAAATAATGATGCTCTATTCATTTATAGCTGATTAACAGAATTATGAAAGAAAAATAAAAGGATGAAGAGAACATTTAGAAGAATAGCAGTTTTGCTCTTTTTGCCCACTTACTAAGAGCCAGTCATGCAACAACCCATTGGAGTCAATTTTATTACTTTCATTTTCCAATGGCAAAAACAGAATCAGACATTTCACTACCACAGTACTGCTTGCATTTGAACTCATGTCTGTCTGATTTCATACCTACCCTCCTAAGTGTGTACACTGCCAAATTAATAATGTTTATCACTTACTGCTATGTCAGCCAGTTTGCACGTCATCTCATTCAGTCCTCAGCACTGCCTAATGCATTAGATATTCCAATACCCTATTTCATAGATGAGGAAACTGAGGCTTATACTCCCCACAGTCATATAGTTGTTAGTTGGTGGCACAGGATTCAAACCAACTCTCATCCATTTTACACACTACGATGGATTCTCATCATAGTGTTGAATAAGGTTATTATTATTTTTTTCTGTCTGGTTCAACATATTTAAACATTTCAACATCAATGTAAAATATCCAACATGGTCATGTAAGTGTGTTTGGCTCAGACCCAGGTCACACCATTACATGCCCCACCTGTGACAACAGAAAATAGAGGGCAGCCATGGAGTCATTTTTCTTTGGTTACCTTCACCCCTGACAAGAGGCCTTGCACAGGGTTTTACATACAGTAGGATCTTCCATATTTTTAGAAAAAATACACTTTCCCAGTAAAGCAGTCTGGACCTCAAAGAGTGTTACTACTGGTTCAGAGCTTGAAATCTATTAAATAGTAGGCTAAGTCCTGAACTCATTTATAATTTTTGAAAGTATTTCAAATGAATATGTCAAAAATTCCATTTCAGCCAGGGAAATATCAAGAGCCCTCACAAAATTTTCTGAATTGTTCCCTTCCTGCAGCCTAAATTATACAAATTAAAGGGATCATCCATTTGCTCACCACTCCCACCTCCAAATGGGTGGTTGGTTGATAGGAGATATTTACGGAAGGAAGTACAACTGCATCCTCACCTTTGCTTTCCAAAGTGGACACTGCTGTTCCTCACAGTATGATGTAGGTTAAGTAGGATCTGTTAGGAAAGATTAAGCAGATGCAGATGATAAGTAGAATTAGAAAGATGACAATGTTTAGTCCTCTCCTTTTTTGAACTATTTCTTTTTTTCCATGAGTGGTGCTTAGTTCCCCCTACATTGTCAGGTTATCAGTCTTTTCATGCAACACTGAACTGATAAAAGTGATGACATTATTTTATCCTTTTCATCAAGGAAGTTTATACATATAAATATATATAAATTATATATATATATATATATATATATATATATATATATAATTTATAAAAATTTCAAGGATTCAAAGACTGGACCATACCTCACATTTTTTAGTCCCTCATGAGGCCTATCATATTAGAGATGAAATAAATATTTTTTATTTTCTTTTTTTTTTTGTCTTATAGTGACCTATTCATTTGTAACCATCAGACTGGAAATAAGTCCAGTGAAATAATTAAGGAAATTATGTTGAACAAACACTTAACATTGTAAAATAATCTCTAAATAAATGAACATCTAATGGTAAACCTGTGAGACACTAGAGGAAAAGTATGGCAGTTATATTGAGACCACAGACTCTTCCCAGTATTGGTGTAAATCAATCATATAGAAACTTATTCTGACTGCACTGATGGTCATAGTATCAGCACACATTTACCTAACTTCTCTCTGCCATGATGTGCCAACTTCTTAAATCCTTCTCCTTCACAGGCAACTAGGTGCCTGGTTCACAGATTTCTTTCCTTCTTTCTTGCTGTCGTATGGGCAATCCACCAAACACTCTAATATCTCAGTTCACTGACCTCCGTGAAATCTGATGACATCCACCTCCACACCCACTGCAATCACAAACGCCCACACCTTGGAGCTTGGAAACGTCTTACTTTTCAAATTGTAAAATCAACCACCTACTCTCTCACTACCATCTTCAATCCTTCCAGTTTTGTCACTACCTCTGTTTTCTGACCTGTTTGATACAGCCTATACTTTGACTTCCACTTTCTCTTTATCTATCTTCTTTTCCCTTCTTTCCCTAATAGACACTGTGGTTCATGACTTCATTCAGCTTACAGTCAATATCCTTAATTTTCTTGCTCTATTTTGTTGTTATTATTGTTGCTGTTTTGTTATTGTTTGTTTGTTTCCTCCCTTGATGTCCCAACAGTCTCACCAAACAAAACCCAACTTTGGATAAATCCAGCTAATAATCTCCTTTGGGCTCCTCAGGGCTTCTTTTATCAGAGCTGCTGGATAAAATTCCCACAAGTCCATGAATGATGTTTCCAAATTTGTCTCCAAAATCTCCAAATTTGACTAGTCATTAAATGATGTAGAAACAAAACAAAACAAAGCATAAACCATGTTTCACCACAGTGCTTTTTCTCATTTTCCACAAGGCTGTCCCATCTTATTTTTTCTCTCTAACCCCACCTTCTCCTTAGAAAACATTGTCTCCCTTTTCTCAGGAGGACCAATAAACTTGTCAGTATGTAGATTCATTCTTTTCTCATTCTTTTCTATCACAATGGGAGAGCTGCCGTTTCTCCACCTGTCCAGGGTAAATCACTCAGTATATTTATGCATTTCATCTTCCCCTGCATGCTCAGAATTTTTTTCTTTGATATTCTGTCTCTTTCTCAATCATTAACAGTTCCCTACCTATTAACTTCTTGTTATTAGTATTTAAAAATGTTCTTTTCTTTCCAATATTTAAAAATCTCTCCCTGGACACCATGTCCCCTTCCTGTCTCCTATTTTTCCTGGGCAAACTTGGTGAAAGATTTAGTTATACTCACAATATCTGCTTTCCTTTTTCTCATTTCTTTCATTTCTATACCTAATGCCACATTACTGGTGTCCTTATTGTGCTCTTTAAGAAAAGACAACCAAACATCTTCATGTTTGTAAATCTTGTGAAATGTTTGCAGTCTTTTAAATATTTGGCTTCTCTAAAACATTTGTGCAGTTGATCACTCCCTCTTCCTTGAAATGGCCTCTCCTTTTGGCCTCGTACATTCCTGGTCCTCTGTCTTTCCTATTATTTCCTTTTTATTCTCTCTGGGGAATTGTGCTACCTCTGCTTGTCTCTCATTAGTAATTTTCATAATCTTGCTGGCAAAGGCTCTATTCTCTTTTCACTGCACAGACTCTCCTTAAGTCTTTAAGTCATCTCATTTGCCTCCATGGCTACAATTACAATTCTGTGGAGATGATTTCCTCAGACTTTTCTCCTCAGCACTAGATCTGTAGATCACAACACACCTTCACACTTGGATGTCTCACCGATACATCAGACTCAGTAGGTCAAACATAACGTCATCATTTCTTCTAATCTATGCAACTTTCGATGTTGCACTACCATCCACCAGGGACTTAGCACAGAAAAGTTGGGGCAAATATTTAAATTTTCCTTTCCTTTACCCAGGCTTTCACATCCAGCAAATCAGCATGCCCCACAGCTTATTAAAAATCTCTTCTTTCCTCTATCTCCATTACCGTCTCATTCCTGGTATTTATTAAATATGCGTAATAGTTAAGTTGAAGAGAGCGTTCTGTCTCCAGTCTTGCTCCACCTTTCTCCACTATCTCGACTACTTTAACAATCCATTCTCAAACCTTCAGCCAAATGGTTCTTTGAAAGGAAAAAGGTGATTTTTTCACTCCTTGCCTCCTGAGGAACCTGCATTTGTAATCTTATGTTATATCGAAAAAAATTATATTAAAACTTTTAATTCTATTTCATAACTTACAAATAATATTGTAAATTACTTACAGTTAAGCTTTTTGAACTTTCCCTCAAAATTCTCTGAAACAGTCACATAAAACTGATGATTCAGCAAAAGTACCACATTTGTCCAGTGGCTTATGAGGAACCCTCAGGGAGCCAACATCCCACTCCTGGAATGTAAACACAGTATAGATTAAATGCCTTTCTTCTTAGAGAGAATTGAAAATCTGCTCACATGCTTAGAGGGACTTAGTTTCTTTCTCCCTGATCTAAAATCTGTTTGTCTAGAAACTGTAGTAGAGTTCTAGGAAAGCTTAAGAATTCCTACAAAGCTCCTTCCCTTTCTGGGGGTCTGAGGAAGTGAAAGCTTCCTAAACATAAAGGAAGTAATAGGAATTATGAGGTTGATCAACAGAGATGGCTTTCTAATATTTTGAATTCCCCTGCCCACTCTTTCTTTCACCAGGCTGCTCACTGTCCAGCTTTCCCAAGTCAGTTAATATTACTTCCATCCAGACAATTACTCAGACTGGAACCTACCTACCCTTCTTGATTCCCCTTTTCCTCCTCTCCATGCCCACTGATGCCTGAACATTGTGGGTTTTACCTTCCTAATAGACTAGAATGCAGTTTCCAAGTCTTGTACTGCTACCCTCATCCAAACTGTTATTACCTCTCAGGCGCATTTCTGTAATCTTCTACTGTCTCATTGACCTAATTCCAGGTGTGCACCCCACCCCCATCACAATATGCTCTCCACACAGCGCCTGGTGTTTAAAACATATAACATACGTCACTCTCTTGTTTGGAATGCTCCAACTGCTTCCCACTACACTGATATTAGCCTCCTTTTTCACTATTATGACCTGTAAGATGTAACATCATCCACACTGGGCCCTGCTGATTTCATCTTGAATCTACCCCTCTTTACTACATTGCAATTCACACTGGTGT
Organism: Choloepus didactylus; assembly: GCF_015220235.1. Taxonomy (NCBI): domain Eukaryota; kingdom Metazoa; phylum Chordata; class Mammalia; order Pilosa; family Megalonychidae; genus Choloepus; species Choloepus didactylus. Next base: position 61,831,047 of record NC_051308.1, on the reverse strand, counting down.
TTTTGAGGGTTTCAGAGTTGTCTGAAGTCATTTGATGAGTTGCTCTCTCTGCCTGGAGTGCCCTTCCCCTAGATCTTTACACGCAGGCTCCTTGTTCTCATCTGTGTTTCTATTCAAACACCACTGCTCAGAGAAACCTTCCTTCTAGAATGACTGCCACCTCCTTACCCACTCTAACTTATTATCTGGTTTTATTTTTATAGCACTTAACACTTTCAGACAATTCTCATTTGTTTATTTACTTATCTATTATCTGTTCCTCCACTCCATATTATGAGTCTCATGAGAGCATGTGGGTCAGCACCATTTTTCCCCAGTGCTTACAGCATTGCATTGCATATAATAGGCTCTGATGTATTTGTTGAATAAATGAATGCATAAATAATCTATGGGAATTTAAATGCTGTATTTTATGGGAAGAAGTCACCTAACTACTAACAACAAAAAATTATATTAAAGTAGTTCCATATGTTGACAAAATGGAGAAATTCTGTCGCATTATTTAAAAAATGCGAAAAAAGCTAAGAAGTAATGGAGAAGGTGAGCAAAATATATTGATACTGGATATTCAGCAAATTCTCTAACATTCTAATTTGTCTGAAATTTATTGTGTTCATTGTTCAAAATTTGAGCTCAAAATTTCTAAATATAATGTATACTGGCCATTAAGTATATCCAATTATGAAGGAACGGGTGGAGAAAATGAAATTGAATAAAATTATCAAATGTGGTAGTGATGAAAATAAAATTAAAATAGCACCAATAAATTAGTTTTATGATTATGTGTTTTCTTCACTCTTTCAAAGTTTTATCTGTGTGTGTTTTTGTAATTGGTCAAAGCTGGTCTCATAAAGGAAAAACAAACAAACTAAAAATAAACGCCATGTCTATGTTTTTGTCATATGAAAATATTTCTTTCTATATTAAAAAGGTCAATTTCTACTTTCAACTTTCTGAAGTAAAATATATTGAAGAGTCAACATAATTTATGGCAAATTGGATACCCAAATGCATGTTTATATTCAATAAGCCAAGTATACAGATAAGTCCTGAAAAGACTTTGAGAAAACACACTTATGAATAATAGTATCTCATATTTATTCAGCATACTTAGATTTATTTACATCTCCAAGTTCCTTAACTCCCATGGTTATGTTTGATATTCACAGGAACACTGTGAGGACGGCAGGGCAAGTATTGTTAACCACTACTTATGAGGCAACTGAAATCCAGGAAATCATGTGATTTATGGAAAGTCCAATGCAACAGAGGAACAGCACCATGCCTCGGAACTCCCAATTCTTACATTTTGATAACTAAAAATGTTAACAGTTCTGTATCTCGGATAAGCAAGTAAATTATTAGATTAAGTAAAGACTTCTGACTTGGCCTCAAGTTTGCATTCTAAAGAAGAGGATGCATAGGAATTTCTGCTTTTCACACATTTATATGCAAACTTTTTTTAGTTATACAATCAGTTCTTGGTAGTAATTTTGCTCGTTTTTCATGAGTAGTATGCTCCTTGGGTGAGAAAATTGGGATCAGATGAAAATGAGCGTTATCTGAGCAGGAAGTCTCTTTACTATGCTGAATTTCCAATGAGTGCTTATTGGGATGTGTGGTCAGATCATTGGGAGTTGGGCCAAACAAACTAAAGAGGCTGCCTCTTATTTTTTTCTGAATTCTTCAAGAGACAAACCTCTTTTAAGAACTTAGATTGTTACCTTTAAGTGGCTGAAATGCTTTTGATTTTTCTCAGTTTATTATCCTTACTTGAATGTGATGACCACATTTCCTACAAGCAAAAAGTTATATGTTCAGACAAAGAGGGATTCCCAAATATACAGATGATTCATGTAGAACGAAGTCTCAGTAACTCATTATTTTGGCTTTTCATATTTCATGTGACTGTTTGGCATCATGAGGAAAAGGGAAGAGAAGTAGGCTGACTTCCTGTTGTGCTAAATCTCCCAATTCCCAATGCCTCTGTTGATGAAAGGCTGAGTTTACTTTTTGTTTGCTTCCAGTTATATGGAAACAGATATGTAGATAACATACGACTTCTCAACAGATACTCTATTTATTTTAGAATTAAGTCCAGTGAAAACAAAGCCTCATTATTTCTTAGTGTCAGGTTAAAATGGTAAAAATTTATTTATACTAAACACCAATGATTAGATTAGAGTTTACACTTCAATTATCAGTGACTGAGCTAGAGTGTAGCTAGAGTGCAAACAGCAGTACTCCAACCTTAATGTGCAATGAAGTACCTGGGGACCTTGTTAAAATGCAGATTCTGGTTCAATAGGTCTGAAGCATGTCCTGAGATTCTACATATCTGTGCTGGTTTGATTTTAGGTACCCCAGAAAAACCTATGCTCTTTTAATCCAATCTTGTGGGGACAGACCTATTGTTGGGTGGGACCTTTTGATTAGGTTGTTTCCATGGAGATGTGACCCTGCCTATTCAAGGTGGGTCTTAATCTGCTTGCTGGAGTCCTTTAAGGGAGAGACATTTTGGAGAGAGCCCAGAGCCAAGAGATATTAGAGAAGCTAAGAAAGAAAATGCCCTGGGGAGAACCAAGAGGGATGCACGGGAGCTGAGAGAGCCATTTTGAAACTAGAAACCAGGAGAGAAGAACCAGCCGTCATTGCCGTGTGTCTTCCCATGTCACAGAGGAACCCTGAATGCCAGTGGCCTTTCCACTGAGAAGGTATCCTCTTGTTAGTGCCTTAATTTGGACATTTTCACAGCCTTAGAATTGTAATTTGTAACTTAATAAATCCCCATTGTTAAAAGCCAACCCATTTCTAGTATATTGCATTCCAGCAGCCTTAGCCAAAAGAAACAATGCGCGACCATCTCCCAGCTGATTCTGACGCTGCTTGCCTGCTGGCCACACTTTTAGTAGCAAGGAACTAGAAACCATTTAGAAGTCTTAGATTAAGACACAGCATTAGAGGCCAGCTACTCAGTGGTGGCTTATTATGCATCCCCACTGAAATTTTCTTCATCCTCCTTTTTTGTCCTTTTCCTCCTCTTTTGTAAAGCCTTACCCTCACTCTCTCTTGATGGCATATGATGGCATGGAGTTGCAGAACTCCATGTTTCTAAGAAGGGTCACAGCAGTCATGATCTATTATTAGATGCCATGTACCAGCAAATTAAAATCTATAAAAATTCCATTGAACCCCCTACCTTTCCTAATCAAAGTTTTACTTCCTGCTACCTCATTTATCTACACACGGTACTAAATTTGTCTTTCATCCACAACTTTTACTCTGGTATGCTTTCACTTAACACATGGATTTTTTGCTGCTGTTCAAAAACATGATAACTAATTTTGGTTTTGATTTTGGTTGTCTGTTTATTTTAAGTTGTATTTTTATGCCAAATGAACTTGAAAATAACCTGTTGCTTCTCAGAAGCGTTTGCTCAGCTTTTTGCTATACTGGCTTAGTTAAAGAACATTTACCAACAGTGTTGTCCCACTAGACAACACCAAGTGTGGATAGGTATAGTTAGGGAAGACATTATCCTTTCAGGTATCCAGTGGTTAAAATTTTAAGTGATGTGACTACTTGTAGGGGAAACATTTTGATAAGATGAAATTATTTTATGATCCTCAAATAACATCATCAGGACACTACCTATTTCAGCCCAGTTTTGGTATTTATATTTCTTCTGATCTCACACATGATTAACTTAAGTTGTTCTAGCTTCCTTGGCATAGTTGAGCATCCATATGTTTGTGACTCAATGAAATGTTGTGGTTGAAGTACTTGTAATCCTATTTGGGGAGTTGTAAATATTTATGGAAACTTCTGCTGAAGCTTCTTTTAGTCTTTCCTGGGCCTTCAACTTCTTAAAAAGTTGAAGTCTTTGTAAGAAATACCTCTTTAGAAATATTCCTTAGGCCATGATAATGACTGACTTGACTGACTTGATATATTTATTTTTTAGATTATTAAAGAAGAATTCAATTCTTTGAATTAATTATTTGAACCTATAATTAAAAACATCCATATTGCCATTTAAATGTGAGGGCATAATAAAATATTCTTAGACATACATTGCCTTAGATAGTTTGCCAAAGACTTACAATGAAGATACATTTGGAACAACTACTGAAATAATAATGGGAGAAATAAATCCAGGAGATACTGCAAGTGATACAGAAACTAAGGTTTATCAGGTATCTTGCATGATTTATTTTTAGCCTTTAAAAAATGTTAACTTCACTTTGCCCTAATTTAATGCCTTTATTTTTTAATTTTCTTACATCATATGTCTGCCTTAAGGAACATCATGGCATAACAGATTTTTATCTTGTTTTTTTTAAACATGGGTTATTTTCTTTCTTTATTAATAACTCCTAACCTATTTTACTTTTCAAGCTCTTATCAGGTCTTTGGGGGAGCCCTTTATCTTGTCATCTGCCTAAACTTTCAGTGCCATCATACTGTTGCAGTAAATCCAGTCTTGTCTCAGAAACATTGTACCTTATCTCTTAACTTTAGTGCCTCCTTTATTTAAATTGTTTTCTTTTCTGAAGCTGTATATTATTTTTACTCATTTTCTTATAAAAAGAAAGAGCTAATATAGAGAAAGGAAAAATGTATTTTTTTAATACTGAAAAGCTAAAATTCCAGGAAAAATCAACATGATCAGAGATAAGGAGGTAGACACCAAGGAAAGTACGAGCATATCAATGTTTGTCTTGTTACAAGAAAGACTAGGCGAGTATATGGCTTAGTCTAGGTGAGTATATGGCTTTCATAGACACACCAAATTATCTACTAATGTCTTCAACTATGAAAATTGTTAGGCCCTCCAGACACCACATTACTTTTGAGCTATATCTGTTTATTTAATTCCAACTCTACTTCCAACCCTTGGGTGGTCCAAAATTGAGATAATTAATTAAACCCTTTGAAAAGCATCTGTCATCCACATTTTGTCTTGAATGAAAGAAATTACTTCATGCTTTACTTAAAGAGAGTTAATACCCAAAAGCTGCACATTAGCACTGTCTTGAATTAGAACTTGCCACATCTTAAAATTGGCTACTCACATGAAATCCTCTTTAATAATTTATGAAAATTTAAATTAAATTGGATTAAGAATTTAAGTAAGAATTTCTACCAGTGAAGCTTAAAGTTTTTGAATAAGCAGTGAAAATACCAGTTTAAAAAATGGGTAGTTTGATGTACTACTTTTTTAATCATGTTTTTTTTTTCTTATAGAATATAACATATATACATAGAAGTGATAACTTACCAAACGCAATTTAACAAGAAGTTAGAGAGCAAAGTTTAAAGAATACTATGGGTTACAGTTCCACAGTTTCAGGTATTTCCTTATTATGAAATATAATATATATACAAAAAGATAGTTATCTTTCAAAGTATGATTTAACAAGTAGTTATACAGGAAATTTCCAAAGTTGTTATGAGTTATTTTAAAAACAATAAAAACAATAGGAAAAAATCCTTTTTAAAGACTTGTCTTGGAGCAATATATAATGGGGCAGTAAAATTCTGAAAGAAAGGCTAAAAAGAATGGAACCACACTGCTTCTCCCACGCTGAAGATACTAGTTTTTCACTTGTACGTTTTAGTCATTGTTTGAGGGAACTGCTGCATAAAAGGGGATGGGGGACAGTAACATCACTTGTCTAACATAATGAATGATTGTTAATTTGGAAATTTCCAGTGTGAATTTTGGCATTAGCAATTGGCTCAGGGAATGAAAAGCAAATGACAAACATAGGCTTCATGGCCAGTGGGGATGGAATGGCCATAAAGTGGACAAAATCAGCAATGAAGCATAGAACCAGAACTGCAGTCTGGGTAGTAGAAGAAGAAAGCAGAATGGACATAGCTCAAATTTGGATACTAAGATGACTGCAGACTGGTCCACAAGTTGACAGTTACCAGACCAAATAAAAATCGGAAGGCATATAGAAAACACTGGCTTAGTCTAGCCAAGGGCACCTGGAAAGTTACAAGGACAAGGTAGAAAGGAAAAGCATTAAAACATAGTGGAAGATAGTCTCATTTAGAGCAGGACACCAGCAGCTACAGGTAGAGGGAAATATAATGGACTCCTATTGGGTAATTTTCCCAGATCCTTTTTCTAGGAAGTCCTATCATAGCTTTCTATCTAAATATGTGCAACTAGTACAGTCGTGATCCTATTACCAGTCCACCATGTAGTAGTTCCATGTATGGGAGTTGACCTAAGCTCAGCTAACCACAGAACTTTGAATTTTGAAGTTGTTTCTAAGAAATTTTAGCTTCAGTCTGTCAACTAGGGAGGAAAGAGGTCCATTTTCAGCAAGAATATAGACTAGGTAAGAAAGAAAGTTGATCTTTAGCAAAAATGAAGAATCATGCAAAGCATAGAGATATGAATGGTAGACTTCTTGTGTTTTCTACCATACCACAGTTTCTTGTTTCTATATTAAGGCTCAGTTATATTCTTGCTTTTGGGTTGCCTGCTATCTTTCTTTCAATCCTCAAGAATCTAGGTCTGACCTGGCAAGGACTGGTCATTCATAGAAAAAGACAACCAGACTAGAACAATTTTGATGCAACTTCTTATCATAACCATCATATCATACTTACATATATATATATATATATATTCCTTGCTATTCCTCTGACTTATTTAACAAACTGTATTTTAATATAAAAAGATAATCTTTTCTTAGTGTAACTCCCAGTTTTCTCCAGCAACTTAGAAACTGACCTAATGTTTGTCTCAGGCACCATGTGAGGCCTAAATATTTTTTTCACTTATAGTAGGTATAGTAAATTTGACTCAGTTAGTGAATTAGCCAACAAATAGTTATTTATAGCCTACTATTTGCTAGCACTATCATCAGTTGGGAAAATAAAAGTGAGAATATTGCCATTTTCTTACCTCACAGGAGCAAAGATGATAAGGTATGGCTAAACATAATAATCCTTTACAGAATCATTGCAAGATGGCATTGATTCTTAGATTTCATTTGATACATTGGATTATATGTAACATATGACATGTAATTTAAAAACGGGAATGAAAGAAAAGAAAATAATCTTGACATTAAGGAATTAAACTCTGGTCAATACTAACACCAAAGCTGTCAAGAACACTGCTCTGTAACTATCTCTTAGAACTGTTTTTCTTTGATTTTTGATGTTCTTTGGTGCTTGTAAATGGTCTTGATTTTCATTACGGTTTTTTGGGGGGACTTCTTATCAATGTTTTTAGTTCATTTACATCATTTCACATCCACTGATCCTCTCCTTGAACTAGTGTCAAATCAACTCCTAAAGGAGAGAGGGAAATGTAAATGGCACTGACTTCCAACCTTAAATGAGGGGGTTGTCCAAATATTCAGGGTTTTAGAAATAATAAGATATCACTTTCCTTATTTTCTTATTTTCATGAATGCAAAAACAAGAACAAACTTCTCATACCCCAAAAGAATTTCAGTTGAAGGACTTTCCTCCCTCTGCCCTCCTCCTCTCCAAAGCCACATCCTTTGGAGCTTACAGGTTCCAGATTGCTACAAACATGGAACTGTTCAGATCCTTGTTATGAAATTCAGCAAGCTCTTTGCCTCTCAACTTTCACATCCATTCCTATGCCTATTGCTTTTTGAGGCTTTAGGCGACTAGAAATTTGCTAAGACCACTTGGTAGTTATGAGCCAAGGTGATACACATGTTTTTGCTACAAGAACCCTGAATTTCAGAATTGCTAAACACATTTGAGCTGTCCTGATATGCAGTTTTCCAGAATATTAGGGCATCTAATTAAATTATGCATGCTGTCTTGACCAAATAAGGCATTTGCCTCTCTTTAATGGGGAGTGACATTTATTTTCCTATCCTAAAAGAATTCCACAGAGCTTTTGTTGTCATAAATGCTAGTTTTACCTCAAAGAGGGTAAATATACAGAAATAACCATACAATTTCTGTTTTTTTTAATTCTTCCTTTTAATTTAAAGATGCAGACTTACTTTACCTGCTTCTTAAAATTAACAGTACTCTTAATAACTAGCCTTAACTTTTCATCTTAGTTTTCGGCATATGTTCTTGTCATATCCCCAATCTCTGAACTGAACATATCATTTGAATGCACAATTTAGAATCAACATAATTATTTTAAATGGTTTCTTTCTATGTTTCACATGACTATTGAAATTTATACAATGGGGTCAAATTGCAATTTACAAACTTTTGTGTATATTGTAAGTGATTTCTTTGGCAGTGATATGTTTTCAACAGATGATGATGATGGCAGTTATCCTCTGCTGGTCTGAATTTAATTTTAGTCATTTTTATTCATGATATTCTAACCCACGGCATATTCAAGAATACATAACTTCTAAAAGTGCTGAATTTCTGAGACACAGTTTGCCATATTGTTAAATAATATACATCATAAGCAAACAATTCATGTAGAAAAATATGTCTGTTCTTTTGAGGGAGGTAAATAGATAAGCTGTTCAAAGTACACGGAAATAGAGCATAGATAATGCAGGTTTGAGATATTCTCCTGCTTAAGTGATGCATTAAATCAATATTCTGCAAAGTCATTTTCTTGTTCTGCTATTTATATGGATACTGTCACAATTTTCCATTATATTGTCTATTTCGGAAGATATATTTTTCTCAGTTCCCAATTTCATTTGATTAGTATTCTTTAAAATCTTTCACTCTGTATGCAAAACATCAACTCTTTCCTTCATGTCACTCTTCTGCTTAAAAACCTTCAATGATTACCTCCGTCCTGTTGCATCACATGTAACCATTTTTGCCTGATTTTTGAGGTCTTCAGTGCCTGGGCCCTCTAACTACTCAACATTACTTTCCAGTATTTGCCAACATTCCCCACCAATGCAATCAGGTTGCTTCTCACTGTCATATCTTGCTAGTTTCACCCACCATAACTTTTCCCTCCTGTTCATCCCATCCATGACCTTATCCTTCTTTGCCTGCTGCTCCTCTCTTTTTCTTGTGAGTGTGTAATGTCCACTCTCCTCATCTTTTCCCTTGCTTCCATCTTTAAAGACTAAAGACTGTCCCCCCCTAAAAGCATCTTTTGTCCCTCAAGTATAATTGCTTGTTTTCTTTAACTAAATACTGCCCCCATGGTCTGTAACCATATAATAGAGATTTTATTTTTTTTCTCTTTATTCAAAAAGGGTGTGTTCATATTTTAGGAGTCTTGCTATTTATAGCCACTTGGACTATTTTAACACAACAAGGTAAAACAATTTGTTCACTCTTATACATGCACCAGAGTCAGGAAACCAACCCATGTTTACTTTGATTCAAAAACACACTCCCCTTGCCCTACCAAACTGCTTACAGTTCCATGTGAGTAATTTCTCCATTGAATCCTAAATTCCACATGTTAAATTAGGGAGTAAACCTGTAGGACTGGTAGGAGGTGAACCAATGAGTGCATGCTCTATTTTAAAACCACTGTGCTGGTCAAGGGTTTGTGTTTTCCCAAGCTAGATTACCTGCCTTTTTCCTTAAAGTTTTATGATTTCTTGATCAATAGTTTATAATTCTTTATTTTTCAAAGAAGATGGTAAAACACTGAGGATACACTTGGATTTCAATGAAAATTTTTGATTGAGAATGTGTTAATTCAAGTCATGATTATATGCAATTTTGACAATCCAACTTATTTACATCGGAACTTATGTAAAATACATAGGTAATGCCTAACAAAAACTCTTCAGGTAAAGTCTAAAAAGTGCTTAACATGTATTAGTTCCATGAATAAAAAAAAAATAAAAACAACTTTAATAATGAACACAGTATTGCACTGTACTTAAATGAAAAGAAAGGCATTTTGTATTTATCAAACTTTAAAATGACAGAATCACAATCTAACATTTAAAAGAACCAAAACAGTCCATAAATATTAATAAGATTTGTATTTTTTATCTTTTATTTTAGGCACTCCTGAATGTTCCTTGAATTCTTAGCAATAACTCTATCAGGTCACTGGAAAATGGCTGAAATGTCTCAGCCCTTACCCTCACCCACCTTGGGATAGATTTTGCAAATATTTAGTTTTTTGTGTTTTTTTTTTTTCAAGGTGATATGCTGGGCTGATATACAGTTCTAATTCCTGGAGCCTGTGAATATTACCTCATTTGGTAAAATATATGATAAAGTTAAGGATCTTGAGATGGGGAGATTATTTTGGATTATCAAGGCGGACCCAATGTAAATCATGAGTGTCCTTATAAGAGAGAAGTGCAGGGAGATTTGACTCAGACAGAAAATGAGAAGCATACTCATAGGAAAAGGTCATGCAAAGAAGGGGCAAAATTAGAGTGATGTGTCCACAAGCCAAGGAATGCCAACAGCTGCCAAAACCTGGAGGAGGCAAGGGATGGAACCTAGAGCCTTTGGAGGGAGCACGACCTGGATTTTGTCCCAGTGATACTGATTTTTAGATTCTAGTCTCCAGAACTGTGAGAGAATACATTGTTTTTAGCCACCAAGTTTGTGGTAATTTCTTACAGCAGTCATAGGAAACTAATACAGATGACTTCTATTTTTATTAAGATTAAGCTTTTGTTAAATTAAGGAAAAGTAAAACAAGTTGGAAATAATAAGAGTTAGATTTCATTTCATAAATTATTTAAATCATGTATTCATTCTTATAACTAATTTTTAACTTTGACATAAAATAGTATTTAGATTTTGTACACAATATTATTGCATAATAAAGATATAAAATATCTGTTTTAAAATTGGGAAGCATTTTATCAACCAGATTGAATCAATTGTACAGCTTAACTGGCCCAGTGGTTGCTAAAATGACCCCAAAAGATAAATCAGTACTTCCATGAAGTGTATTGCTATGGAATTACATGTCCTGGAGTAAAACAAACAAACAAACATACAAGAAAAACAAATATGAGCATTTTACAAAATCTGAAGATAGCCTAAGAATTTTTTTAATTAGAATAATGAAGGTTTTGATTACAAACCACAGCTAGTAAAGGGTGTTGGAATGCTAGTAAATGTTTAATTGATTCTCTGGGTGGGGGAAAGAGGCCCTGTTTTTTTGCGTTGGCTGATTTTTGCGATGTGATCACCCCTGTGGCAGCAGTGACTAATGTCACTAAGCTTGGAGCTGGGAAGACACACGCACAACAGGCTCTTGTTGGCCCGGGGGCAGCCTGGGGCCCACATCCTTGTGTATTTTTCACTTTTACACTCAACTTTCAAAACAGATATCCTGGAACTGTGCATACTGCATGTTGCTTAAATCCAGAGTTCATTTTAATACGTCAAGTTCCCGGTTTGTATGAGTAATGACTACCTGCTACAAACAAATTATCAGCAATTCATTTAGATAAAGCTGAAGTGTCAAAACGCCTTATAACTAATCATCTTTGTATTCTTATTTTTAACTTTTCTGAAAAGACAATATCTTCAAATCAGCTCATTTTTGCATTTTGTACTTCAAGAAACATTTAAGAGGTGCCTTCTTTATTCCTGGCACTAAGCATTGGACTTAGAAAGAGAAAGAACATGACCTAAGAGCAGAGTACTAAACAAGTTTTATGGGATCATGGAAGGGGGAATGACTAGTTCCCAGGTGGGTTAAGAGAAGGTTTCAGGGAGAAGGTATCTTTGAGTTAAGTCTGAGAAAGAAATATTCCAAGTGAAAAAGAGAGAAATTTACAACAGGCTACAAAGGGCATGTTGCTTTTGGTGAAAATGAGATGTTCAAATCATATTTATTGATTTATTTTTAGGAAGATAGCTTTGATGGCAAGGTGAGGATTATACTCGTATAGGAGGGGCTTGGTATTAGGATGAGAAGTTTTGAAGACATTATATGTTAGGCTTCCTTTGAAAATCTGCAGGTGATAAGTCCCAAAACACTGCGGAAAACCCTGTTTGATTAGAATTCTTAAGTTGGAGAATTCCTTAATACTATAGCAAGATAGGAAATTCTATATTGGGTACTCAGTCAGTGGGTCCAGGTGTCATGGAATTCAGGGGGTGCTTATTGGCTAATATATTGACTAAATGGCCCGTAGGGTTGGTATAGGATAAACATTTAAGATCAAGGAAATGGGTTATTTTAAGCCCACTTGAAAGGTTGCTTTCCTGGTGGTGTATACGTTGCCCTAACTGATAGAATTCATCTCTTTCCTGTGATAAGTGAATGCAACATCAGCGAGTATGTATCAGAGTGTCTCTTTTCAGCACCCCCCCCATCCCCGAACTGGTGGAGCAAAAGGGCCAGTTTAAAATGGCATTGTAGGGATAAAACAAGCATAGGAATCCTTATTAACTGGTCCTTGGTATTCAGTGGCACACGAGCTGTAGGAATAAATGAGATAAAGTAGGTTTATCAAGTGAATCAGAGGTGAGCACCTGGTGGGTCAGAAAGAAGGATAAAGGGAGGGGATGGCAGAGGCCCGGTACATCCCTGGCCTTTGTTTATCCCAATCGAGAAGGTGGCAGAGGAAATCCTCTGCTGGGGGCAAAGTGTGACAGCTTACAACCAAGGGTGGAGAAGGCAGAAGGGAAGCACTTGAATGCCCTAACAAGGGTAGGGACACCTGAGTCCCTGAGCAGAAATGTGCGAGTCAGCCTGAGGGGAAGTGAGGGAAGAAAGTTACAGTAGCAAGAGCTGTGAGGCCACTTGAAACCTCTCCTTTTTTCTAAGGTAAAACCCTATTCATCTGTATCTATGGAGAAGGCATGAGTCCCTCCTCCTTTCAAGTAGTGGAAGCTGGTATCCAATCTTCCTCATGTCAATGAGTGTGGAGGCCCACCTTGCAGATAGGCAGGGGTCTATCCTTACAGACATGCTGGCCAGCCTGCAATAGAGAACTGTCTGTTGCAGGTGTACTAAGGAAGAGCTCATCCCCTACCACTGGTCGATTACAGATGTGAAGAGTAAGAGCAGAAGTAGTACACCCTTTAGAGTTCCATAAATGGGTTCTCCATTCTCCAATTCATTCTTCCAAAACCTATTTGATATAGTCACTTCCCAACAAAAATCTGCGCATTTCTTATGGTTCTAAGACTCCAAACCTCAAACACTGCCCCCAAAAATACCTTCTCAATGCACCACATAAAAAATGGTATCACATAACCAAGGCAAAGGGGTTAGTGACATGGAATTATGGAGGAACTCAGTGGGATAGCCTGACATGGCCTCTTTGTTTTTCTTTAGATGTGGCAGATACTTTACTTGAGGCAACGTTGAGGTCCCTTCTGTTGGCAATCTCATGTAAGCCTATGCTTGCAAGTCCAGGGTGACATCCTGGAATTGTTTGTAGATTTTACCCAGTACAGCAACAAAGCACAGAAGTCTTAGAGAACAGCACAGTGGAGACACTGGGGACTTATGCTCCTCCATAACAAAAAAGAATGGGGAGAACATCCAAACAAAGGAACAGGGAAAGTTTTCAGAAGTACCTGGCTTTTAAAACGTGAAGTCAAAAAGCTGAAATTGACCTTCAAACTACAGACATCCTAGTTAGGGAATACCAAGAGAAAATGAACGGAGGAAAAATCAGGATCCACTTCCCTTTCCACCCCATCCCAGATCTTAAATCTGAACCTTAAAAGCTGATGATGTCACTGCCCCTAGGGAGGAGGCCAATGGCCCAGCTTAGGGTACTACCCAACTGGGACCACTTTTATCTAAAACTTATAGTACTGCTCTTAATTAGAAGCATATTGTAATGTTCTCCAGTTATTTGTGTTTAATTTTAGCCTGAACAACAGATGTGGGGGCAATCTGGCTGTAGATTGTCAGGGTTGATTCAGATGAAACTGAAAGGCTAAGTAGGTGTCCTCTTTCTCTCTTGCTGTCCACATAGACTCCCACCCTGTGCAAGCTCCACAGGAGAGTATGATAAACTTCTTTTTTCATAATTAATAGGCTTTATTTTTAGAGCAGCTTTTGGTTTACTGAAAATTGACCAGGTAGTAGAGAGAGTTACCATATACCAATCCCCAACACACACACATACAGACAGTTTCCCTTATTATTACCATCTTGCGTTTAGTTTGGTACATTTGTTGCAACTGATGAACCAATATTGATGCAGTTTTATTAACTAAAACCCATAGTTTGCATTAGGGTCTACTCTTTGAGTTGTACAGTTCTATGGGTTTTGACAAATGCATAATGTCACGTATCCACAATTACAGATCTTCCGGAATAGTTTAACTGCCCCCCAAATCCCATGCTTCACCTATTCATTCTTCCTCCTACTCTCCCCTCATCCGAACCCCTAGCAAACACTAATCCTTTTACTATGATAACCTTTTCATACCCAGAAAAATCCTTCTTCACTCAGTTATTCAGGTTAATTAACAAAATCTGAACTGGGTATTGTATTCTGTGAGAACAGAAATCTTATCCAGTTCTTGTGAATCCCCCCACGGCACCTTGGAGAGTATACTATAATGATGAATCCAACTTCATTTTCATTTGAAATTAAATATATTTATCTTCCCTGACTACTACCAACTATTAGATGAACTTATCTACTAGAGCTATGTTTAGCCTCCTCTTTAGTGCTACCTGAGAAATCTTATTCCAGGCACATCTACCCTGAGAAGATGTTCCATTCAAGTGCTTTGGTGAGTCTGGCTATAGGTGTTCACTAATCACATCAAGTATTTACAACATTTTTGGAGCTGCAGCTTAGTATGTTCTGATTTCCTTGTTTAAAAAATGTTCATAGTGATATAACTTGGAGGTGAAGTCTATCATACATAAAAAAATCAGTACTGAGGAAAAAAAAGTTGTTTTAGCTGCCAGTAAAAATCCCTTTGTAACTGTTTTACCTATTTAAATATAAAACTCCAGAAAGAAATTCTGGAATGTCAAAGATGTAATAGGATTTAAATAGAGGTTTATAAAGCACATTTGTCTCTTTTTGCGATTTGTAAAATTAATACTTTAGTTCAGAAAGGTTGCACTCAAAATTATATATTCCACACATATTACCTTCAAAAGTGAAATATAATAATAGTTAGTTTCTGCTAACAAAAGTGGATACATGTTTATATCAGTGTACTTTCACCTATATCATTCACTATTCAGATATTAGAAATTTCCCAGAACAATACATATTTTTATATTCATAACCTATGAATTCAAGTTGTCTAGCAATTTATATTAGACCATGGTTCTCATGTAATACTAGAAACTTCAATTAAAAAATATTTCAAATATGGGTGAAAAGCCAAAAAAGCAGTATCTTTCAATTATCTTCAAATTAATGATTCAACTGCAAGTTTCTCAAATGTACATTTCTATAGCAATTTAAATAAGAATCACACCAGCACATATCTGATAGGAATTGGCTTTTTTATGGCAGGAATTATTTTTCTAAGAGTGCTAGTCACTTGGTATTTATATCTGTGTGGATTCTTAATCATAGTTTTACTGGCATAAATTTATACAATTATATTGCAAAAAAGTGAACATTTTGCATGCTTCTTAGTGTGTAGTCATGTGATCCTCTTTCTGTACAGCTTTCTGTTTGCCCAAGAGTACTGCTCTGGTTTTTCCCATAATTGGATCTCATCCAGTTAATGTATGACCCCTTTTAGCCCTTGCAATATCTGTTCCATAATGAGCAGGGGGAAAAAAGCTGCTGAAACTCTATCACACAATAACTGTAACAAGAAGATGAGGTGGTTAAATTTAATATGCAGCATTACTAACCAATGATGTGAAACATTCACCAGGAGCTAGAACTTGTGAGGTGCCACTTCCCTTACCTCTTGAAACCATTTAAGAAGAAAAATCTCAGGTTTTCAAGATGTAGGGGAGGAGAAAGGATCATAAATTTCAGATTCATATGTATTTCATGGTCTTTCCCCCTTTCTCTCTGTTAATGACATACTGTTGAGGCCATGCAAATATGGATTCATCTAAATTACTTTAAAATCTGGTTATGTATTTTAAGAAATGAGACAATTGTTTCTGGAGGGAAGACCTGGTATGGCTATAGAATCAGCTTTACTTAGAGTGCTCCAGCATTCTCATGTAATTTTAATGCAGGACAAGTTAGCAAAACAATTTATAAAATAACAGACAAAAAGATGTTTTAGATACTTTAAATTTCAGCTGGGAAAAAGGCACTTTGACATGATTCTGATGAATGGTTTTTGTTTGCTTGTTTTCAGATTCTCATCCATCTAGGTTTATCTTCAATCTGGAAAAGGCTGATGAATATCGTTAAAAGGGAATTGGAACTCACATTGTACTTTGACCAAAAATGAACTTTTTTCTTACTTTAAGACAATTTCAATTTTCAGGATCAAAATAATTATAAGCAAAGGCACTGAAATAACTTTTAAAACATTATTCCAGAAATTTTGTGATAACTTTGAAAGAATGGAAATGTTTCTATACAAACTAAGAGGCATAATTATATAACTTTTTTAAATGTTTAAGTAGATTCTGGGAATTACAGATTTGAAAAGTTGATGTGAACTCCTAATAATAGCCAAGAATAAATATGCAGACAAAGTTGAAGGGAGTGATGAAGAATCACATGAAGAAAGATTGAAAAGAACTGTGAAAACTTAGGTTGAAGAAAATTTGTCCTGTAAGACACAAACAAGAGTTATCCTCAAGGTCACATGGAAGAGGGATTACATTGCCACATGGTTCCTGAGGGCAGAATATGGACCAAATTTGAGCTATTTGTAAAGATAGTGGGCTTTCTGTAAAAGTAATGAGCACCCAATCACCAGGAGTTTAAGCAGAGGCTGGATAACTTCTGCTTGTGTTCTCAAATAATAGCAAAAGCCATCCTTCTTTCCCCTGGCCTCCCAAAAGAAAAACTTTCTTCATCATGTTGGAGGTGGGAGATGATGACTCGTAAAGTTACTCTTATTTGAATTTGTTAGTTTCTTCTACCTCTATGGGGAAAAAAAAAAAAAGACATTTCTTGTTATCTCTGTGTTTAATCAAATGTAAATTGCTTTTTACAATTTTATTTATGGTAATTTAGCTTTGAGGAGGAAAGATTAGATTTATTAATTCTACATTATGATTTCACAGTTTAAGGATAAATGATTGGGTTTTTATATCTCTGTAAAAGATGTCCCCAGACAAAACACATCATTTTCTATCTTTGGCTATCCATATAGAAATTCTTTTTACTTCACACAAAATAGGAAAATAGGATATGGAAATATTCAACTTTATACCATACATTTCCAAAACACATTGAGATGTGAGAAATGTGAGAATTGAAATGCAATAATTATAAAAATATTTTTTTATGCTTGTGCTTGAAGCTGTTTGTAACAGTATTGGATGCTCCCAAGGAAAAGAAAAAAATTACAGGCTTCCTGGCCAGTTGGTTTTTCAAGGGGTTGGTTCCTTGTGGCTACTTCCCTCCTGAATTAATTGTAGTGTTGAATAAATTTTGAATTAGCTAAAGGAAAGTGCTACATGTAAATAGGAATCCTGCTGCGTTTGATTACTTGTGCCTCTGGAGATATGGCACCATAGGTGCACTCTCTTCTTAGGCATGTAGTGGAAATAGGCAATGGTGTAATCAAGTAAACTAATTAGTAAGTTATTGTAATGGCAAAGAAAGAAGCAATGGAAGATTATGGGGAGAACAGTGTGAGAAGAAGAAAGGTGGATAAATTCTAGATATATTGTGCACATACCATCAATACACTTTTCTGATATTTTTCATGGAGGACTTAAAGGAGAAGGAGCAGTCAAAACAACTGCTGGATGGCTAGGTTTGTGTTGGTGTCATTTTTCTGAAACAGAAAATTCAGTGAAGTAGAGATTGTTGCTTTTTTTCATAGGGAAGTGGAGGGAGAGGAAGATCAGATATGAATTTTGTAATGCATACAAGGTGTTTATGAGGACATGTCAAGTAAGATATACGAGTTTGGCACTTAGAAGAATTATCTTGCCTGGACAAACAAATTTGAGAAATATCTGTATTTACATAGTATTTAAAGCTACACAAAAGTATAATATCATCTAGGAGGGATTTGAGACGAAAACATATTGGAGGCTAACCTAAATGAAGGTAGACACAAAGGGTAACACACATTTTTCCTATAGGAGTTTAATCAGAGAGATGGACACAAAATTTGACCAAGGGTTTAATTTTAGGGGCTGAACCTCTTAACCAGACACTTCTAAGTGGCTTCTGAGAAAACAGTTACATTCTAATATTAGGACTAAGCTTGGAAAGGCTGGACAGATTGAAGAGATAAGGGAACTAAGGCCTGGAATGAACTATGGTCCACTGGGAGGGTGAGGCAATAGGAGATACTGACCAGGCTGCAGGAAGCAAGAATTCTAGTCTGGTAGGAACATGCATCCAGACACATATACCAGAACAGACCAACAAATCAGGGCTAGGGATATGTAACAGAAGCTAGTAATGCTCTGTAATTGATGGAGCATGGTAAGAAAATGATAAATTTGATGAACCATGTACAGGAGTCAGTCTTTGAGTACCCTTCCCTCTAGCTAGGATGCAGCTGGCACCCAGAAAATCAGCAAGTAGTGGGTCACAGTCTCGAGTTTTGATTTCAAGGACTGAATGATAATACCGGTGTCCCTGCTGAAGGTCACACTGGCATGTTGGACATTTGACAAAGTGAACATCAAATCTTCCTCCATTCTATTGTCTCCTCTCTCCTCATTGCAGACATGCTTATTGCACTTCTTGTTCCACTCTACAAAGCACCCAAGTTAATAACTTAAATGGAAATCAGTTCATATCATTTTCCTATGGGAACCCTCCAAGGGCTTCCCTTTGCACTTAAAATAAAATCTGTGACTTCAGGGCTCTTAATATTCAGGTCCCTGACCCACTTCCCTCATATTACATCACTCTCTCTCTCTCTGTCTTATTACCTCTAGCCAACTGGCCTTTTGTATTCTTAGATGCACTAAAATCTCTTCTTGGTGATTTTACTTGCAGTTTTCCTTGCACAGAATGCACTCTCTCCCACTTCTATGGCAAGTCTTGTTCTTCCTTCACGTTTCAGCGTAAATGTCATCTTCTTAGAGGGGTCTTACTAAAAACCATGTTCAAAATAGTTCCCCTCTATTATTTCCTTAGCCCATTCAGTTCTTTTTGCTCCCACATTAATGAGTAATTATATATTTAGTACTGCATTCTTATTTGCTAAATAGCTATTTGCTCATTAGACGGTAAGCTCCAAGAGGACAGGAATTACGGCTTTTTGTTTCATCATTGTATTTTCATATGGGATATTGACATCAGCAATACTAATAAAGGAATGGATGAATGAGTGAGTGAATGAGTGAATAAATGAGTTATTAAACAAAGGAATAAAATACTTGACATCTGGCTTTTTAGTGCATAAACACAAGCCATCAGCAATAACAGAAGGGTTTGGGCAATCAACTTATTTCTGCTCTGTGTGAAACTACGATATGTTGCTCTAGTTTTATACCTGGAAATAAAATGTCATTACAACATCTGCTCTTGGGTTTTGATTCAGATTTTTTTTTGTATTGTTCTAGATTTTGTTATGACAGCAAGTGTAATTGATACATTTAAAGCTCAATTGATCCAAAACTTTGCCTCTATTTTATACACACCATGACCAACTGTTCTAGTTTGCTAATGCTGCCAGAATGCAAAACACCAGAGATGGATTGGCTTTTATAAAAGGGGGTTTATTTGGTTACACAGCTACAGTTTTAAGACCATGAAGTGTCCAGCAATTGGGTACCTTCACTGGAGGATGGCCAATGGTGTCCAGAAAACCTCTGTTAGCTGGGAAGGCACGTGGCTGGCGTCTGCTCCAAAGTTCTGTTTTCAAAATGGCTTTCTCCCAAGATGTTCCTCTCTAGGCTGCAGTTCCTCAAAAATGTCACTCTTAGTTGCACTTGGGGTATTTGTCCTCTCTTAGCTTCTCCAGAGCAAGAGTCTGCTTTCAACGGCTGTCTTCAAAATGTTTCTCATCTGCAGCTCCTGTGCTTTCTTCAAAGTGCCCCTCTTGGCTGTAGCAGCTTGCTCCTTCTGTCTGATCTTATCTAGTGCTCCAGAAATTTAATTCAGACCCACCCTGAATGGGCGGGCCAACACCTCCATGGAAATTATCCAATCGGAATCATCACCCGCAGTTGGGTGCGGCGCATCTCCATGGAAACACTCAAAGAATTACAATCTAATTAACACTGATAGGTCTGCCCACACAAGATTACAGCAAAGATAATGGCATTTGGGGGACATAATACATTCAAACTGGCACACCAACTAATAATGAATAATTAATTTTTTTACTCCAGAGTGAATGTGAGTCTTATTTTTGCAATTTAGTAAATTTCTCTACTCTGTTCAGAACTTTTTTTTTTCATAAGCCCCACTTCCTCTCTGCTATGAGGAACCTCAGGTTTCCTTCTGTTTGCTCTGGGTTTATCAGTGCTTGCAGCTTGTATTCAGCAGTCCAAATTTGTTAATTAAAACTGTAGTTGGAGCTTGGTTTGCACTATCTCCCCTTCCTCCTAGTAAACTGCGTCTTTTTCCCACCCAGAAGTGTTTCAGCTCAGTCTGCCATGCTGGTGGGGGGGGCAGGGGGAGCCATCTCTGCAGTTTGGGGAGCTTTACTTACAGTTCTTCTGTGCAATCTCAGCCATTCCACCCATTCCAGGCTGGTGTAGGATGTGTGTTCAGTCACAGGTGTCCCCTAACAGTTGTTCCTGGCTGTATCCTAGTTGTTCCAGAGGACTAACTAAATTCCACACCTCCTCATGCTGCCATCTTGCCCCGCCTCCTCGCTGGATACATTTTTAACAATGAAATAAAACACTTTAATTCTCAATGTTCTAATATTTTCAATGACAGTGTCCTAAATGAGTATTCGTTTTACTATTTGTTTTCATTTATCCATACATTTATAACTATAGGAACAGTGACTTTACTACTTTGAACAGAAAACCACAAACCTTAAAGGTCGTGGAACAATCATAATTTTCCCCATTGATTATTAAAATTGCTTTGTATGGTTTCAGCTTGCATGGTCATTTTTTACAGTTTCACATTACTATGAAAAGCAAGGACTGCCTGGACTGGTTAATTTACTTGGTCTGAGTGATCAAGAATCAAGTTTAGTATGTTTTATCAGGTAACAGATTGCAGATACTATGTGGTTTCCAAATTGCTACTAATCACACTTACATAATAAAATTTTGATATGCTTTGGAACTTGTTAATAGCTTAAAATTTAAGACAATTACTTACGTGAATTTTTAACATAAACATTATTAACTGAACTTGGCTAATTTTGCAGGAATAATAAAGCATATGCAACTGGTCATATATAATTGGAAAATGTATATTAATTCAATGATTAAAAATAACTTAGGAAGTATGATTTAAGGTTTGAATGACATCTGCCAAAGTTATGATTTATTATTTTGAAACAAGGGACTCATCTACAGTTTTGCCTATCCCAAGAAAGATGCCATTATTATCCTATCTTCTCAGGTCATAAATAAATCAACTACATTAAGATTTTTTCCTTTTTAGGAGCAAGGAGATGAATTAATAATGTATTGTACTGCTAAAGAACTGCAAGTAATTTTATTAGCCATTACATGAAGCTAAGTTGAACCACAAAACAGTAAGCTGACCTGTCAACAAGGTACGTTGAAGCACCTGGAGATTAGCAAATTCATAATCCAAGAAGCCATCACCTCACTTGGCCTACAGGGTTAAGGAGAAATGTTGGGTTAACGTAGCCCAGAGAGAGGTGGAGCACTGGGGGTGTAGTGCTGGAGAATTCAACTACTGCCTGAAATCAACTAAAGCAGCAAGATGGGAAAGAATTTTTCTCTTCTTCAGTCTGGAATCTCCTGTTGGAGAAACCGATGATGTGATCTGTAGATACCAACTTCTTGAGACCTCGAGACCTCGAGCAAAGAACAGAAAGAAAGTACTTGGTTCTGGGACTATGCCAAACAGAATAACCAAAACAATTCTCAACAAGACCTGAGCAGTGTACTTGTGTCCCACTGAATTCTGTTTCAGAGGCAAGACTGAAACACATCTCAAGATTTAGAAGTAAACTGAAGTTTAGTAAATTGTATCTGAATTCTGAAAATAGTGTGTTTTATTACAAGAATGTTAAAATCCCAAGAAGTTTAATGCTCATTGTCCAATTTCACCTTACTTAACCTTGACTTCCTCATTTCACTGTCATTGTTTTACATATGTTTTGAGAACCTCATACTCCCTAACCTAGGAGTGGGCAGAGACACAAACAAAATAATGAAAAGTATCATGGCATGATATAAAGGAGTAGGGGAGCTACACTGCCTCCCCATTACTGGTGGTCAAGAGAAGTATTAAATGAGATTATTAAAGATGAACAGGATATGCCATCCCCAGAGAGGTGAGGCATTCAAAGGTAAGGAAGCAAAAAGCAGAATGATGATTTCTTAAAGCAGCAAATAGTTTCATATACCTGGAGCACAGGGTAAGAATGTGATGGTATATGTATTTGGAGAAGAGAGCTAGAAGCAGCCTCAAAAATAATGTTAAATTTTATGATTTAGGATAAGCAATGGAGCAACACTAAAGAGTAGGAACTAGGGGAGAAATAATTACTAGAAAAGCTTGCTCTGTTTTCAGATAGACTCTCCCTTAGGAGTAAGAAAATCTTTGAGCAATTTAATTCAGGATAAATTGTTTTTACTCTGGGTAAAAGAAAAGCTAAAAAGCTGTGATTATATTGTTTACATAATGATAAATAATGGCTCTTGAAAGGCTTTACATTGGCGAGGTCAAATAGCTAATAACTACAAAGTAAAAACTATGATTGCTGTACCAGACCACATATTCAGCAGTAGTTACATGATCATCACCAGGTATCCAGATAAAGCACATACAACAGTGTGGATAAAAATGACTGCCATTTATTGCTGCATATTTGTGTAACTAGGGATTTTGACACATTGTGACTTTTAAGACATAAAAGAAATTGTGTGGATGTAAAGTTCATATGCAGTGTCAGATCTCTAGCTGTCCTAGGAAAAGAAATGCAAGAAATTCCTGATTTACATAGGCAAATCTCTGGGGAATACATGTGAGAATAAATTCTGAGGTGATAGAACAAGGAAAGCAGAAATAATTTCAAATAGGGATGAAATTATCAGCTTTGATGCACTTACCCGGAATCTGGAAACAACAGTTAGTTCAAGCCTTTATGAGTACTAAGTATCTGCTACTTTGTTTTGATTCAAAAGGGACCCAGACTAAATGCAGTTGAGATGCCGGAAACTTTTTGCTATATAATATAAATGAAAGCAGACATTAATCTAAGACTCTACAGTTATTCTTAAAATTAGTTAGATTTATAAGTAGAATAATATTTAAAGCTGAATTTAAAAGCTTAAGAAATAACACCACCATATTATATTCTTAAAAAATTAGCATCAGAATGATTCTTTTTTGTGCACAGAGCCTCCTATTAAGGACATTAAAATTTGATCATCAGTCCTTCCACAGCACTGTGTTAATTTCCTTCATGTACTTACACAGCTGTAATTTTACCTTTGTATGATTAATTACTCTCTGCTCCCTCCACTTGACTATAAGCTTCATGAAAGCAAGGCCATTTTGGTTTTGCTCTTTATTTAATCCCCAGTGGAGTACTCAGAGCAGGCCCTCAAAATATGTTTTTACATAAGATGAATACACTATAACAGCATTTTTCCATTAACCAACAAAACAGGTATGAATCATTTTCATATTTAAGTAAACATATATATATATGTTTATGTAAAATGCAAATGTTACATTGATTTCTCAGATTAAATATGAAACATAAAACTTTCAATCTTACAATCAGGTGGCTTCAGATATTCTCCTCCAGTGCCAGAGGTATCTGACTACTCATCTTTGACAGTTTATTCCTCTGTGGGAAAATGTGAGGGACCTAAAGTAGGAGATCACCGATGGTATTGGAGCGACCTGTTCCAGGGGAGTGCAGGCGATTGAAGAGGATTGGCTGTGAAAGGAATAAAATGAGAACTAGAAGTGCAGACAGGACTGAGAATAACCTCTTTCTAGGCGTTAATTTTAATGATGATAGTGATTTGGTCATATTTATTTTTTATAGGTAAACAGAATGATCTGTGCAAAGGGGATTGTTAATGGCACATTAGGATGGTGTGAAGAATATTAGAGAGATTAACCTTGGATGTAAGGTGAGGGAATGTTTCCTCTAAGCCAAGAGGAAAGGTGAGGAAGTTAGGAGCGGACGTTGATACATGAAGATTTAATGCGGGCACTTGGGCAAACAATGCAGTTTCAAGCTGTCTTACTGTCTCTCCTCTTCTCCCTCCTAACCAAATTCAATGTGGCCTGAAATTCTTGTTTTTACATATGTTATGGTTACTTCATCCTTCAAATTTTCAAGTGATATTTTTGTCTCTGTTAGTCATTTTTACCTTTATTTGAATTCACTTATTAGAAATATCTCCACAAAATTTTTAGCATGACTGGTTTAACCAATGACCACCAGAATAAAGCGTAATTTGAATAAATAACATAGTCACAGAATATCTGTATAAATGTAAATTTTATGCCAGTGAAAATTGTGACGAAGGATAGCTACAGCCAAAGCATGTCAAATCAGAGCCTGCCTAGTATCTATTTTGGCTGACCTCTCTCTTCTGGAGGAGATACGACTGCGAAGTGGTATTTGTAAAAAGTGTGGAGTCAAGTGTGTGGCATAAAGAAGAGCAAAAGAGAATAGCAACACAAAGAGACAATTTTTGTTTTTTATATAATCCCTAGCAATAATACCTAGAACTTTTGAGAAGTCCTTGCACCATTTCTTAACTCCCAATTTAAAGATTCCGCAACAGAGAAAGTGACCCTGAGGCACCTCAGTGACAGGAAAGTGAGTTGTACTTGAATTTCCACTTTACTTTTAGCCACTGATTTAGACTTCTTCTCCCAGGACACCGAGATATTTCTAGGCAAACCACAACCAACATCTGACTACTTTACTGATAATTAATCTTCCATTTTAAGTGTAAGGATCTGGAAATAGATACTAATCACCTTTTCCTGGAAATACTAAAATTTTAAAGGTTAACACAGAAGGGACTGGAATGACTGGGGAAAATCTACAAATTAAACAAATGACTCTGCTGGATGAAACCCCAAGGATTCTAAATCCTCTTTTCATAAGACTCCTATATTCTGTTCTTATCCTAGTTTATCATTCCCACATGAAAAAATGTTCTGTAATATTCCTACTCTTTCCCATTTGTAAATAGATTTATGTTAACATAAAGTTATCAGGTCTTTCAAATTATGAGAAAGAAAGGTGATAAAAACCTGTATTTTTACAACAAGATACCTTCCATGTCAATTAAGCTCAATGAAAGCAAGGAGTATTTCTCTCTTATTCACAGACAGATACTCAGCATCTAGCATACTGCCTGACACAAGATAAGTGGTCAATAAATATTTGATGAATAAATGAATGAAAGAGCTATGTTTCATAAAATTGAATCAATCAACACCATAAGCAAGCAGTTGCGCTAAGCACTAAAAGGAATATAAAAATGAGTATTCCATCTTCTATACCAGTGTACTTAGAAAGAACTTTCTTATGGAGATGGAAGATATGGAGTTAGAGATCTTGTCATTTAGCAAGCCACTTAACATAATTGAAGCTCAATTCCTTGATCTGCTAAAAAGGGGCCAAAATGCTGAGTCTCACTGAGTCCCAGGAATATTAAATGATGCATGTTATAACTTCCCAGAACTTTCCTCCAAAATACCTGTGGTAGATTGAATTTTTTTCCCATATTTTCACCCCCTCCTTTCTATACAAGGAGATTATGCATCCCTTTATCACTGTGTGTGTGACTTGCTTTGGTCAATGGAATGGGAGTGGATGTGACACACTTCAGAGATGAATTTGGAATCAGAGACTTGTGAAACCATAGTTAAGGTTAGTCCAGTGTTCTTGCTCTTGTGCCCTTTCCCATGTTCCAGAGAAGGACTCTTCCTTCACCCTAATTTCCAAAATGAAAATAGAGGGGAAGTAGAACGGGACCTCACCCATAACCTGAAACAAAGACACTGCAGCCTATCTGCAGCTGCTGATGTGTAAGGTGAACAATAAATAAACAGTTATTGTTGTAAACCCTGAGATTTTTTAGCTTATTTTTAATGCAGCATGACCTTGTGAAAACGGACTAATGCAGTTCCTTTAAACACAAAGGCAAGTGAGTGTGTACCCTTCTCCACCGGGTCATAACCAAGCTGATTATCAGAGGCTTCAGAGTTCTTTGAAGTCTTGCATTGTCTAAAGTATATATCAATTTTGCAAACAAGTCCACAATATTTGGGTTTGTTTGACTATAAACAATGTTTTAAAACACAATGAGGTAATTTTCTGTCTGGGAATGTTTAAAAATACATGAACATGGAGCAGCCCAGCAATCTGAGATGCATAACTCTGTAAAGTTGTATTGTACAGTATGTTTTCCCCCATACTGAAATCTATACTTATAAGTTTTTAAATAAGTTTTAAAAATGTAAAATTTAAGTGTTTTATAATGTAAAACATATAAACTAGTTCAAATTTAGAAATTACATATACAGGGAAAAACATAATTTACATAGATAAACAGGGTTCAGAATGTTCGTATGCATATTTATATGTGCATGTATACACATCTGTATGTAGGCATGTCAATGTTAATTATGTAGTGAGGGGTTATTGTTATCACTTTTATTTTTAAGATCTATCACCGTACAATCTCCATAGAAAAATAAGGTTACAAGGTTTCAGCATTTTTTTTTTAATAGAAATAAGTGTTCCTCTTCAGGTTTAAACAAATGAATTTCAGACACTCCTTCCACCTTTAATCCTAGTAGTTCTCTGGGAAGATTCTGAGCTTGTGTTCCAGTGGGCCTGTGTTGAAACCCAGTTCTACCTAGTGATTTTGTTTTCTTGATTAGATTTTGACTATGTACTGTTTCCTTCTCTCAGTCACAGTTTCTTCATATGTAAAATGCAGCTAGTAGAATATACTCCATAGATTTGTTTTGAAGAATAAAAATTAGCATAAGTAAGTCAAGCAACATTTTATCTTTTTATGTCACAAGCACAAAATACATGCTAGGATTTTTTTCCCTTCCCTTTTCTTCCTTTTAATATAATTAATTGTAAGGATTAAATGGAAAAATGTGGAACATTTACCAAGTGTCTTCCTTATAATAAGCATTTAATAAAGTTATCTATATTTATAAATATTAGCTATTTAAAATTGATAAAATAGATCTTTAAGTACTTTTCATTTGTAATTTTATTTTTCTTGCTTTTTGACAAATCTGCAAGGGGTAAATGAAAATGTATTGATCAATTTAAAGTCATCCTGTTTTTGTAAAGTGTTTGTAAATACATGAGAAACTGTAATGTTTGATGGAAATTATTCTTAAATGGTGAGATTAAAGGTGATTTTAGTTTAATCTACTTGTTTATCAATGTTTTATATTTTCAGGTAAACAGGAATTTATTTCATAAGAAAAATTATATTGTATCAGATGTTCAATTAGGAAGGCTTAGAGTGCTACACACAATGTTATAGAGCTCAAAGATGGATAATGCAAGGACATTTGCATTATTCAAAATGTCCAAATCTAATTTTAACACATTATAAGGAAAGTAAATCTGTATTTCAAATAGCGCTCTTAGAAATTCGAAATGTTTGACCAGCTTCTTTTTAGACCTGCTTAGACTGTCATTACTTTTACCTGTTAAAGTGACAATGAGTAGCTCTAAACAGGAGAAGTGCTAGCTCTCCCATTTTCTTTTTGTTTTGATGCTATTTTGCATTATTTTCAATCGGTACTTAATCGTAACGATGTTTTTAGGTTGCCTCTTCATTTGTTGATCATTTATTTTTATAATTCAAAAATATAATCCATTAATCTATTCACACAGAAATTACACCATGTCACAATGTGCTGAAAATGACCAAATAAGTAAAGAAACTATTATGTTCGTTTCGCATCGTGAAATCTCACCTTCCCTTGGAGAAGACCATCAAATACTATAGAAGAAATAGGTTTATCTGATAGAGTGAGAGACACCATGCCAACACAAATACTAATAATGTTTAAGGTCTTTCTGATTTTTTAAAATTAATATATGGGTATACACAGCCAATCCTCATTCACAGATTCCATATTTGCAAATTCACCTGCTTGGTGAATTCAGATACTGAAATTTATTTGTAACCCCAACATCAATACTTGTGATGCATTCAGGGCCATTCATGGACATGTTCAGAATTTTCCAGATTTGAGTTATACAACGTGCACATTCCCAGCTGATTTCATACAAGGGAATGCTCTAACTTCTTGTTTCAGCTTTCATACTGTAAATCAGTGTCTTTTTTGTAGTGTATATAGTGTGAACTTTGTCATATTTTTGAGCTTTCTCTTGGTGATTTTGCTGTTTCAAATGGTCCTCAAATGTAGTGCTGAACTGCTGTCTTCTAGTGCTCCTAAGCACAAGAAGGCTCTGATGTACTTACGGAGAAAATACGTTTATTAGGTAAACTTTGTTCAGGCATAAGTTGTAGAGCTGTTGGGTGTGAATTTAATGTTACTGAATCAACAATATATTTGTTACATGCAGTGTCTTTAAAGGAAACACACATAAAACAAGATTATGTATTAACCAGTTGACAAAAATACAGTGACCAGAGGCTTGCAGGAGACTAACCCTCATATTTCCCCTAAGAATAATGGTTTAGTTTTTGCTAATTCTGTGCTTTCAGTGACTTAACAGAACACAACTAGTGTGGATAACAGTCTAGTCTCTAGTTTCTTGGATGTTGGTATTTGGAGGATCAGTGATTAGACTCTGTTTCCAGAATCTAAGCGGTTGTGGTGAAAGGGGCCTGGTTCTCACTTTCTGAACTCTGCCTCTCTGCCAAGTACATGCATTCTTGGGCTCGATAGTTACAGTCGCAACCTCTTGGTTCCCCAACTTCCTGGCTGTATTAAAAGTAGTAGTTTACCTAGGAGCTCAGTAACAGTGTCTGGTCAATCATTCCTGGAAGTCCACCAGTGAGCCATTGCTCTAGTTCTTCCCAACAGTTTTGTAAGAACCTTCTTGCTGTTACTAAAGATCTGTCTGCACAAACATACCTTGAGATATTTCTATTTTCTCCTTTGAAACAAGATCCATGGTCTGATTCAGCCCTGGGGATAAGCAGGGTAACAATTGGAATTAAACAGTATGAAACTGTTGGAAGAGGGGATCTTTAGATTCACCAAACTTTCATTTTTTCAATTTAATGTAACACATCCATTTATTATGGGTGACAGTGAGAAATATAGCTAAACTTAGTAGACAGGGCCCAATTTTAAAATGCATGAGATAATTCCTGGGTAAAAATAAGTGACTTGCAGTCCTGATTAGCAGTTCACAGTATTGTACTTAATGTCTTCATCCATTACACACAAATTGAAATAATTTATTTCTAAAAGCACTTTATTAGCAGAAAAAGGAAAAGAAGGTTCACTTAGGTAACTAAACTCATAATAAAATTGTCAGGACCATTCTCTCAGAGGAAACATGGTACCTTCTTAAAGACACAGATATATTCCTTTTTATGGCTAAAATATTTTATGTAATTGTGATTTATGGCATATCAATAACACAACCTAGAAATGAAAAATATACTCTTTTCAGACTTTGTGATAAATATGTAGCACATTCTCAGCTCATATCCATTATCTTGTATTGTCACATTTCAGAAAATATACAAAGAACACGAATTTGTAGACTTCAAAGTGAAGTTTAGCGTTCTCATATTTGAAAATTAAATAAAGATGGCATTTTTCAGTCCAGAAGGACAGGACCAGCACA
This sequence comes from Choloepus didactylus, assembly GCF_015220235.1. Lineage (NCBI taxonomy): Eukaryota > Metazoa > Chordata > Mammalia > Pilosa > Megalonychidae > Choloepus > Choloepus didactylus. Next base: position 61,801,092 of record NC_051308.1, on the reverse strand, counting down.
ATGCCCAGCAAAAATAAGACGATCAATCATTATGTGTTAAACAAATGACTGATTAAAGAGATTCTGAACAAGACAAAATTAAACATTTTGGAAAATCACTGTGGGCAGGCTTAGTCCCAAAAGATTACAACACAATAATTATTAAGGAAGCATTGCAGTGAAGAAGACCAAGCACATGTCTTAAGACCAGTTCAACTGACTTTGGTTCCTGTGCATGCCCCTTATACGGTGGATTACATTTGCAAATCACAGAAATTCACCAAGCTTGTGTTTCCTCATCTTTAGAACAGGAATACAGTGGCTATAAGAATTGCATAACAGAGGCTCAAGAAATTTGAACAGAAAATGTCTAAACCCAGAAAACTTAAATATTGCCTTTTGCTTTTTTTAAAAAAAAAAAGCAGCAAAGCAAAGCATTGCTGGGAAGCCTGCAGAGTCCTTCAGGTGCCTTATGCCCACCATACTATTCCCTCTTCCCTATGAACACCCTTCACTTCTATTGCTCCTTTTGAAAGATTAAACTCAGTACTAATATGAATCCTTCTGCAGTTTAATTCTCTGTTATGAGAGTTCTTCCTCACACTGATGGGAAAGAAATTATAATATAACTGAAGCCGTTTCTGCTTTAAATTCAAATTTGCCAGTTTTTTCCTCACATTTTATAACTACATTAATGAAAATTAAATTATAAATGTTTCTTTGCATGTACATGTAAATATATGTGCCAAGTGTGTTCATACATTTATACCATTATGTGTCTTCCCTGTAAGCTGATGTATAATAAAAAGGGACCTGAGTGCACCTATGTCCCCTGAGGGCAAATAAAAAGGACCAGTGTATATAGTGATATGCAAAAACTGTAAATAAGAAGGAGACAGAGTTGTTTGGCTAATTCTCCACATAAAACCCTCCAGTTTAAAGCTATAGATAGATCTTGAAAAGGTTATGCAAAATTTAAAAACACTTCTTATATTATTAACTCTACAAATTCACCCAAAGAGTATACCAGATACTGAAAGTATTTGTTTGCCCTCACATCATCCAATGAATTGCATGGGCATAATAAAAGAAACATAGTTTAATGTTTGTAATTCAGTCCAAAAGATCTCATTAAAGCAGTAATATCTACTTCATGGGAAGCAGAGTAGACTAGAGAAAAATTAATTTGCTCATATTTATTTTCAAAATGCATTTATTAAAAATTCATTATATATGTAATCCCTTTATGCTAATTCTCCCAGCATCTGGGATTTTCTTGACTTTAAATTTTAAAATATACTTGTTTATAGGTATCGAAGGTAACTTTAAGAAATGTTTTGCTTATGGCAAAATCACATTCAGCACAGGATACAGGAACCAATGAAAGAAGAAAAAAAAATAGGCCAGGGCCCACAATACTGAGTTTTTAATGTGCTATCAAAAGGCAAGGAGGAAATATGAATGAACATATGCTTGACAGATAAAAATTTTGAAAAAAAGTGCATTCAGCAACTGAATTGATAATGATTTGTGCTGTTGCGACTTAGTTGCCTATTAATGGTATTATTACTAATTAATATATTATAAAATTTGGAACGATAGAACCATTAGGCAGTGTAGTGAATAATTAGTAAACTCCAGGGTACAAATTGAGTTACACTACGGCAGAAAATGCAAGAAGTCAGAAACAACAGTGCAAAAATTTACCATGCTGAGGATGGTCAAAATCTAACTCGCACAAATATATTTCACCCAAAGTGATAGATTAAGAAAAACAGCAGCAGGGAGGTATTGGTACTCACAGAAAACTCAGGCTAAGCAGGAAAAAAACTGATAGAATGAAAAATAATTTTTAAGAGCCAAAGTCATCAAATTTAAAGCCCATGGCTTATCCATGACCTCAGTTGACCCCTATGGGATGTTAATATCTAGAGGATTAACAACCCTCACCAGTGACAGTGAGCCGTAGTCAATCTACAGAAGATACTGTGCTATGTTCAGGAAACTGTGCAACCTCAGGGAAGACAAAGAGGGTTGTAAACAAGGACATGCTGAATCTACAGTTAGATGCTCCATACATTTTGTCACTTTCATTATCAAATAGGCTTAATAAAATATGAAAATTGGCTCATCTTTTGATTTCAGATGAATAGAATAGGATATATGATTGGTACATTAGTATATTCTTTAAAAGTGTTGGCTTCATTCATTTGTTTTAAGCATTTGTTGTTTTTCTTGTTTTTATTGAGACAGCAGAGGCAGATGTGCCTCCTTCAAGTTTTGAAACATGGTTAGCCAAGGAATAAAGATGCACGGGTGATATGGTAGGAAATGGGCTGGGGTGGCAGCGGTGGTTTAGCGCTATGATATCTTGCAATCCCTTTCTATATGTAGTCTAGAAGACATATTGATAAAATACAGAGAGCCTATTAGTAAGTTTTCTTTTTCCATAAAGAATGCTTATTGGGAATATATTGTGGGACTATTGTGAGAATTTTGAGTAAAGGATCAGCTTTTTAGATAATCATGATAATATCTATCCTGTCTTATACATTGTCAGCAATCTAAATTTCTCCCTAGCACAGGGAAATAAATAAAAAAAAATAGTTTTTCATTTAGGAAAAATGTTTTTATTCTTCGGAAAATATTTTTAGTCTAAGCTTAACATATTTGTGATTAAAAAATAAAATTCTCAAGACTGTCATTTTTACCAAATAAGAGAAATATAAACTACAATAGAATGATTTTTAAAGGCCAAAATTTAACATTTCATTTTTTTTTTTAAAAAGTTCTGATGTAACATCTCACAGATGCTAACTTTGCATGTAGGCATTATTTGCTATATTATTAGTTGTGCTATTATAAACCAAGGCCCTTGAAAACCCTGACCTTTATTCCTTTTTGCTGTAAGAAAAGAATCAATTTCAGTATAAAAGAAATCATCTGGAGATAAATGGAGGGTGTTCATATTAACCTTTTTCTTCTTTTCTGGTACATTCAGTATCTAATGGGAGGTCTTCACTTTCTCATTTGTCTGGGAAGAAACTAGATGAAGCTTACCCACTTGAAAACTCTCATGAAATAAGCACAGTATAATAATGGCATGTCATGATAGCTCTTTTCGTGTTTCAATTATTTTATTTATATTTGCTTAACTTTCCCACAAAGCTGTATCATCAACTCTGCTCCAAAATTTATTAAGAAATATGTTTCCTTAATCAGATTTAAAACCTTTATTACTACTTTATTTTTTTATGCCTCCCTAAGCAGTAGAATTACAAAACTACAGAGAAATATATATTATATATTAACATTACATATAATTAACATTAATATTATACATACCTCTTGTAAGAAAGTACTGACTTGCTCTTAAGGTAACCTAGTCAATCTCTGAATCTCTTTTAGTATGATTTGTTGTGCTGTGATAACCAGTAGATGCAGGGAGTGGATTAAAAAACAGACTAATAGAAAATCAAAAGTAAGAATTTCTTCCTTCCAGTTTTCCTTCTAGTTTAGCCACTACTGAGCCACTGGCATAAAGATTGCCTTCCTCTAAATCTGTACTAATACAACTGGTGGGAGACAAACATATATACTTGTAAAGATTTGAACCATGTACAGAAATTCCAGATTGTCTATGCTTTTGTTTGGTTCTAAAGATTTTACATTATAACCTATTTATTAAGAGCTCTGTGTGGGTCATTGTGAGTTCAAGTGCAAAAGAGGATTTCTATTTGCATTTGAATTGCCGCTATATTCAAATAACCAATCAAGAAATGTCTCATTTTGAAGGGCAGGTGGGTGGGAAGGAAGATTAGTAAATATAATTTATACTCCAAGTGATGTGCCAGAACTTCCCCCACAAGCTATTTTTCAAACCAGGAAAGAATGGAGGAGTTGGGTGATTATTATTCTCCTTGTATTTGTAGGAAGACGAGCAAATAGCAATGCCCATCATCCTTCCTAATTCATTTCACAGAAAGGAAAGACCAATTATCATGGTTATTTTCTTTGGTGTATGGTAATTTTGCAGAAAGTATTAGTGATTGTTGTTATTTGTTTAAAACTGTACCACATAATATTCCACAAAATTCCACAGTATTATGTACCACACAACTATATAATTTCTTATTTAATAAGAAATATAAAAGATACTAAATTTTATTTCTCACCTGATTCCCAAACATTTCAAATATTAACATCCAATCATAATCAATGTGCTAGAAATAAACGTCAATAAAATAGGTATTTTGTTGTGCTCTCTATCAGAATAATTGTTGAAATATTAAACCATTTTTCACTAATGATTCAAACAACGGAAAAGATAAAGATCACACTTCATGGAAAAGAAGAATTTGTAAAACTTGGCAAATTCACAAGCACAAAAAATTTCACCTGATACAAATATAAATTTTGTTGTGCATTAACATTATATTAGGGCTGTTGAGGCTTCCAGTCAACCAAGACGGTGATGTAAGGTGCTCTAGAGTGCTGTTTTCCCACAGAATCTTTGAGCAACTAGGAAAAACTGGCAAAGCCATCCTCCTTAAAACTCCCAAAAAGAGTTAAAAGGTTGCAGTAACTGGGCAAATGTCAAATTGAGAATACAACTTTACAGATGGTAGGAGAAGCTCGTGCTGCCCTTGCTGGCCCTTCCCGCTCTTTGTGTAAAGCCAGCCTGTGTTTTCCATTGTGAATTCCAGGCCCTATTTCAAAAGGAGCAGAGTAACTCCGGTGTGCATACTGGAGTGCTCGTACGACACTGACAATCTATGCAGGGGTAGAATGAAAGACAAAACCATGAAACTCTTCCCAGAACTTTCAGAAGCAGCTTGGAGACAGCTAAAGAGGTATGAGAAACAATTAAGTCAAAGTGGTCTGAGGCAAAGGATTATCTGCTTTAAGACATACAGGAGAGCATCTAGGAGGGGGATGGTCTGTTTCATAGTATAGGGGACATTCAAATTCCTGTAAGTAGAAGAATTCCTAAGGCCAGGAACAAGCATGAGTTGAAGACAAGACACAGGCTCAGAAAAGATGGATGATCTTCTTGATAGGAGGGCTAAACTCTGAAGGAGAGCACCAGTCAATGCAGAGCAAAATTGCAAAAACTGTGGAAAAGCGTGTGTGTTTTCCCCTGCATTTGTTTGTTTTTATTAGCTCCACGGACTCAAGGAAATCTCTGTCATATCACTAGCTAGATACAAACTTAAGGAATAAATAATTCAGGAACAAAATCCAAGAGTTAACACAATAAAATATTAAAATGCAGAGTGTACAACAAAAGGTTACAAGACAAACAAAGAAACAGGTAATGAGGTCCATCCAAAAAAACAAGATGATAATTCAGAAACCATCAATGAAAGAAAAAAAAACAAAAAACTAGACTTTGGACAAATCAGAAAAAGACTTAAAAAATAATCCTCAGTATGCTCAGGGAGGTAAAAGAAAACACAGAGAAAGAACTAAAAGATATCAGGAAAACAATAAATGAACAATATGAGTATTTCAAAAAGGAAAAATTTTAGAAAGCAATCAAACAAAATACTGGAGGTGAAGACCACAATGACTGAAATGAAAAATTTCTTACAGGGTTTCAAAAGCAGATTGGAGAAGGCAGAAAAAAATCACTGAACTCAAAGACAAGACAATTGAAGTGATCCAGAATGAGGAGCAGAAAGAAAAAAAAAAAAGTATGAAAAAAATGAATAGATCCTAAGGGATCTGTGGGGCATCATCAAGCATACCAATATAAGCATTTTAAAAGTCCCAGAAGGAGAGGAAAGAAAGGGGAAGAAGGATATTCAAAAGAATAATGGTAGAAAACTTTCCAAATTTAATAAAAAGCATGAATTTGCATATTTACAAATCCCAGTGAACCCTAAAAAGGGTAAACTTGAAGAGAACCATGCCCGGACACATTGTAGTCAAACCCATCAAATGCCAACACAAGGAGACAATTCTGAAAGCTGCAAGAGGAAAACAATGTTAGAATCAAAGGAGTCCCAGTTAGGTTAAGTGCCAATTTCCCATCAGGAACAATGGGGGCAAGAAAACAGTGGGACAAAATATTTAAAGTGCTGAAAGAAAACAATTGCCAACCATGAATTTTATATCCAGTGAGATTGTTTTTTAAAAATGAGGGAGATATTAAAACATTCCCAGGTAAAGAAAAGCTGAGGGATCTCATCAGCACTAGACCTACCCTAAAAGCAAAGCTAAAGGGAATTTTTATGACTAAAAGGAAAGGACACTAGACAGTGGATCAAAGTGGCATAAAAAATAAAGATCTGCAGTAAGGGTAACCACACGGGTAATTATTAATGCCAGTACCATTGTATTGTGTTTTTTGGAATGTAACTCCACTTTTTAAGTCTTAAAGTTTCTAATATGCAAATGCATAAAAAGTGATGATAAATCTCTGCTTTGGACATACAATATATAAAGATAGAATTTATGACACATACAGCAAAATGGTGGTAGGGTGAAGGGGCTTATGAAGAGTGTTTGTGTATGCTATTGAAGTTAAGCTGGTATCAAATCAAACATGAGTGTTAAATTTAAGCTCCATGGTAACCACAAAGAAAATATCTGAAAAATGTATACTGAAGAAAATGAAAAGGGAATCAAAATGGTGCACTACATTAAATCAAATAATGGGAGAAAATATTTTGAAACTACATATGCAATAAGTATTTAATACCCAGAATGTGTAAAGAAATCCTGCAACTCAACAACAAAAAGATACATAACCCAATAAAGCCGGACAAAAGACTTGCCAAAGATATATAAATAATCGATGAACACATGAAAAGTAGCTCAACATCATTAGCTATTAAGGAAATGAAATTCAAAACTGCAACATGATCCCATTTCACACCCTCTAGAATGGCTACTATTAAAAACCAGAAAATAACAAGTGTTGGAGAAGATGCAGAGAACTAGAATACTTGCTCATTGTTGATGGGCTGTAAAGTAGTGCAGCTGCTGGAATACAGTTTGGCATTTCCTCAAAAAGTTCAGTATACAATTACGATATGGTACTGCAATCCCACTTCTAGGTATACACCCAGAAGAATTGAAAGCAGAGAGTCAAACAAATAGTTTCCTGCCAATGTTCATAGCAGTTTTATTAACAGTTGCAAAAGATGGAAACAACCCATGTCCATCAACAGATGAAATTCAGTCATAAAAAGAATGGAGTTCTGATACATGCAGTAGTGTATGATCTCACTTATATGAAATAATTAGACTAAGCAAATTTATAGAGTCAGAAACTAGAATATAGGTTACCAGGAACTGAATGGGGATAGGAGTTAATACTTAAATTGTACTTGGGGTGATGGGAAAATTTTGGTAATGAAGGGCGGTGATGGTAGCCCAATATTGTGATTAGCAACACTGTATTAAAAATTTGAATATGGTTAAAAGTGGAACTATTAGATTGCTCATATTTTATCAGAATAAAAACTTAAAAAAAAACAGAGGAAGGTACAACACAAACCATGAATGTGAGAGCAAACTGTGGTCTATATTAATAATTGACACTTTTTTGGCAATTTTACAAAGATACCACACAAATATAAAGTGTTAAGAGCAGGGAAAACTTTATGAATGGAGCATATGCCTGAACTCTGTATTTTTTGCATAATTTCTCTATAAATCCACAAAATATCTAATAAAATAAATTAAAAATATATTAGTATATGCTATAAGAATAGTATGCATTCAAATGTATCCATATTGGTATTTTGTTGATTAGACAACTGTGTTGATATTGAATATGACAAATGACAATTAATTTAGCTCAATGACTGATCTCCTACAACAGACAGCATAGGTGGTATAATATATCAGCAAGGTCTCCAAACCTTACCAAATTGACCCCAATATCATTATGTTTATGCTATTAAAAAGGCTAATTTGATCACCATATGGACAAATTAACATAGTTATTTCAAATGGCTTCAATAATGTGAAAAACCATTTCTCCATTCTATTATTCTGTTAAAACCATAAGCACCAATTGGATCAACAAAGTAATTAGTGGGATCTTAAACCTCAAATACACAAATTGGCAATAATATCTATTTCTTACAAGAAAAGTATTAATTGTAAGTGATATGTGTTCTACTCATTCTATCCAAGAGTACAATAAGGCTACATTCCATAACTGAGGGCCAAATTTATCTAGTTGCCTGGGTTTGAGGTACACCCAAATAAAAGCATAGGTTTGAAAGATGCTGAGGTCTACAGCTATTCAAAATGCAGTTTCCTTTAACACTAAAGAGAATTGCAAGACAGGGGAGGAATTTGATCATCTGTATATAACCAGAAAATGAAGAGCCATTTTAACCATGCTTGCATCTTTAATCATGGTCATTTCAATTGGGATTGAAAGCCATGTGGGTGATTAGGGCTGAGAATCACACCCTAAATTTTCACAATCAGTGCATATGTATGGTATTTTGGCTACTTATATCTCTGACCATCTGTCAAAGTGGCAAAGGCCCAAATCTATGTTGGCCAGATCCTAACAAGTAGGTTTCAGATGGTTATCGGTTTCAAGGAATGGTCTAAATAATAAATAACACTTGTCATTTAAGGATATTTGGCATTTCAATAGAAAGAGAAAGAGCATTATTCTTCTTTTTGAACCATGTGAAATGGTGTCTAGGTAAGCAATGTCATATTTCCCAGCAAGTGAAGTAAACAAATGAGAATATCTGAAACAATGACTGCAAATATTACTTCTCCATTTACATTTTGCTTTTATCATTCTCTCTTTAAAATAGAGATTTTAGTTTAAGTATTTTCCCTTCCAATAATGGACTTATATTAACTGTCCTGAACTGTACAGGGGTGGTATTTGTGAGGAGGAGACCACTGATTTGGGGACAGAGACCCTGGGTGAAATAGTCCAGTGATTTGAGAACCAAGATTCCTGGATTCAGTCCCTCTTTGCTTTTCACTTCTGGTGTCTTCTAGCAAATCACTTAGTAGCCCCAAGTCTCATTTTTTCCATATTTAAAATGAAGCAATTAAAGTAAGTAATTACTAAAGTATTTTTAGTAGTGATACTCATGATTCTAGAATGCATGGAATACTGTACATCCCTCAATGCCCAGATCAAAGTCTTCTCTTTGTATTTTCTTTAAACTCCTCTTCATTTTGCCCAATCAGGATCATTTCCTCATTTGTATTCCTATAGCACTTTGTATATAAATCTGTTGGAGTACTTAGCACATTATAGTGTAGATTTATATATTTTTATGATCTGTCTTTGCTAAAAATATCATGAGCTCCTCAAGGTTAGAGACTAACATTTTGGTATTCCTAATACTTAATACAGTGCTTAGGTATAGTATCTACTAGGTAGATATTTCTTAAAATAAATATAGACAGATACAAGTATGTGAAACAAAAAAATAGTAACTTTAGACAACTAAAATAAAAACACATACACAACACACACATTATGTGATTTTTGCATTTTTGTACAAATTTGTGCAAATGAGTGTTGGTATTTCATTCTTGTCCTAATACATGTGTGTGATAGTTAATTTCATGTGTCAATTTGGCTAGATTATGGTTTTAGTTGTTTGGTCAAGCAAGCCCTGGCCTAATTGCTACTGTGAGCATATTTTGTGGATTTAAATCATTAGTCAGTTGATTGCATTTATGGCTGATTACAATCAACAAAGGAGATTACCTTAAGCAATGAGAGAAGTCTCCTCACTCAATCATTTGAAGGCCTTACAGGAAGAACTGATGATTTCTGCTGTCTGTCTATCTCTACTCCAGACAGCCAGCTTCTCCAAGGAATTCATCATCACCTTCATCTGAATTCCCAACTTGCAGCTTCTCCTGGGGAATTCAAAATCACCTTCATTGAGTTTCCAACTTGAGGCCTGCCCTGTGTAATTCAAACTTGCCAGTCTCCATGGTTGGGTGAGCCAATTGCTATAATAAATTTCTTAATATTTACAGAAATAAAAATAATATAAATGTAAATATAAATGTACATGTAAGTATAAATATAAATACATCCTGTCAGTTCTGTTTCTCTGGAGAACCCTCACCAACACAAAAAGGAATAAATTTTTTCTATGACATGGTTTGCTACTTTGTCATTTATGCATCAATAATAACTTACAAGATTTGTCCCTACCAATGTTCAATTTAATTAGCTGAGACTTCAGACATTGTTTTAGACATCTGTCTTTTAGATGCTTCTTTTTTTCCACGTAGACATGTACATACATCACTCTCTGTAGACTTCATCAAAACTTGATTGGATGCTATTTGAAGACAAACTTTTGCAGGTTTCTCATCATCTTCTATCAACTACATTTTCCCAGTTATGCCATTCAGTCAGGATCCCTGCATTCACTCCTCATCATCTGTATCCAGTGCAGACAGCTCCTATGCCCTGTCATCAGCTTTGGACAGTCTCACTCTGCCTTGTCTTCTTACACACAGATACTTATAGCTTTACTCTGGGATTTAGAGACTATTTTTAAATTTTTACCCTAGAACAGACTTAAAATGCCACTACTTTCTAATACTCTGAAATCTGCCCAGGATCGATAAGTGATGGAGCTGGAATTTGGGTGTAGGGCATGCCCTTCTGCGATTGTGGCTTTCCTTCTGCTAGTTGTTCTTTTAACAGACCCTTTTGATCTATTTACATTTGTCTACATTATTGGTGACAAGTTCATGTGTGGGTATTCCATGAGTTTACTCATTTGGTAATTAAAAATGGGAATATGATCAAAATTTGTCTCTAAGCTCTAGGCAATCCTATTTCAAGAATGAACCTTGTGAGACTGTAGTATCAAAAGCATTCTATAATTCATGTAGGCATAGTTCAAGATGTGAGATCAAAGGCAGACCTTATTCTTGGATAAGATAATACAATTTGAATATTTTCAAATGACTCACTTGAAGAATATAATTAATAAAAGGAACTATGCTTTCATTTCCTAAATAAATATTTCATAAAGTGATCATACAAACCTTTCTTTGCATTATGTGCTACTGAAGGTTGGTCAAACATGTTGAATATTCAGTAATAATGGGTTCTGTGATGCAAAATGGTAATTTTGTTTGAAGTCATGTTTCTTTAGAGCCCTTCCTTATTTAAACAGGTTCACTTATCCCCATACTACTCTTGATTCATTTTTCTTTTTCTTTTCCTTTTTTAATGACAGTGATTTAAAGGGAATTTTGTAGGCTAAATTATGAGGTTCATATTATACAGCATATCTTTTTTGTCTCACCAGGTTTTTCAAAACAGATATAATCTATAACTGTATAGAGTTTGTGGGATTAAAAAAAAAACAGAAAATGTGAATCTAATTTGAAATTGGCTCAACATCTGAAATAAAATGTGGGGAAACCAGAAGTATGAAATTTAAACTGGATCTGAACTTTAGTTGAAAAACTCCTTAGCAGAAAACCTTTTGGTTTTCTGAAAAGGAAATATCAAAACTGCAAGTAACCAGATGTAATTTAATCTAGCCAGCTTCATTTTAAACAGATAGTAATTTCAAAAAACAAAAAGAAAAAAAAAATGGAAAAAATGTTAACTACTTTTCCAGAGAAATCACTTCTTCTAGAAGGAAGACGTCCCCTCTCTTTATACCCATACAGTTAAAATCATGGCATTACACAGCTCTTTATTAAGAAAAAAAACATGCCTCATGGCCTGTGGCATATAATTTTCCAGATAAAATGGAATGTGGGATATAGGCCAATGCATTCATTTATTTCCTAAAATAGGAACAATCTAAAATCTCAACAATGAACTTCAGGTTATTTCCGAACATGGGCTGAAGAGTAACTTAGAGAAACTCTTTGATTTTTCTGTCAGAAATCACATTGGGGATATTAAATTCTTGACATTCAAATATTATTTAAAGAAGGCAAATGCACATCTAGAATTGACCTTTAAATGGATATTAATACTTGAATTATGCAAATATGAAAAGAAGCTCACTTAGGGTTTCTTCTTTTAATACAATTACTTAAAAGCATATTGCAATAAATGTGTTTGAGAGCCTGAGTGAAAAGGAAAATTGTGTAGCTCAACAAAGCATCCATTTAAGTAGGTCTAAGGCATTTCATGATCTTGTGGAGTGATGTTTAGGATTTGACTGAAAGCGGTTTCTATAAAGCCCTTGTTGACTTTTCCAAGTTTTTGTTTTTAGTGCATTTTCAAAGAGATCTAATTACCATGAGTCTGATTAATTTACCTTCCTCTCATTAGAACGTTATTTTACAAGGGTTGGGTATTTGATATCCACGTATCTATTTTGGACCTTTTTTTTTGCATGGTGAAATGCACATTTTTGAAGAGCAAATGGAAATTGAATAGCAAGAATATGTGGGTTTGTTGTGAGAGTTGGTGGGTTCGAAAGTTGGAAATAAAATACAGTTGTGTTCTGAAACTCATTCCTACTCCCCATTCTCTATGTGTCATGCAAGAAGTTTCACTCTAGATGTTTACTTAGTACAGAGTTGAATGAAACCCCAGAAAAACAAGGAGACACCTGCTGATCTGAGTCAACTGAGCATCTCCAAGTGGTCTTCTCTCTACATTAATTTTAAAAATACTTACAGAACTGGATGCTGTTCTAAATACTTTACAAATATGAACTCATTTAATTTTCCTACCAAATCTGTGATAACATTACATGATGCATTTTACAGGCAAAGTGCTAGGTTATTTGCTCATGAGCATACAACTCTTAAAAGGAAGAGCTGAAATTCAAACCTAGGCTGCAGAGCTCCAGGAGCTGTGCTTTTAGTCATTATTGTATGGCACCACTGGCTCATGTTGTTAGGTTAGGTGAGTGATGCTCAAATTTGCTTCTTCAGTGAAAGGTTTATAATGGGAGGCTCAGTGTGTTTATTTGACCTGAAATATCCTGAAGAGGGGATAGTAATTCTGGGGAAAGCAGTAGCATGAATTCAATAGGACCAAGGCTTAAGGGCCCCTTTTGGAGCTGCCTTACATTCATACTTTATCAGATGGGTTCTATTATCAGCACATTCTTTTGTATTGGTTTCCATAATTTGGTTTGTGTAGCAGACATCCCAATTTATCCCATTTCAGAGATTCGGATAATTCCAGGGCCTGATAAGCATAGAATGTAAAATTGGAACAATTTTTAAGACTCTTGAGCAACTCTTTACTACCTAGGTGGTTTTTGCCAAGTTTACTCAAGTTTCCTAGCCCCAGCTTCTTATCTGTAAAAAGGGGATAACAGAACAGCTACATCATCACCTTCGTGCCGGCAAGGTGTGACACAGAGGGAGGGAAGGGGCATTTCCCCATTGCTTTAGAGCAGGGGGGATAATAGGAATACTAGAATCTCCTGGGAAACTCAAGTCTGTGCAGCCTGGGGGTCTTAGGGAAATCAGACCCTTGGAAGGGTATGGGATTTTCTCACTGAGGGCAGAGGCTGTTGCTGGCTGGACCCTTTTCCAGGGATTTTGAGGGCCAAGGAGATGCGTGAAGGAAGGGAGAGGAGGAATGCAAGGATATGAAAGGACTCTGTGAGGTACACAGACTTCCCTCTGGGTTTTCTAGACATATCAAGGTGAACTTTGAGGAGGGCAAACTGAGAATTCTACTTTTTTGCAAGTGCATGTACATATTAGACAATGACCCCATTAATACTTTCCTTGAGACTAGCAAAGGAAACTTGGATTACAGTATTAGGTATCAATTTTTTCACTCTTACTACATTAAAATATCATTAAAGGGAATCCTATTTTATCAAAATTTCAAAGTATATGGCCCAAAAAATAGATATTTGATAAATTTCTTTCTACCCTGTCCTATACAATGTTTCCCATAATGGTTCATCCTGGAACCACCCAGTAATAGGAGGAGAAGGAAGAGGAATAGAAGAAAGAAGAAGGCTTAGAGCTTCAACATATGAAATCTGCTTTAGGTGGAAATATATTTTACTAATTTCTATAATGTTGTTTTGTAAGATCTCATGATGCTGAGGTAATTAAAGCTTGTTCTTTTCTTTTTTTGGATTTTTTATTAAATCAGTGTAAGTCCTCTGTTCTTTGCTGGGATTTTCAGACAGTGAAAAAATGTTAAAACTCTTTTCTTAAAAGGAATTGCTAGTCCTACTCCATTTATCTCTAAGCTTTCTCCTTGTCTTTCTAACTGGACTACGATACAACAAAACATGCCCACAACACATTCAAGAAATATAATGATAATGTATGTTAGCCCATATCATTTATTACTTCCTTTGCCTTAGTTTTCAGTTGTGCCTGTTCCTTCTTCCTTTTGTTGGCAAATACATCAATTTGAGGTGTCTGCTTTCTTTCTCACAAGCATATGTAAGCATTTATTTATGGGTTTCCTCTTAATGCATACCATATTAGAAAAGGCCAAGAGTACAACATTTCTTCAAAAATTCAAGTTTCTTGAGAAACAAGGAGGTGGTGAGGAGGAGGGAGTGTTAACTTGGCAGACTGTGTTTAAAATATTTTGCAGAAGGAGCCCCCTAAGGAGCTGTCCATTAAACTCCCACCATTTTGCTGTGAGAAGTGAATGTTTTTTCTGGCTTTGAATTTATGTGACTCTTAAATTCTCACAGGTTCTCACAGGTTGCAATATAAAAAAGAAATAACTGTTTGAATGTATACTTGACTATCCATAACCGTATTGTCTATTAATTATAAAAAGAACTTGATTTTTCACTTAAACTTCATACTTCTTTTCATTTTCCTTATAGAGAATATAATATATGGATAAGTTTTATCACTGTTCTAAGAATATCAGGGAAGGAACCTTAGAATTGATGTCACAGTTTTTATTTCTCTTCGCTGCATTTCCCTTATTATCGTGTGCTATTCACAGTTGCAGGAAAGCAGTTACGTCTTTGAAAAGCACAAAATAAATTCTGTTCACTGAGTGAGTAATTGCTCAAGGTCATCCATTCATTGTCTTTGTCTTGATTGTTTGAATTAGTAGCTAATAATGGTGCTGAAATGTGAATGAATTATTAGCAATGGGGCATATTTTGGGGAGTGTCAGGAAATATTACAGGGCAATTAAGGTTATCCAATGGCAAAGCTGTGTTCCCAGCAGATGTCCTGTAATTACTGTGTTTAAAGAGTGTGATGCTTAAACTAAGATTATAGCTTTTATATTGTCTGCCTTTAGAAGTCATATTTGGAATTTATTCAGTTTTTTCTTCTGCCCTTTCCCTTTTGTTCTGATTCTGTCACTTACATTTTGATTTAAACACAGTCTTTTTTATGAATTAAAATAAGAATCAGCAGATGGCATGCAGTAGAGATGTTTATAAATTAGGAAAATTGTTGCAGAGATATTTAAAGTGACTATTGACAAATAATTATAGTGATATAATTTATTTGCTACTCATGTTTTAAATTTCTGTAATTCAAATGGTTTTAAATCTCAAATGGTTCCCAATCTGATATTTATGAAAGTGTTATCCCAATTTATTCATACTTAGCTGGATAGTTAAAAAATCATTTCAGGAAATACTGTGTTACATATAATCTGGTAGCTCCTAATTTTTAGCAGTAACGGTAACAGCACATTTAATTTATCCTTTCAATGCTGTCCAGTCAAAATTGGTGTTGTTTCCTTAAAATTTTGGAATATGATTGTAAAATGACTGCAGTGAAAATTCTCCACTCCCCCATAACAAGCATTTTTGATTTGCAGATAGAGCTTCAGGAAATAGCACGGCATGTATTGGTAGTATCAGTTATGAGTGTACTTGACACAATTATGATGGGAAACATTTTAAAAGTCCACTACATAAAACCCTCGGTTTTTTCTTATTGACATGTCTGGGATTACGAGACCACTGGACTGTTTAAAAAAATATTCTTACTCAAACGTGAAAGTTAATTTGTTTGGCTAACTGGTAATTTACTGGATGACAAAGAGAATGAGTGGATGTGGAAAAAAAACTAGCAAAGTTTTCTCATTTGTAGATCATTACACTTGTATTATATAGAAAGTTTAACAGAGTTAAAAAGAAAAAAAATTAAGTATGGAGGTTAGGAAAAAAAATTCAGGCATTAAAATCTAAAGACATCCAGTTCACAATTAGAAAAATATGTTCACCTTTGTATTGCCCAAAGAGTATACTAGAATATCATGCCAATAAAAAGTCTGCTTTCAATAATGCCAATGAATCTTTGGCCTTACATAATATACTCAATTTTTCAATCTAAAATGTTTGATATGTTCTAGTTAAGGCTTTCCCAATTATAATAAATTATTTTTTAAAAGAACTTTTCTTAGAACTTCTGGAATCATTTTATGAGAAACGTGAAGCCGCAAACGATTGGTTGTTGGTTCTTGAATTTCTCCTAACAGATGCTAACTATTCATGGCAAAACATGATAAAGTTTTATAGTTAGAAAATCATGGCCATTACCTTTGATAGGCTCATTGTGAACATCAACAATGAACAGCATATATATTATTAAAAAATTTTAAGATTGTGTTTAAAAGTCAACAAGCACTTCTTGGGCACCTACTCTGTTTAATGCACTGCGATAAATGCTCACAGAAGTACCATTCTGAATAAGACACAGATTCTCCCTCAAGGAAAACAGTTGCTCTCTTGGGAGTCAGATATATGACTATGATCCAAGGGCTAAAATGGAGACTCACTGCACAATGGGGACAGAGAAGGAAAAATAGTAAAAGTCAATTCAAGGTGGAAGAAGTTTTCCAGGAACTGTGGGATTTTCATTTGTAGATAAACCAGAATTAAGGTAGGCTAAAGATAGGAGAGTGCAAATAGGGCACTCCAGGCCTAGAAACTAGCATGAATATTGCAATAAATATGAAAGGATTTTCTTACTTAGAGATGAGAAAATAATACCCAGAGTGTAGTGTTATGAGATTGGTAAGAACTAAGCCTGGGCAGTTAGGTTGGTGTAAGACTGGTTAGGACCTTAAATGCCACACAAAGGAATTGGGACATCTTAATGTGGTCAGTCAGTTGTTTAGAACACTTGAATGATCAGATCTGTGATTAGAAGATAATTTTGGAAGCTCTGTGAAGGATGGGATTGAAAGGAAAGTTTGGTGGCAGAGAAATTGACAGAAACCTTGCAATAGTTCAGCTGAGTGTTGGTGGAGTCCTAGAAATCTTTAATTGTGCAGTTTTGCATTTCTTAATATTTGCTTATGTTATATTCTCAGATGGAAAACCCTCTCCTACTCAACCCCATTGTTTTCACTAAAAATAAATACTTTTTTCAATTCCTAAAAGAATAGCAAACTTTGTATGGAAGTTTTAAAAAATCATAATAAAACTCAAGATTATAACAAAAAGGTTTGGTTCTCATAGACAACATTTTCATTTCTATTATCTCTTTTTCAGCCACCTTATTACTAAATGTTATGTATTACTGCAACCAATAGCATCCTACTATGTAACATAAAAATAAGCACTTTTGTACCATGGTAGCAAATTCCCCATCTCTATCCCTCCTCTCAACAAAATTCTTTCACAATCTTTACTTAAATTGTAATTTAGTGTCTCCTTTTTAGTTTATGTAAGCATGGCTCATTTCTGAATCCAGCAGTTTAATGAGGTTCATGCCCTTACTTAAATAACTTTTTATCTTTCCTGGAATCTTTGTTTTTCTTCCTTGAATTGATCTCAAACACAAGTACCTATGAAAACTGCTTTGTTTATGTTTGTTTATTTTCATTTGCATCAGGTAATTTATCAGGTCTTTTTTTTTTTTTTCATTCTGGAATCCTTGGTCTTCAGGCTCTTATCTCATCTGGGGGCATTCCAGGCTTACAGCATGCTGTCATCTTTGGATTTCCCTTCACCATCATTACATCTTTCTCCTGTGTTAGAACCCTTTTCCCCTGATCCTATGCCTTCTTCATTTATTAACACCATTATTTATGGTGAAGTACATCTTCCCAAGGAAGGGTGTATCACAAGTCCATTTTTTGAGATTTAACATATATGAAATTGGCTTTGTCTAACCTTTCTCCTGTGATTGGTTTTTAAACATGGGTTACAGGGATTCTAGGTTGAAATTAATTTTCCTTCAGAAGTCTAAAGGTTATGTTTTTGTTTCCATCATATGAAGTCCGTTTTATCTCTCTGGAAGCTTTTAGTTTCTTCTTTTCATAGCCACTTTCTTGAAATTTCACAAAGACATAATCTTGCATGTCTTGTTTTACATTTAATATGTTGGCTCTTCCATGTGTATTTACGTTTGTTTATTCAACATATATTTATTGGGCTCTGTCAATATTCTGGGCACTGTCCCAGATGGGGAAAATTAGGGATTCCTATTCTAAATTCTATTGCTAGAATTCTAATTCCTGTTCTGAAAATTTCACAAATCCTTTCTTGTGTTTTTTCACAAAGGGTCTATGGACATAGGAAATAAAGAAACCCCAGGGAGAGAGTGTAAAAAAATGTCTGAAGGCAATGATAAAGCAAAGAAAGATAATCCATTAAAGGCTGATGATAAATGTCAGGTAGGTAAGAGGAGTCTCATTCATTCATCACTCAACAAATCTCCCTCAACAGCACACGCAGCTTCTATAGTACTCAGCACCTGCTGCACATGTGGCTTCTCCACACCTGGCCTCCTGCAGTTCTTGGAAGCCAGCAGCTTCCTCTCTACTCCTTTCCTCCTGCGGTTCTGTAGCAGAGTGCCTGTGGTCACAGTGTGCTCTCCTGGCCCAGCTTTATCTCAGCCCAGGGGATAGCGGCTGTTCCTTAAACCTGCTATTGCTATCTTATTTGGAATTCTCTTACTGTCTACTAGCCGATCCCTCATTAATCCAATTCTCTGTTATAGTTAATCATTCTTTATATTAAACTTTAACTTTCCAAATAATTGCATGGTTTCCCTCTGTTGATTGAATCCTACCTGATACATTGGATACATAGAAATAAAATTATAAATACATATAATTTTATATCCTCCAAATTATATTACTGTAAGTTGTTTCTAGACATATTGCTGTAATTTGCTTATACGTATATTCTAAACAATTTACAATAAAAATGTGTTACACTTATGATAAGAAAAATAACAACATACTTTTCTTAACCCTAAACAAAATGACTTTACTAACCTGTAGGCAGTAAAGAATGACCCACATTTACCTCCCATTACCCAGCATGATTTAATTTAGATTATTTGTATCTAGCTCAAATACTGTGTGATAAACTTAGAGATAAATAATCACCCCAAAGAACAGAAACTTGATACAGTTTCCAGTGCATATTCATCTAAATTAATTTATTGAGGCATTAATATTCATGAAAACTGGTAACAAATTATTTTCAGAAGTAAGGCAAATGTACAACAGAAATGTTAATATTTCAAATCTTCCATTAGAATAAATCTAAATCTTTATTGGTTTTAATGTTTAATATTTACTTAGGGAGATTTCAAGAAGTTTTAAAATCTTTCTGACATCTGCATTTGAATTTTAGTTGGCATGTTGCAAAAATCAGAAACCATACTCCCTCAAAAAACGTCTAATTTGGAAAAAGGCCATCATTTTAAAATTTAGTTTCTATTGATGATATTTATTTCTGTGAATAAGATCACAAGTAATCTGAAATGAATAAGATCTGGATTTAATAGGGTAATCTCTTTTATTTTATGAATTTCATTTTGCTATATGGTCTACATATATGGTATACCTTAGGAAAGCTATGTAGTTGCAATTTATGCCAGTATATGTGCTAGTGAACACATACTTAAACCAAAGTAGCTCTTAAAGTTTGCCTACGATGAATAACGTGGTTTTAAAAAAATCACATATTTTCCCTCACAAAATACATTACTTTCACCTTTGACTTAACTCTAAATTAACTTGCCATTGCAGCTTCTGAGTTAGTAAAATCAAGTATTGCTATAATTTTTAAATCCCCATCGTTTCACTGTTGTAATACTTAATGGATGCCACAAATGTTTTCCTTTGCAATAAAATTGCAAATTATATTCCTTCCACTTCTGTGTTTCACTATTTCTTAAAAGTAATTGTGTCACAAACATTTTAAATTCTTGATATGACCTTTCTTGATTTACCCATAAGTTTCTTCACTGGAAAGGAATTTATTAGATTTCCATCAGTATTCTGTGATTGACGGCAGCATCATGGACAGAGCAAAGGTGCGTTTTAGGAAGAAAACACAATACTTTACTTTCAGAATGGAAAATCTGAGGCAAAATTAAACAATAGGAAAAGCCAAGTGACTAAATCAATTTTGATAACATGTCATTGTGTTATATTACATTTGAAATATGTACACCTGATATGGGGAGCCAGATAGATGCTGAACTTTTATATGATGCACGGTGCTAAACTGCCCCTGTTCTTGAAAATATTCACATCCAGATTGGAAGTATTGCCACGGAGACTACACATGCCATAGGAATAGTTCCCCAGTCCCCTTAATTTGATTAGTATTTTTGATATTTTCTACTTCACAACTTACTAGGAAAACCATTGAAAATATTCATGAGAACAGTTCTTTATTCTGGAATATCAACACATTTGTTTTACATTTCAGTCTTAGTTTGTTCATCTTTCAATTATTGGTCTGATTTTCCTAAATTTAGGAAAATAGCATCTTGTCCTGTCTGTTGTCATAATAGAAAAGATCATTTTATATACAATTTTGGTTAGCTTCTAGTTTGCTTTGTCAAATTTAGAATCACTAGAACATTGTGGTTTCTAAATTTAGTCAAACCCTTTGAGCTTTAAGTTCCGTTTGGCGCTCTCTGAACATGAACTGCTGCTTTGAAAAAAAAAAAAATCCCTTAGCACTATGAGAATATAGATGTGCACACAGCACAGACCTCCTTTTATTTAAAAGAAATACATTCAGTTTTATAAGAAATTTGGGGGCCCCAAGGGAACAAATAACAGAATATGAAACTTTAAGGAAATTGGCCCTATTTTGTAGCTGTTGTCAAGTAGAATTGGGCCTTTGGATTTAGGGTATAATATTATTTTTTTACTTTTTATTTTTAAAAAAGGTTCATTTTAGTTATTTTCAAATGTACTTTAAATTGTCTCAGTGAGTTCAAGCAAAATCTGTCCATTAAGTTGTCATTGGTTTGGGCTTGCTTAGGAGGACCTGATTGAACTATTGTTCTGTTTTTTTTTTTTCCTTTAGGGATAAACTGTTCTTATCACTATAAGATATAATCCACAAAGTCAAATGGATTTGTTTTTCTCTTTTCACATTTTCTTGCAAACTTAATGTATCCTGATGTGTCATAATACAAGTTAGCATTTACACAGGAGGCATGTCAGGCAATGTCCTAGGCTCTTTGCATATACTAAATATATATAAAGGGCACATTTAATATAACCACCCTTTGTTATAAGTACTATATTATTTCCAACTCACAAATGAGGAAATTGAGGCTCAGAGTGGTAAAAGATGCATAAAAATGCTTACATCAAGTTAAGCGCTTATAGCTAATGTTTAAATTGTAATATAACATGAGATTTAAACTGCTGGAACCTCTTCAAATGAAACTTGCTTGTCTCAGAAACTGCACATTCTGTTCATTTTCTAAAAGTCACATAGCTACTCAGTGATAGAGGCAGAATCAGAACCAATGTCGCCTGTCTCCAGGGCCTGTCCTATTAACCACTACTGTCCAATGCTTCAGTCACTGGATGGAATTTAGAAACCATGGTGATCAGGAATACAAGTTTTCCCTGCAGCCTATCCACAAAGGGAGAGAAGACTAGTTTAAATGAGCATCAAACAAGTTTGCCTGTGTTTATGTAGCAAAGATTGCTTTCCCTATGTGTGCAAACCTTCAGGAACATGTGCCAAAAGAGTATGTAAGTTAAGTGCTTACATCTAATGTTCAAATTGTAATATAACATGAGATTGTAAACTACTGGAACCTCTCCAAATTGATCTTGTTTGCCTCTGAAGCTCTGCATATTCTGTTCAACTTGCTTGACACTCTTTGTCTATAAACACACACACGCACATTGTTAATATAATGCACACATTTCACCTGATTTCTTATGTGTTCAGTCTCAGAATCAATTCCTTGATGGGATCCCTTCCTTAAAGCTAAGAATGGGTTGGCATTCTTCCTTTATGTTTTCAAACTCTCATCATTTTCTATTATATTTCCTTGTATATCTTCTCTCTTCTTAAAGGTTCATGCATCATACATTTCAATAAATGCTGGTTTTAGATAAATGAATAAATAAAGAGATTTCTGGAACATAGACAGCCACATTTCACTGTCCCAGAGTCCCTAAGATATTACTCTTTAAACACCAATAAACAGAGGTGAGAGGAAATTTTGCTAGCACACTCCTGAAGGCAAATTAATTCTTCACTTTTCTTGAGAAAAACCAAAAACTGGGGCTTGCCAGTTTTGGGGGAGATTGATAAAGAGTGTTTTCTCTGTGCTTACCAGAGGATCAGTTCTGTGTGGTCCTCTGGAGGAATGGGAGGATCAAACTGAAATGTCACTAAGATCTCTTCTGAAAACACTTTGTGATAATATCTCCACCTCTTATGCCCCTCTCCATTGGCAACAAACACAGCAAAACGCTTATATGTACTTACTGTTTTCACGGCAGTGTGGACCTTATGTATAAAGTGTCTTAATCATATTTTCCTACTTTTTAGTTTAGTCTTAGTTATTGCTCTTATTTTTCCTTCATAAGGATGATGGAGAGCAAATAGATTTGTAAGCCCTGTGTAAAAACATTGTTCGACACCAACTAGCCCTGCCTCTCAAAGAGCTAGTCACTTTCTACATTTTTCTTCTCATGTGATTAAGTGTATACCTCTCTTATACTGCTTTCCAGATCTTATTGTAGTGTAACCATAATATTGGGCATTCATAAATATCTGTTGAGTTGAATTGGATTGAATATTTAAGCACTTAACTTTGATGGCCTTGGAACATCATTCTCATAGTAACAAATTGAGTGAGAAGTGCACAAATTGTTTCCATTTTATATTGGATTACACATGGCATTTCTAGGAAATAGAAATGCAGAAAATTGCAGGGGCAATAATTTGATGGGTGATGGAGATAGAAATATCAATCAAATGACATACTCCAAGCTCATTCGTGGACAGTTGGGTTCTTTTCTATATTTATACTCTATGTTCTTTATTTTTGAGTTATTGTCACAGTCATATCACAAATTATAGTGACATATAGTATAGCTATTTCTTACATTCTTCTGGATCAGAGTAAGCAAAATCACAAATATCACATTCTCTATGCAGTTTACTATAGATGGTAACTTTTTAAAATAATGGGAGTTAGAATTAGCAAAAAGGATGGAAGGATTATAAAAATTTAAAATAAAAAATACATAAAATATTATGAGCCTGTTTGCATTTTCCCCTGCACTACAATGTATAAATATTTTCCCCCACATAGCAAACACAGAATGTGTAGATATTTATGTACATTTAAAACAGCCACTATAAGAATAATTGAGAAGAAAAACATTAAGAAGTTTGTGTATGCCTGCAGCCAGGAGGAAATCAAAACAATCTGCCTACCCATTCTTCAAATCAGCTGAAATTTCCTCTCCCCTTTTCATCCTTTTTCTTTCTGAATTCTAATATTCCTATTTTACCCTGAGAATATTGATTTAGAAAAAGTATATTATTTGCTCTTTTCCACTGGTTTTGTTTGTTCCTGAAAGATTAGGTTTTCAGGGAAATTTGTTTGGTAGGTAAACAGTATTTAGAACATGATTTTGCTCAAAGTAGGCACTCAAAGTTTATTGACAATAAATTAATGAATATGATTTGCCTCATGTCATGCATGTATTCCATTATTTAATCTTGCATAAGAGGATTTGGTGGGGAGGTATGTAAAAAGAGATATCATATTCGCAATTCATTCTTTCGTAACTCTAAGCTCTTTCTCTGCCCTCCTTTTTGGGTCATTTTGTCTAAAATTTCAAAATTAGTCTATGAATATAGCATGAAGCATTCCCAATCTCTACTTAGCCAAGAGGAAAAATGTATAATAGTCAGAATGTGATGAAACAATTCAAAGTATATGAAATCTGAAAAACAATTGACAGAATATACACAAAGCCATTGAGTGTTTACCTGGGAATGAGGGGGTAACTGGTGAGAATTTAATTTCCTCCACTAGATTATAAATTTCATATGACAAGATCCATGTCTATTTTGTTTTCTCTTGTGGACCCAGCTAGTAGAATAGGGCCTGGCACATGTTCAAGAAATACCTGCTTATTAAATGATACTTCATTCATTTTTCTTTTGTTTAGTCTTTCACCAAGAGCAAATATTACTTTTCTAATCAGAAAAATAAACAATAATAATTAAAAAGCTATACCATATGACATTTTGTAGGATGTCCATTAATATTTGTTGAATGATTGAACCTAAGCAAAAAGCATTAAATCAACCATGCAAATTGTGAAACCTGAGTCACTGTTCTTTGGCAGTATGAAAACTACACATTTTCATCAAGATAAAATTGAAAACCTACCACTGACATTCACAGGTAATCTGTGGCACAGCCCCACTCTAAAATTTTATGTAATTATACTGGTGCTGAAGAGACCAGAGCTTTCCTGTATGCACTTATTCAATGTTTCTGGGCCACTTTGAAATGTATTTCTATCTTCATGCATCCTCTTCTGTTTACCTTCCATTTTAGAGAAATAAATTGTTAATATCTCTCTCAAAAACTAATCCCTCCACCTTGATTCCATCTCCTTCCTGCTCCAGAGCCTGATTCTATCAAGTATCCCTTAAACTTCTAGTATACATCTGTAGCAACCATTCAGTCCACAATTATGCACTACTCATCTTTCCTTAAAATAAAACCAACCAAAACTCTCAGAACACAAATAATTGTTCACCATTGCCCCACACATATCCTTCGCTTTACTTTGCAAAGGTAAGTTATTCAGTGATGATCTGGGTGGTTTTTGAGGTGTGTGGGGAGCACGGCAAGGTATGTCTGCAATCTTTAAAGGAGCCTACAAACCAGCAAGATCCCATCTGCTGGGTTTGACTGGGCTTCACTCCGTTGGGCACAGCAGTCAGTTCCTTATTTGTGTTGCCAATTCACAATTCTGATTCTCATAATTGCTTCATGCAACTCTTGTTGTCTCCTACTGGGATACTTTGTATTTGGCCTTGTGATTTCCCTGATGTTCTTGATCAACTATAACCTTCTGCGTGGCTGCTCTCTCAGCAACCTATGGTCATTTTTCCAAGTTGCACATTGTTGACAAAATAGGACAAGGTTTTCAGTTATCACCCACTTTCTCCTTAAATCATATGCATTGGTGTCTGCTTACACATAACTTACTCTCTAAAGGTTACAAGTAACCTCTCATTTGCAGAATCAGTGATTTCCTTCTGACTTCATCCTACTTCTCCTCTCTGAATTACTTGTTACTGCAGCCCAGAGATCACAAACTGGCATCCTGTAGACCAAATTAAGATTACCTTTTTGTTGTTGTTGTTGTTGTTTGTTTGTTTTTTTGCATAAGCATTGTTAAAATAATTGTTTATTTTAAAGTTAATGATTTTATGTAGGGCACACATTCTTCATTTTCCCTCAGTTCTACCACTTCTTTTTATTGTATACCTGCTTTCTTCAATGATACTCACCTGACTTCTCAAGGGATTTGAGTTTGCATCTACTATTTGAAATATACTGTCTTTCAAAGTACCTTCTCATTTTGGGCCTCCTCATCCATCTTTGAAATATAGATATTCCATAGAGCTTCGCTCATCGTCCCTGTCCCTTCTCATCACACCCTTTTCCAGGGTGATCCAACACAATTGTTTCCTCTCAGTTCTCCCCCGTATCTGGTAATTCCCAAGAGTCCACATGTTTAATCCTAAATACCCTTCTGGGTTCTAGTGCTGCATATCTAAATGTGCATTGGGCATCTTCACCAATAGCTCCAAAATCTTTTAAATTCAGTATGTACAAACTATTTTTTTCCTCTTAGCTCTAAAACCTATTCCTCTTCCAATATTCCTTATCCTTCTAATCATTGATTACTAATCACCTGGAATCAAAATATTAGCCATTTTTATTCTCTCTCTCTGATGTCTCTTCATTGTCAATTTCTGTGTATTCATTTGTTTCTTTCCATATGTAAACACTTCTGTATCCCAATTTCTACTTTCCTTATTTGCTACTCATGAAGAAATAATCCTTTCCTTAATTCTATAGTGCTATTTGTCAATAGTGAGAGAACAAAAGTTAAAAATCTCCACGAAAATATATGCCTAATCTTTTATAGGTGAACTACTCTTATTCTTTTCAAATGTATGACTTTTAGAAGATGCTAACTTGTGTTTGTAAGGTCCATCTATTGAGCATACACTGAGGTCTCGTTTTCTACACTCGAGTGCCTCATGGCCCCACTTCTCCCTCTTATAGTGCAATTCTCAAAGAGAAGCCTGCAATTTTTATGTATTAAGGACCTGGTGAGTGATCATTCTTCCTTTTGGTAATGTAGTTTAAAAGTCAAAGTTTTATTTTAAAGTCTGAATCTGTGGTCATATTTTCTGCAACAATACTCATTACTTAATTCACTCTTTCAACAAGTTAATGAATTATTCACTTCTCCTCCAAACCAATTATTTTCTCTCCTTTTCCATTTTATAAGCCATTTCCAGATTAAACTTTCTGAAACCTAGTTCCATTAATTTTCCTCCCTTGCTTGAAAATCTTAAAATGGTTTCCTCTTGTACGTAGCACAATGTTCAACTCCAGAGGAAGGCATTCAATACCTTACATGATCTGAATCCAAATTTCTTTCCCAAAGTGATCGCACCAAATGTGTTTCAGAGGCACACAAACCTTTTACCTTCTACATTGTGGTGAATAGACTATAGGGTGCCCCACCCCCATAATGTCCATCTCCTTGTGTTCACAGATTTGCATAGGACCCTCCCCTTGAGCTTGAACATGACCTGTGATGTTTTTCTAAGCAAGAGAATTTATAAAATGCAATGGGAGTTGTTTCGGTTTCCTAGCTGCTAAAACAAATATTATACATGGAATGGCTTAAAGACCAGGAGTTTATTGACTCAGGTTCTGAGGTGTCAGCAAGGTCATACTTTCCCTCTGAAGACTGTAGCATGCTAGGATTGACTGCTAAGTGATCCTTGGGGTTCATTGCCTTTTCCATCATATAGCAATGCTTGTGGCAGAGCCTTCTTTCTCTTCTGTATTCCATGGACTTTCAACTTCTGGCTGCTCCCTGTAACCTCTCTCTCTGTGACCATCTTTATAAGTCTGCCTGTAATAGGATTAAGACCCAACCCGAGTCAGGTGAGCCACACCTTAACTGTACTAGCTTATCAAAACGACCTATTTACAATGGATTCACATCCACAAGAATAGAACAAGATTAAGAACATGTTTTTCTGAGGTTCATAACTCCTAGTCACCACAGGAGGAATGTGTATGTGATTACATGCAGAAAATTGTGTGACAAACTTGCTGGAGTCTCTTTCCTTGGCTGTCTTTGAAGAACCTCACTGCCATGTTGTGGGCTCCGTGTTGGGAAGCCCATGTGGCAAGGATCTGAGAGAAGCCTGTAGAGCTCTGTGTATCCTGAGGATGAAAGTCAACAAAAACTCAAGCCCTAAGTCTTCAGCTGCAAGGAACTTCTGCCAACAAATGTGGGGGCCTCAGACACAACTGCAGCTCCAACCAAACTTGTAATTGAAGCCTCCTGAGACCCTAAACAGAAGAAAAGCTAAGCCATTACCAGACTCTTAACCCACACAAACTGTGAAATAATAATATATGTCATTTTAAACCACTATGTGTGTGGTACTTGTTGCCCACAATAGAAAGCTAATATACAGCCTTTGCTTCTATTCATTTCTAAGAAGTCTTCTTTCTTCAAATGACTAGGAATATTAATTCTGACATATCTTATGTATCTCAATACCACTGACCTTGAGAAATACCCTTTTTGGGGGAGGGGGGAGGAAACCTTTCTCATCTCTCAACAATCATATCTTATTGGACCTGGACCTGTGAACATATCTCTTTCACATTTTTATTACACATCTTCTTTATTGTTACCTTCTCGGTTAGACTATAACCTCCTAAAGAACAAAATATGTATTTACTTCATCTTCAGCATCAAGGGACCTAGCACATTTCTAGTGGCTCAATAAATATAAATTTCATAACAAGAATTTTATTTAAACAACAAGGCACTTGAAGGAAAACTATCTAGGATTCATTTCTTTTAGACAAATTTATCCCTGCTTACAGATTGCTGTGCATGTAACAGCTATGTACAAAAAGTTATAAAATTATTCTTGGATTTACAATGATAAATGAAAAATATTAACATATTCCAATCAAGCAAGGTGTGCAAGGGTTTTGTTTATGCTGTTGGGTTTTGTTCAACAGTGCATGCAAAATAACATACTGGAATATAAAGATAAGAACTGAATGAGCATGACACTAATGGAGAAAGGGGGCATTTTCACAGAACCAATATTTTTTCCCATTCTATCTTCATTTGATGTTAACAAAAACAAACCATTGGTCATTTAGTTAAAAAAAAAACAAAAACAGCAATATTCTTGTGCACAAACACCAGTTACAATTAAGGAATGGGAAGGGGAAAATAAAATAAAAGGGAACACTACACTGTAGTAGTCAGACTGTGGTGGAATTAAATCATGGTTTTTAAAATTGAGAATGCATTCTTGGTCTGTAGAAGCAGAGTTCTGGAAGAAAGTAGCAGGCTCTCTTTTTAGTTGATGCCTCCTGTCTGCTGCTAGAACACAATTGTATCTTTAGCATCCATTTCCAATTTTGCAGGTGTGTCTGTTTCATGGATTGGCTGCCTGTCCCATAGAAACCTGAACTGCATTGACAAACCCTGTCTTTCACAATAGTCTTTTATTAGCTTACTAACTGGAGTATGCCTCTTAATCTTAAACTGCACCACAGACTCATCCTGCCTGCCATCTTCAAATCAGCATGGTCATTGTTTTCAGTCTTGATGCCTTCCTCGGGCTTTTTGTCAGCCATGGCTAGAGTCAGACTCTTCACAGATGCCCTTTCACAAAAGGGGTACCAGCCCTGCACCCAACAGAGATCAGCAGCACCAGGGGCGGCACAAGAAGGAGGTGGCCGTGGCAGATGGGGCAGAAGGCAGTGTGCATCTCAGCAATGCTTTTAATAACTTAATAAAAATTTACAAAATATTTGATCTTGAAAATTTTGGTGCTGGGTAGTTTAAAATATGTGCTTAACTTTCTGTTTCAAAAAATGACAAAGCTTGGTGGAAACTGATTGGACTGGCAAACATTGCAGAAAAATAGATTCAGAATTTTATCAACTATTTTTCAAAATCCACTCTGTCAGCTCTGGGTATTTTTAAAAGAATTGTGGAAAGGTACAGCATTAGGGAAACTATATCAGAGTACTTAGGAATTAATTTTTATATAAAAAGTAATAAATTTTCCTAAGAGTTTTACAAAGTTCTCAACACTGATATAAAGTAAAACAGCTTAACCTCATTTCTCCAAGGTTTACAATTTTTCAGTCTCTTATCAACAATGAAATGTCTCTCTGCTCCACTTACAACTGTTGTTTGTGTTGGCAGGATGATATTCTTCAGTATACACAGTCACATAGATTAATAACATAACATTTGTCAAGTCTGTAAAACAGACTTTTAAAAGTAGTAGGTGATATGAAAGAAATTTTCTGTGAACATGAAGACAGTCTAGGATTGTGTGTGTGTTTTGTATATCATTCACATCATATCTGAAAGGTGTCTAAACTTTCATAAGAATTGCTAAATATCAAGGAGATTTGTTTTACTGTTTAATATTACAGTTGGTCAATATTTTTATAATTTAAGGGGATTCAGAAATGTTTTCTTCTAGAAAAGATCTTTTTAAAGCAATTTTATTAAGATATATTCATATACCACACAATCCATTCAAAGTGAACAATCAATGTCTTTTAGCTCATTTACAGAGTTTTGCATTCATCACCACAATCAATTTTAGAATATTTTCATTATTTCAAAAAGAAAAACCTCATACCCCTTAGCAATCACCCCTCAGTTGCTCTATCCTATCCTTCCCCAGCCCTACATAATCTCTAATCTATTTCTGTATCTATAGATCTATTTACATTTACATTTTGTGTAAAGG
The DNA here is from genome assembly GCF_015220235.1 of Choloepus didactylus. Lineage (NCBI taxonomy): Eukaryota > Metazoa > Chordata > Mammalia > Pilosa > Megalonychidae > Choloepus > Choloepus didactylus. The sequence goes on along the minus strand of NC_051308.1, from coordinate 61,770,868 downwards.
AATCATACAATATGTAGTGCTTTTTGACAGTTTTCTTTCACCTAGCATAATGCATTTTTAAAAATTATTTTAATTAGAGACTTTGCAAGTTTACAGAACAGTCATGTAAAAAATAAATGTTCTCATATACCCCCCATTGTTGACAATTTGCATTAGCGTGGCACCTTTGTTACAAAAGATGAAAGAATATTAAAATAGCACTATTAACTATAGTCCATAGATTACATTAGGTGTATTCTCCCCATATACAACCTGTATTACTTAGGGTCCTCTAGGGAGCCAGAATCAGCAAGAGATATCTATAAATATAAGATTTTATGAAAGTGTCTCATGTAACTGTGGATATGTACAAGTCCAAATTCCATAAGGCAGGCAGCAAACTGGCAACTCCAACGAAGATGTTTGATGAACTCCTCAGGCAGCAAACTGGCAACTTCGATGAATGTGTTCGATGAACTCCTCAGGAAACGAACTGGCAACTTCGATGAACTCCTCAGGAAATGCTTCACTGGTTAGCCGAAGAAGAAGTGAAAATCCTCTGTCTCGCTTAAAAGTCTTTAACTGATTGGATTAAATTCATCTGATTGCATTCTCTCATTGTGAAACACACGCCTGCCCTTCATCAATGTAATCAGTCACAGCTGCAGTCAACTGACTGATGATTTAATAAAACAGCCTGTTGGTTTGTTAACCAACCACAGCTGTCCTTGCAGTAATGGTTAGGCCAGTGCTTGCTTGACCAGATACCTGGATACCATCACCTGGCCAGGTTGACACATGAACCCAACCATCACACAACCTTGTTATCACCTTATTTTAGTGTTGTACATTTGTCATAATTCCTGAAAAAAGCATTCTTGTACTATTAATCCCATCCCATCATCCACATCAGGGTTCACTGTAATACAATCCCATACTTTATCTTCTTTCATTATACTAACATACAAGACCCAAAACTTCCTCTTTCAACCACATACACACACATAACTCAGCACTATTAATACTTCCAAAATGTGATATTATTACCACAATCCATTTCCAAACCTTTACAATCAACCTAAATAGAAATTTTGTACAAATTGAGCATCAGCTCCTGATTCTCTACCCCCAATCTATCCCCTTGTAATCTATATTCTAGATTCTAACACTTTGAGTTTGCTTATTATACTTAGTTTATATCAGTGAGATAATACAATATTTGTCCTTTTGTGTCTGGCTTCTTATTTCACTCAAAATAGTGTCCTCAAACTCATCCATGTTGTGGCATGCATCTGGACTTAATTCCTTTCTATAGATAGATAATATTCCATCATATATATATATATATATATATATATATATATACACATATATAGCATATTTTGTTTATCCATTCACAGATTGATGGGCACTTGGGTTACTTCCATATTTTGGTGATTGAGAATAATGCTGCTGTAAACATCAGTGTGCCAATAAAGTCCCTGCATTCAATTCCTCTGGGTTTATACCTAGTAGTGGGATTACTGGGTCATATGATAATTCTGTATTTAGCTTCCTGAAGAATGGCCAATCTGCCTTCCACAGCAGCTGCACCATTTTACATTGCCACCAGCAAGGAATGAGTGTCTCTACTTCTCCACATCCTCCCCAACACTTAAAGTTTTCTGTTTTTTTTTTTATATAGAAGCCATTCTAGTGGTTACGACATGATATCTCAATGTGTTTTTTTTTTATCATCATTTTATTGAGATAAATTCACATACCACGCAGTCATACAAAACAAATCGTACTTTCGATTGTTTACAGTACCATTACATAGTCGTACATTCATCACCTAAATCAATCCCTGACACCTTCATTAGCACACACACAAAAATAACAAGAATAATAATTAGAGTGAAAAAGAGCAATTGAAGTAAAAAAGAACACTGGGTACCTTTGTCTGTTTGTTTCCTTCCCCTATTTTTCTACTCATCCATCCATAAACTAGACAAAGTGGAGTATGGTCCTTATGGCTTTCCCAATCCCATTGTCACCCCTCATAAGCTACATTTTTATACATCTGTCTTCGAGATTCATGGGTTCTGGGTTGTAGTTTGATAGTTTCAGGTATCCACCACCAGCTACCCCAATTCTTTAGAACCTAAAAAGGGTTGTCTAAAGTGTGCGTAAGAGTGCCCACCAGAGTGACCTCTCGGCTCGTTTTGGAATCTCTCTGCCACTGAAGCTTATTTCATTTCCTTTCACATCCCCCTTTTGGTCAAGAAGATGTTCTCTGTCCCACGATGCCGGGTCTACATTCCTCCCCGGGAGTCATATTCCACGTTGCCAGGGAGATTCACTCCCCTGGGTGTCTGATCCCACGTAGGGGGGAGGGCAGTGATTTCACCTTTCAAGTTGGCTTAGCCAGAGAGAGAGGGCCACATCTGAGCAACAAAGAGGCATTCAGGAGGAGATTCTTAGGCACAAATATAGGGAGGCCTAGCCTCTCCTTTGCAGCAACTGTCTTCCCAAGGGTAAAACTTATGGTAGAGGGCTCAACCCATCAAACCACCAGTCCCCTATGTCTGTGGTCATGTTAGCAACCACGGAGGTGGGGTAGGCTAATAACCCTGCATTCTCCACAGGTTCCTCAAGGGGGCACTACATCTTTTTTTTGTTGTTTTGTTTTTCTTTCTTTTTTTTTTTTTAACTTTCCCTTTTTTTTTAAATCAACTGTATGAAAAAAAAAAGTTAAAAAGAAAACAAACATACAATAAAAGAACATTTCAAAGAGACCATAACAAGGGAGTAAGAAAAAGACAACTAACCTAAGATAACTGCTTAACTTCCAACATGTTCCTACTTTACCCCAAGAAAGTTACATAATATAGCAACATTTCTGTGAACTTGTTCCTACTATATCCATCAGAAATTAACAGACCATAGTCATTTCTGGGCATCCCCAGAACGTTAAATAGCTTATCTGTTCTTCTTGGATTATTGTTCCCCCTTCCTTAATTGCTCTCTACTGCTAGTTCCCCTACATTCTACATTATAAACCATTTGTTTTACATTTTTCAAAGTTCACATTAGTGGTAGCATATAATATTTCTCTTTTTGTGCCTGGCTTATTTCGCTCAGCATTACGTCTTCGAGGTTCATCCATGTTGTCATATGTTTCACGAGATCGTTCCTTCTTACTGCCATGTAGTATTCCATCGTGTGTATATACCACATTTTATTTATCCACTCATTTGTTGAAGGACATTTGGGTTGTTTCCATCTCTTGGCAATTGTGAATAATGCTGCTATGAACATTGGCATGCAGATATCTGTTCGTGTCACTGCTTTCCGATCTTCCGGGTATATACCGAGAAGTGCAATCACTGGATCGAATGGTAGCTCTATATCTAGTTTTCTAAGGAACTGCCAGACTGACTTCCAGAGTGGCTGAACCATTATACAGTCCCACCAACAATGAATAAGAGTTCCAATTTCTCCACATCCCCTCCAGCATTTGTAGTTTCCTGTTTGTTTAATGGCAGCCATTCTAACCGGTGTTAGATGGTATCTCATTGTGGTTTTAATTTGCATCTCTCTAATAGCTAGTGAAGCTGAACATTTTTTCATGTGTTTCTTGGCCATTTGTATTTCCTCTTCAGAGAACTGTCTTTTCATATCTTTTGCCCATTTTATCATTGGGCTGTCTGTACTATTGTCATTGAGTTGTAGGATTTCTTTGTATATGCAAGATATCACTCTTTTGTCAGATACATGGTTTCCAAAAATTTTTTCCCATTGAGTTGGCTGCCTCTTTACCTTTTTGAGAAATTCCTTTGAAGTGCAGAGACTTCTAAGCTTGAGGAGTTCCCATTTATCTATTTTCTCTTTTGTTGCTTGTGCTTTGGGTGTAAAGTCTAGGAAGTGGCCGCCTAATACAAGGTCTTGAAGATGTTTTCCTACATTATCTTCTAGGAGTTTTATGGTACTTTCTTTTATATTGAGATCTTTGGTCCATTTTGAGTTAATTTTTGTGTAGGGGGTGAGGTAGGGGTCCTCTTTCATTCTTTTGGATATGGATATCCAACTCTCCCAGCCCCATTTGTTGAAAAGACCATTATGGCTCAGTTCAGTTACTGACTTATGTGCATTAACCTTGTATCCCGCTGCTTTGCTAAATTTGTTTATTAGCTCTAGTAGCTGTATCGTCGATTTCTCAGGGTTTTCTAGATATAAGATCATATCATCTGCAAACAATGACAGTTTTACTTCTTCTTTTCCAATTTGGATGCCTTTTATTTCTTTGTCTTGCCGGATTGCCCTGGCTAGCACTTCCAGCACAATGTTGAATAACAGTGGTGACAGCGGGCATCCTTGTCTTGTTCCTGATCTTAGAGGGAAGGCTTTCAGTCTCTCACCATTGAGTACTATGCTGGCTGTGGGTTTTTCATATATGCTCTTTATCATGTTGAGGAAGTTACCTTCAATTCCTACCTTTTGAAGTGTTTTTATCAAAAAGGGATGTTGGATTTTGTCAAATGCTTTTTCAGCATCTATTGAGATGATCAATTGATTTTTCCCTTTCGAGTTTTTAATGTGTTGTAATACATTGATTGTTTTTCTTATGTTGAACCATCCTTGCATGCCTGGAATGAACCCCACTTGGTCATGGTGTATGATTTTTTTAATGTGTCTTTGGATTCGATTTGCAAGTATTTTGTTGAGGATTTTTGCATCTATATTCATTAGGGAGATTTGCCGGTAGTTTTCCTTTTTTGTAGCATCTTTGCCTGGTTTTGGTATTAGATTGATGTTAGCTTCATAAAATGAGTTAGGTAGTGTTCCATTTTCTTCAATGTTTTGAAAGAGTTTGAGTAAGATTGGTGTCAGTTCTTTCTGGAAAGTTTGGTAGAATTCCCCTGTGAAGCCATCTGGCCCTGGGCATTTATTTGTGGGAAGATTTTTGATGACTGATTGGATCTCTTTGCTTGTGATGGGTTGGTTGAGGTCTTCTATTTCTTCTCTGGTCAGTCTAGGTTGTTCATATGTTTCCAGGAAATTGTCCATTTCTTCTACATTATCCAGTTTGTTGCCATACAGTTGTTCATAATATCCTCTTATAATTTTTTTAATTTCTTCAGGATCTGCAGTTATGTCACCTTTTTCATTCATTATTTTGTTTATATGGGTCTTCTCTCTTTTTGATTTTGTCAGTCTAGCTAGGGGCTTGTCAATCTTGTTGATCTTCTCAAAGAACCAACTTTTGGTGATATTTATCCTTTCTATTGTTTTTTTGTTCTCTATGTCATTTATTTCTGCTTTAATCCTTGTTATTTCTTTTCTTGTACTTGGTTTAGGATTGGTTTGCTGTTCGTTTTCTAGCTTCTTCAGTTGATCCATTAGTTCTTTGATTTTGGCTCTTTCTTCCTTTTTAATATATGCGTTTAGTGCTATAAATTTCCCCCTTAGCACTGCTTTTGCTGCATCCCATAGGTTTTGGTATGTTGTGTTCTCATTTTCATTCGTCTCTATATATTTAGCAATTTCTCTTGCTATTTCTTCTTTAACCCACTGATTGTTTAGGAGTGTGTTGTTTAACCTCCAGGTATTTGTGAATTTTCTAAGTCTCTGATGGTTATTGACTTCTAATTGTATTCAATTGTGGTCAGAGAATGTGCTTTGAATAATTTCAATCTTTTTAAATTTATTGAGGCTTGTTTTATGTCCCAGCATATGATCTATTCTGGAGAAAGTTCCATGAGCACTAGAAAAGTATGTGTATCCTGGTGATTTGGGATGTAATGTCCTGTAGATGTCTGTTAAATCTAATTCATTTATCAGATTGTTTAGGTTTTCAATTTCCTTATTGGTCTTCTGTCTGGTTGATCTATCTATAGGAGAGAGTGATGTGTTGAAGTCTCCCACAATTATTGTGGAAACATCAATTGCTTCCTTTAGTTTTGCCAGTGTTTCTCTCATGTATTTTGTGGCACCTTGATTGGGTGCATAGACATTTACGATTGTTATTTCTTCTTGCTGAATTGCCCCTTTTATTAGTATGTAGTGGCCTTCTTTGTCTCTCAAAACATCCCTGCATTTGAAGTCTATTTTATCTGAGATTAATATTGCTACACCTGCTTTCTTTTGGCTGTAGCTTGCATGAAATATTTTTTCCATCCTTTCACTTTCAGTTTCTTTGTGTCCCTGTGTCTAAGATGAGTCTCTTGTATGCAACATATTGATGGTTCATTTTTTTTTGATCCATTCTGCAAATCTATATATTTTAATTGGGGAGTTTAATCCATTTACATTCAACGTTATAACCGTGAAGGCATTTCTTGAATCGGCCATCTTATCCTTTGGTTTATGTTTGCCATATTTTTCCCTCTCTCTATTAATATCCTTTATTGTACCCATACCGAATCTCTTTAGTACTGAACCTTTCTCCAAGTCTCTCTGTCCTGTCTTTGTTTCTCTGTCTGTAGGGCTCCCTTTAGTATCTCCAGTAGGGCAGGTCTCTTGTTAGCAAATTCTCTCAGCATTTGTTTGTCTGTGAAAAATTTAAGCTCTCCCTCAAATTTGAAGGAGAGCTTTGCTGGATAAAGTATTCTTGGCTGGAAATTTTTCTCACTCAGAATTTTAAATATATCGTGCCACTGCCTTCTTGCCTCCATGGTGGCTGCTGAGTAGTCACTACTTAGTCTTATGCTGTTTCCTTTGTATGTGGTGAATTGCTTTTCTCTTGCTGCTTTCAGAACTTGCTCCTTCTCTTCTGTGTTTGACAGTGTGATCAGTATATGTCTCGGAGTGGGTTTATTTGGATTTATTCTATTTGGAGTTCGCTGAGCATTTATGATTTGTGTGTTTATGTTGTTTAGAAGATTTGGGAAGTTTTCCCCAACAATTTCTTTGAATACTCTTCCTAGACCTTTACCCTTTTCTTCCCCTTCTGGGACACCAATGAGTCTTATATTCGGACGTTTCATATTATCTATCATATCCCTGAGGTCCATTTCGATTTTTTCAATTTTTTTCTCCATTCTTTCTTTTATGCTTTCATTTTCCATTCTGTCATCTTCGAGGTCACTGATTCGTTGTTCAACTTCCTCTAGTCTTGTACTATGAGTGTCCAGAATCTTTTTAATTTGGTCAACAGTTTCTTTAATTTCCATAAGATCATCCATTTTTTTATTTAGTCTTGCAATGTCTTCTTTATGCTCTTCTAGAGTCTTCTTGATTTCCTTTATATCCCGTACTATGGTCTCATTGTTCATCTTTAGTTCTTTGAGTAGCTGCTCTAGGTGCTGTGTCTCTTCTGGTCTTTTGATTTGGGTGCTTGGGCTTGGGTTACCCATATCGTCTGGTTTTTTCATATGCTTTATAATTTTCTGTTGTTTTTGGCCTCGTGGCATTTGCTGAACTTGATAGGGTTCTTTTAGGGTTTGTAGACCTATTGAAGTCTTTATCTCTAATTTATCAGATCTACAGCTTCATGGAGTACACTTTCTCTAACTAACCAGCAGGTGGCGTCCACGAGCCACCTGTTCTCCACAAGCCAGTTCTCCCCTGCTTAGCCTTTTTGGTGAGTGGGGGAGTGAGTCTTGTGGGGCCCAATTGGTGTACCAAGCTTGCGTGTGTAGTTGGTGTTGCCTGCCCTGTATGTGGAGCGTGTTTCTGGGCAGTCGGGGAGGAGGGGTGGCCCTAACAATCAAATCTCCCTGGTGATCCTAGAGTTTTAAAGCTGCTGCAATAGTCTAATCCTTCAGTTCAGTCCTGCCACAGTTTGTCTCTGCCACTGACCCACAAGTCCTTGGTATTGGCGTATGGCTCCTGAGACTTGCAAGTGGGCCCCTCTTCCAGGCTGTGCACCCTGGGTCCTCTGTTGAGGGATGACTGTGCTATGTCACAGGTGAGTGCCGTCCCCCCAGGGCAGTGCTGGGCTGCTGGGCTGTGTAGGGAGGCTACCAGTCTGCTGAAATGATGGCTGAATGGGGCTTTGTTAATTCACACTGCTCCACCTTCCCAACTCTGGGACAATCAGCTGAGGTTGCAGGGAAGGCTAATGTCCACGCCCAGTTTTGTGGTGTGTGCCTGTTATTTGAAGCACTTCCGTCGCACTGGGTTGTCTGGGGCAGCTCTGGGCTATGGGGCTGGCGATGGGCAGGAGTGTTTCCTGTCCACCAGGATGGTGGCTGTGAGCGGACACCCCTCTTTTCTTGGGAAGTTGTGGTGTTTAGTGAATTTTCTCAGCCACTGGATTATTGCCTTTTGTCTCAGAGCTCTCTTAGTTCTGCTCTTGACTTGACATGCCCAAATTGAAAGTCTTTGAAGCTTTCTGTATTGGGCTTCTTAGAGTAATTGTTTTAGAAAAAGAAAAAAGGATTTAAAAAAAAAAAAAAAAAAAAAAAAGGGCCCTCGTCAGAGATCTAATGGGTTATTGAAATGCTAAGAGACAAATCAATTAGGGCCATTAAGGAAAGGTCCACAGGGCAGAGAGATCAGCTTTTCTTCGGGATTTGCATATGAGCCTCGGGGCCTGAGCTCTGCCCTTCCCCTTCTATGTTCACGAGAACTCCAAAAATCCTCCGCTTTTATTTTGGAGTTTTTCGTGTTGGTTTTTTCTATGCCTGTCTCCTCTCTGCTGGGCTGGCTGCTCTCAGATTCTCTGGTGTCTGGTCTCAGTCTATCTATGGTTGGAGTTTGGATCAGTAGAATGAGTTTCTGATAAGGGCTGCCACTGCAGTTCTCCCTTCTCCTTCCTGGAGCTGACAGCCCCTCCTCCCACGGGACTGAGCCTGGCAGGGAGGGGCGCGGGTCCCCTGGCCGCAAAAACTTATAGATTTCGCTGATCTCAGCAGTTCGACATTTTCATGAGTGTTGTATGAAGTATGCCCAAAGACAGATTGCTCTGTGGTGTCCAGTCCACGCAGTTCCTGGCTTTCTACTTACTTTCCTGGAGGAGTAACTAAAATATACAGCTCACCAGTCTGCCATCTAGCCCCGCCCCCCTCAATGTGGTTTTGATTTGCATTTCTCTAGCAGCTAGAGATTTTGAGCATTGTTGCATTGCCTTTTTAGTCATTTGTATATACTCTAAAGAAATGTGTATTAAAGTCATTGGCCCATTTTTTATTTGGGTTTTTGAGCTTTTGTTGTTGAGTTGTAGGATTTATTTATACATTTTGAGTATTAAACACTTGTCAGATATGTGGTTTCCAAATCTTTTCTCCCATTGATTAGGTTTTCTTTTCAATTTGTGATGAAGTCCTTTGATGCACAAAAGTTTTTAATTTTGAGGAAGTCCTATTTATCTATTTTTCTTTCATTGCTTTCATTTTCTTTCACTGCTTCTTTCATTTTCTTATATCACTTAGATGTAAAGTCTAAGAAACCATTGCTCAATGCAAGATCCTGAAGATGCTTCCTTACATTTTTTTCTAGGAACTTTATAGTCCTGGCTCTTATATTTAGGTCTTTGGTTCATTTTGAGTTACTTTTTGTAGATGGTGTGATATAGGGGTCACCTTTCATTCTTTTACATATGGATATCCAGTTCTTTCAGCACTATTTGTTGAAGACAGTATTCTTTCCCAACTGAGTGGATTTATTAGCCTTGTCAAAAATCAATTGGCTAAACTCAGCAGGTGAACTCACTATCCTCCCCCCTACATGAGACCTGACTCCCAGTGGTGTAAATCTCCCTGGCAATGCAGGATATGACTCCCGGGGATGAATCTGGACCCAGCATCATGGGGTTGAGAACATCTTCTTGACCAAAAGGGGGATGTGAAATGAAATGAAATAGTTTCATTGGCTGAGAGATTTCAAATGGAGATGAGAGGTCACTTTGGTGGACATTCTTACGTACTATATAGATAACCATTTTTAGGTTTTAATGTATTGGAATAGCTAGAAGTAAATGCCTGAAACTATCAAACTCCAACCCAGTAGGCTTGACTCTTGAAGATGATTGTATAACAATGTAGCTTACAAAGGATGACAGTGTGATTGTGAAAACCTTGTGGATCACATTCCCTTTGTCCAATGTATGGATGGATGAGTAGAAAAATGGGGACAAAAACTAAATGAAAAACAGGGTGGGATGGGTGGGGGATGATTTGGGTGTTCTTTTTTTACTTTTATTTTTTATTCTTATTCTTTCTGGTGTAAAGAAAATGTTCAAAAATGATTGGGGTAATGAATGCATAACTATATGATGGTACCATGAACAGTTGATTGTACGCAATGGATGATTGTATGGTATGAGACTACATATCAATAAAATTGAATTTAAAAAAGGTAAAAAAAAATCAATTGACTATAGGTATAAAGATCCATTTCTGAACTCTCAATTTGATTCCATTGGTGGATATATCTATCCTTGTTCCAGTACCTTGCTATTCTGACCACAGAATGCTTTTGTTAGGAAGTGTGAGTTCTCCAATTTCATTCTTTTTCAAGACATTTTTGCTATTCAGGGCCCCTTACCCTTCCAAATAAATTTGACAATTGGCTTTTCCATTTCTCCAGAGAAGGCTGTTGGAATTTTGATTGGGATTTTATTGAATTTATAAATCACTTCACATAGAATTGACATCTTAACAATATTTAGTCTTCAAATCCATGAACAGAGAATGACTTTCCATTTATTTAAGTCTTCTTTGATTTCTTTTAGCAATGTTTTGTAATTTTCTGTGTATAAATCCTTTACATTCTTGGTTAGATTCATTCCTAGATATTTGATTCTTTTAGTTGCTATTGTGAATGGAGTATTTTTCTTGATTTCTTCTTCCAATTGTTTACTGTATTCGATTTTTGCATGTTGATTTTGTACCTGATCACTTTGCTGAATTCATTTATTAGCTCTAGTAGCTTTGTTGTTGATTTTCTGGGACTTTTGATATATAGTATCATGGCATCTCCAAATAGGGAAAGTTTTATTTATTCCTTTCCAGTTTGGATGACTTTTATTTCTTTTTCTTGCCTAATTTCTCTGGATATAACTTCCACTACAATGCTGGATAAAGGTGGTGACAGTTAGCATCCTTGTCTTGTTCCAGATCTTAGACAGAAAGCTTTCCATCATTCACCATTGAGTATGATATCTGCTGTGGGTTTTTCAAATATGCCCCTTATCATATTGAGGAAGTTTCCTTCTATTCCTATTTTTCTATGTGTTTCTATAAAGAAAGGATGTTGAATTTTGTCATATGCCTTTCCTGCATCAATTGTGGTGATCACATGTTTTTTTCCCCTTCATTCTGGTAATATGATGTATCATATTAATCGATTTTCTAATTTTTAAAAATCATTGCATACCTGGAATAAAACCACCTTTATTATGGCATATAATTCTTTGATGTGGTGTTGGATTCTATTTGCAAGTATTTTGTTGAGGATTTTTTGCATCTATACTCATAAGAGAAATTGGACTGTAGTTTTCTTTTCTTGTCGTATCTTTCTTTGGCTTTGGTATTAGTGTGATATTGGCCTCTTATAATGATTTAAGTAGTGTTCCCTTCTCTTCAATTTTTTGGAAGAGTTTGACCAAGAGTGGTATTAAATTCACATCTGAAGCCATCTGGTCCTGGCCTTTCTTTCTTGGGAGGTTTATTTTATGACTGACTCAATCACTTCACTTGGAATTGGTCTGTTGAGGTCTTCTATTTCTTCTAGTGTCAATGTAGGTCATTCATGTGTTTCAAAGAATTTGTTCACTTCATCTAGGTTTTCTAGTTTGTTGGTATACTGTTGTTCATAGTGTCTTCCTTTGATCCTTTTTATTTCTGTGAGGTAAGTAGTAATGCCCCTCCTCTCATTTCCGATCTATTTATTTCCATCTTCTTTCTTTTTATCCTTTTCAGTCTAACTAAGGGTTTGTCAATTTTACTGACTTTTCAAAGAAGCAACTTTTGGTTTTGTTAATTCTCACTATTTTTTATTCTCCATTTCATTAATTTCTGCCCTAATCTTTATTTCTTTCCTTCTGCTTGATTTTAGTTTGCTGTTTTTTTCTGATTCCACCAGGTGTGCAGTTAGGTCTTTGATTTTAGCTCTTTCTTCTTTTTTGCTGTAAGCATTTAGGGCTATAAATTTCCCCATCAGCACTGTCTCCGCCACATCCCAGAAGTTTTGATATGTTCTTATTTTCATTCATCTCAAGATATTTATTGATTTCCCTTGCAATTTCAATTGTGACCCACTAATTTTTTAAGAAAGTGTTTTTATCTTGTGTATTGTCAAATTTTCTGCCTATTATGGATGTTCAGCTTCATTCCATTATGGTCAGAGAAAATGCTTTGCATGATTTCAATCATTCTAAATTTACTGAGGCTTATTTTGTGACTCAGCTTGTGTTGTATCCTGATGAATGATCCATGTGAACTTAAGAATAATGTATATCCTGCTGTTTTGATGTACAATGTTCTTTATAAGTCTGTTAGGTCTAGTTTATTCATTAGATTCAATTTCTCTGTTTCATTATTGAGTTTCTGTATAGATGTTCTATCTGCTGATGAGAAGGGTATATGGAATTCTCTATTGGGTTTTTCATTAACAATTTTGTTATCTATATAGAGTTATATATATCTCCCTTCTATTTTGCCAGGGTTGCCTCATGTATTTGGGGGCACTGTGTTTAGGTGCATGAATATTTATAATTGTTATTTCTTCTTGATGGATTTCCCCTTTTACTAATATATAGTATCCTTCTTCGTTTCTTTTAACAGCTTTGCATTTAAAGTCTATTTTGTCTGATATTAGTGTAGTTAATCCAGCTCTTTTTTAGTTACTATTTGCATGGAGTATCTTTTTCCATCCTTTCACTTTCAACCTATTTGCGTCTTTGGGTCTATGGTGAGTCTCTTTTAAACAATGTATAGTTGGATCATGCTTTTTATCCTTTCTGACAACCTGTGTCTTTTGATTGGGGTGCTTAACCCATTAATATTCAGTGTTATTAATGTAAAAGAGTATTTACTTCAATCATTTTACCTTTGATTTTTATTTGCCTATTTTTTTGTCTCTTTTTTCCTGTATTGCAACTCCTTTTCTGAATAGTTGATCTTTTGTAATATATCAGACTAATCCCTTTCTCATTTCTGTTTCTGTATTTTTTTAAGAACTTTCTTTGTGGTTACCCTAGAGTTTATATTACATAGCCTACATCTATAACCTACTAATGTGAAAGGATACCAGTTTGGCTTCAATAATGCACATGTTGTCTACTCCCATATCCCCTCTTTATGTTGTTTTTGTCCCACTTTGCTTTATAGTTTGCTCATCTATTATCAGGAAATATGCATTTTTCTTGTTCAGTTGTATTCCCAACTAAAGAGTAGAGTTGTTTGTTGAGGATACATTACTATTGGGTCTTGTATTTACATTTGTAGTTAGCCTGACTGATGATCATTTCTTCACACCACTCCAAGCCTCTCTCACCTCTCTTTCCCTTTCAACCTGCAGAACTTCCTTTAGTGTTTTTTTTTTTTTTTGGTAGGGCAGGCCTTTTGTTGATTAACTCTCTCTGTTTCTGTTTATATGTGAATACTTTAAACTTTCTCTCATTTTTGAAGGATAGTTTTGCCAGATAAAGAATTTTTTGTCAGGCAGTTTTTCTTTTTCAGTACCTTAAATGTATCATACCACTGCCTTTTCACTTCCATGGTTTCTGATGAGAAATCAGCACTTAGTCTTGTTGAGGTTCCCTTGTGTATGATGAATCACTTTTCTCTTGCTGAATGCAGAATTTTTTTTTTTTTTTTTGGCATTTGACATTCTGATTAGTATGTGTACCAGAGTAGGTCTATTAGGAATTTTTCTGTTTGGAGTACATTATGCTTCTTGGACATGCATATTTATGTCTTTCACAAGAGTTGGGAAATTTTCAACCATATTTCTTCAAATATTCTTTCTTTCACCCTTTCTCTTCTCTTTCTGGGACATTCATGACATGTATGTTTGTACACCTTGTGCTGTCACTCAAATCCCTAACACATGTTCATTTTTTTCCTATTCTTTTCACTGTCTGTTCTTCTAGCTGTATAGTTGTGATTGTTCTGTCTTCTAGCAGGCTGATTCTTTTTCCTGTCTGTTCAAATCTGCTGTTGTATGTTTCTTGTGTATTTTTAATCTCTTCTCTACTATTGTGTCTTTCATCCCCATAATTTCTGTTATGTTTCTTTCCTAATTTTTAAATTCTTCTTTATTCTCACACACTGTCTTCTTAATATCCTATCTCTTTATGCATATTTTCCTTCATCTCCTTGAATTGATTTAGGAGATTTGTTTGAACATCTTTGATTAGTTGTTCCAACTTCTGGGTCTCCTCTGAAGTTTTAATTTTTTTCCTTGACTGAATTATATCTTCCTGTTTCCCATTTCTTAATATGGCTTGCATTTTTTTTTGCTGATTTCTAAGCATCTGATTATATTGAGGAGTCAACTCTGAAGGTCCATTTCTCCCTCTTACCTAGGGTTTTATTGTTGATTAACTTTTGTATTAATTCTCTTCTTTGATGCTTGGTCTAACTTATTCTAGATCTTTAGACTAGCCTGTGTTTAACTGTTCATATTTTTTTCAGCCATTCTTCATCTGATTCTTGTCCTGGACATGCAGTGCACTTTTAATGCAATTGTTTCACCTCCAGGAGACAGCTTCCTTTTCTCTGCTCCTTCTCCAAGAATCTTGATCTGTTCTGTTTCATTTTTTATTCAAAAACTAATTACCAACTAACTGACTCTGTTTTTGCAGACTTTTCTCCCCAGGTCCCATGAAGTGTTTCATTCTCTCTCTAACTCAGTGCCCCACTTTATTTTACACTTTTCAATTCTGGGACCCAACCTATCTTACAGCAGTTCTGTTTAACTGCCCCCTTTATTTCTTCTGAGACTTTGCTGCCTCTGGTTTCTTTCCCATTAGGATATCCCATGCCAGAGAGCCAGATGGAGTCAATCCAGAAAGGTGGGTCACCTTTAGGTGGTAGTCAACAGCAACCGGATTGAGTGAGGGCACAACAGTCCTTGCCAGCATTCCCATAACAGTATTTCTCCCCCCACCTGTCTGGGGGCCCTTTTGCATGCAGCCCTTCACAGCAGCTTGTATGTCACACAAGCTGCCTCTGTGGACTTAGCTCCCTGTGCCTTGATACGCATAGATTTCTAACTCACTGCTGTGAGTCACTCTACAGTCTCTGTCCACAGTGGGAGGGACCCAGGCCATGCTGCATCTGTGTGACTCCCAATCTGTGTGGGACCAAGTGAGGGGAAGGGGAATGTGAACTGACTGGCAGTCCATGACTGGAATTTTCCTACCTATTTTTCTGTTTCTTTGATACAGCATTAGTGGAGTCCTTTTCCAGTCTCTACCATCCTCCAAAATTCTAAGCAAGTGGGATTTGTTCTTTTATTCACTAAATCTCTGGGGAGGCTTTTTTCCAGGGGATGTCTAATGTCACCATGTTGATGACATCACTCCTAGAAATGTATCTTCATATGCCTGCTCCACATGTATCGAGAATATGTGATTATTATATGCATATTCAGCATGAATTGGCTAATTTTCTAATAATTGCCTGTATGTCCAAAGATACCAAACTGTTCCAAAAATTCTTTAGATATCATTGAGATTCAGAACACTTTTCTAAATGCTCATTGACTTAAAATTATTCATTTGCAATACTATGATTTAACAAAATGATCTGCACTATATGGAACCAGGAAGAACTACTCTCACAGCAAATGTGATTTTCACACAGCTCTAAAGTGTTAGCAATAGGATGGAAATGATCTTTTGTGATCAGAGATTTAAAAGTAGTACTCTGTATCTCAAAATCTTGAAAATAAATAAAAAATAAAAACCTCACAAAAATTTATACTTTAGTCCCTAATATGCTTCCTTCTAGCTTGAAACATAGCATTAGCATTCAGAAACTGCTATCAAATCAGTGCATCAAAAGCATGTTCAATAGCTCGAGTTTGTGTTATCACATTGGAAAATTATTTTAAGCATGAGTCATATAGTATATGAAATGCTATTATCAAAAAAGTCATAACATAAGTTATTTGAAAGAATGCATTGAACTCTTCATCATTTTCAATAAACTTTTTATAATGCTGTTTGCTAAAATATTCCAAAAAATCTGCAAATTTATTTTCCAACAGTTTTTCACAGAAGGGTAGATTTTAAAATATATACTCTAGTTTCATGTTTTTCTACAAGGTGATAATTTCAAGATTATCATTATAATGAATACAGTCCTTAAATGCTAATGTCTTAAATTCAATATACTTTTCATTGTTTGTGAATTTGTATCCACAGGTAACTCTTGTGATTATAGACTTTATCCCTCCTAAAATCCATTCCCCTGCAGAACAGCTAGCATAATCTATTTAAAATGAAGCCCAGTTTATGCCATTCTCCTACTTAAAACACTATTATCTCTCCACAACACTTAGGATAAATACAAATTCCTTGGCTGATCAACAACCCTGTACATGATTTAGTCCCTGCCTCCACTGTCTAATCTCATTTCCTATCACTCTTCCCCAGCTCAGGGTGCTCCAGCTGCACTGGTCAACGTTTGGTTCCTAGAACATCACAAGCTTTACTGCTGCATTATGGTCACAGCTGTTCCTCTTTTTATCATCTTATGCTTACTTCCTTTTTAACATTCAAATCTCAGCTTAAATGTCATCTCCTCAGAAAGTCCTTGTGGGTTACCAACTCCAAAATGGCTGTACTCTCCCAGCCACTACTGATAATGTCGCCCTGTTTAATTTTCACCATCATTATCCCTAGTTATTCACGCAGGTATATATTTATTATTGGTCACACCCAACCAGAAATAAGCAGCATAGACAAGGTGCCTGCCAGGTTCTGAAGGGATGAGTAGAGCATTAGGATAAAAAGGGCATGAGATTTATTTTTTGGCTTTCTCATTCATTTGCTATATAACCTTAGGCAATGATTTAAACTCTCTAAGATTGTTTCTCATCGGAAGAAATGAAATGATATCTATTGCATTAGGTTTTTTGAGTAATAAATGAGACAATACATATACAATATTTAACTCATGGCTTTACACATAGAAAGAAGTATAAAAGTGGTGGTTATTTAATTGTTTAATATGATAAAAAGAGGATCCCATTACCAAGAGAATCCATTATGACATCTCTGCTGAAGATATTTTTCTACTTATAAATATTTTAACTTATAAAATAACATATTTATGAGAAAAGATAAAGTTTTCATTGGCAAAAAGAATCATTAAATTTTATATATAGGTTTATAAATTGTTTTTGTCAACTTCTTTTTAAGTATTTTCTCCTTAAAATTGCCTATATTTTATTACAAATGCTTTTCCATAAAATAAAATTCAGATAATACAGAAATCTATGAAGTAAAGTTACAAAACACTTCAACAATATACCCAATTATAGTCTTATCTATTACTGCTTCGTCTTATATTGTCTATGTTTTTATGAAAGCTTGTTGATTTAAATGCTGTATTGCCTTTCATACTCTATGGAGTATTATAAATTAAGCAACATAATTTAAAAAATTAAGTGGCCAGGGGCAGAAAATAAATGTCATTTGCTGAAAGAAAAGTGTTTATTTTAAAATGTTTTAAAATACAATTAGTATGTGAAAAGTTATCTTTTAGAAAACATACTGAGTTTTCATTTCTCCAGAAAATTAAATTTTCTAAAATTTATAATTTTTTATGTTTCCACAAGAGTTCTGTTTTGCTATATTATTGGAAATAAATATATTCTCTCTTTTCTATATTTATTAAAAAGGTTGATTTTTTATTGCAAAATCTTTTAAAAAACGAGTTTTTAAAAATAACTTCGGAGTTTTCAAAGGAAGAAATTTTACAAGAATGAATCAATTTACAATATTCTGAGACAGGAGATGGGCAGGTCACCTTCACCAGGGTACAAGCCATGCTGACCTGATTGGGTTAGTGTGCAAATGTTGACTTAGGAGAGAAATACAGTAAGAAAGCAATAGTTTAATGCACTAACAAGCCACATTTAGGAGGAGATGGGTGGGGTTTATGCCTGCTTTAAAAAAGTGAAGTCATTCCACTTTTAATATAGCATGTATGACTTTGTTTAGTAAAAATGTAGAGTAACAGCTATAAAAAGAAAGACTAATTACCAACTAACTGACTCTTTCATACCTCTCAGGCAAACCTTATTTACATTCGTTATTTTAGACTGAAGGAGGATTCCACATGGGTTTTGGCATTCATTCCCACCCCCTAATGCAATGTGAAATATTTTACTGTAAAGAAGATCATAACAACATACAAATTGAATTTGTTGCAATTTTTGTTAATAATCTCTAACAATTCTGTTTCTTCTCACAAAGTCTAAAGAACAGTTTAAATTCAGTTCAAAGCATTTGGATTATAGTGAGAGATTTCAAAAGTATCAAGTTAAAAGTGTGCAGCAAAACTGAGTTTAAAATAGAATTCTTCAGATTAAGCCTCATGTTCTATACATGCAATGTTAAGACATTAATTTGTAAAATAAATATATTTTGAATACTTTCCATATGTCAGGCATTCATAGTTCTTATGCACACAGAGATGGGCAAAAGAAAGAAAGATATGCCATGCCATTCAGATGCCATGTCCTATACATATATTATATAAAAACCTTCTCTGGGCTCAGCATTGGAACTTTAAGGAGCTTGCCACCACAATTTTGTTTACAGCTTACCAATAAACATATTAATATAATTCAATTGAACTTCAGTGAGTAATTCTTACTCTCCTTTGTTCCTATGTATGCTGTAGCATGAAGAGGAAGCAGCCTGTGGTTGCTAAGCACTGGGCTGTAAAGCAGATGGTGAGGCCACATTGCTTCCTATACTTGCAACCCAGGGCCGTCTTTACACCTCAGTTTATTCTTCTGTAAATTTGGTTATAATGCTATCTTCCTTGTAGGTTGTTAGAAGGAATAAATTAAAAAGCATTTGTACGGTGCTTAGGACAGATTGTGCCCATCATAAGCACTCAGTCAATGGTCATTATCATTATTGCTTAGGTCCAGAGAGCAACTAGATAGTACTAGATTCTGGTAGGTACCCTATGAGGCCAGGGCCCTTAAAAGAATTACATGTTGTTTATATTCTCATCTTAAAAAGTAGGAAATAAATGAAAGATGAATGAAAGGACTTGTACTTTATTTCTAACATCCCAGAGTAATTTTAATCAAAGAAGGACCGTGTGTCTCATTAAGTCTACATAGTAATTTTCCACCAAATTAAAATGCAGCATTTTATCTGAATTCAACTTTATAAGAAAGCGGTGGCAGGTTGAATTATGTACCCCAGAAGAACATGTTTTTAATTTTGATCCATTCCTGTGGGTGTGAACACACCATAAAATAGGACTTTTCAAAGACGTTATTTTTAGTCAAGGTGTGGCCAGCTGAATCAGAGTCCATCTTAGTCCTCTTACAGTAAGCCTTATAGAGAAGGCCATTGGGAGAAAGCTGCCATGGAGCAGTAGAAGCTGGAAGTCAATGGAACCTGGGAAGAAAAGAGAAGTCACTGTCATGTGCAGTGCCATGCGACAGAAAAGCCAAGGATCCAAGGATCACCAGTAGCCAGCCTTAGAATGCCACAACCTTCAAGAAGAAAGCTGACACCTCAATCTTGGCTTCACCTAGCCTCTATACTGTGAGCCACTAAATTCCCATTGTAAACCTATTGTATGGTATTTGTTTTAGGAGCTGGAAAACTAAGACAGGGGCGTGAACTACAAATGTAGTTTCAAATATCCACTTCTGCTTTGTATTCTTATCTTCAAGGTAAGATTCTGAAAACAGCCTTTGCTATGGGGATCTCTTTCTCAGTTTACTCCTTTATTATTCCTCAGAGAAGGAAATGTATTGCTTTTTAGGGAAACAAATGATGGAAATTGTCTTTTGTTTCATTTTGAAAAGGAATTTAAATAGTGTGGTATAAGAAATATCCTGGCGAGTTTTTTTTTTTTTTTCTTTTTTTTTTTCCCCTGTTACTTGAGAGGTTATTCTTCTACTATGGATATGGCTAAAGCAACAGAAGTTCTGCATTCCTTATGTGCTAGTTCAACCACCAATAATTAAAGACTGCAGCAATGTCTCTACTTAGCTAAAGTACTGTAAGTATAATTATTTTACCACTAAAAACAACCATAGTTTTTCTCTAGTCCCACCCTATCATTTAACAGTTGAAGAAACTGAGGCTCAGTGAGATGAATTTGCTCACCCAAAGATATTCAGTGAGTTGGCAGCGGAAGAGGACTGGAATCCACATCTCCACCTTCTCAGAAGAGCCCTTCCCACCACCACTTGGTCTCTCTGGAACCATGACACAGTTTGAGTATTTTATAGTCATTACATTTTCACTAGTTTCCTCTAAAAAAATGATAGCTTTGAAGAATTATTATGAAGGTGAAGATGATGGTAATCTGGATTAATATTTACATTCACCTTCATGTACACCCTGACACCTGTTAGAATTAATCTTCCCTCTCCCTCTACCCCTGAAAGCTCACTACTTTTTTCTCTTTCACTTAAAAGTTAAAGCAGAAAACAAATGAATATCCCAGAAGTAATTTAATGACATATATGCACTGGTTTTTTTTTTTTTTTTTTTTTGCTCTTAACTGCCCCATGGTCCTGCCTCTCCAGAGGAGACCTGACACTTTGGGCAGAGGAGAGGGACTCCCCTGCCTTACCCCTGGGTGAGCTCAGGACCCCAATTTTCCCTTCCTCACCCCCTTGGCAGAGACAGGCACCTCATTTCCAGACTGGAGGGAGCTGCCCCCCCTTGAGAGTCACCTGTCAGGTTGTTTTCCACTTACTGGCCTTGAAAGAAGAAGGAATGATGCTCCTGTCCCCAGATACATGGCATGTCATTTAGGAATCAGGCTGGTCTCAAAAAGCCCAGCTCCAACTGCCTTGAGCAAAACCTGGACCTCTGTTAGTGCCTGTTTTATTTATTTATTTATTTTTATTTTTTTTTAATCTTCATTTTATTGAGATATATTCACATACCACGCAGTCATACAAACAAATCATACTTTCGATTGTTCACAGTACCATTACATAGTTGTACATTCATCACCTAAATCAATCCCTGACACCTTCATTAGCACACACACAAGAATAACAAGAATAATAATTAGAGTGAAAAAGAGCAATTGAAGTAAAAAAGAACACTGGGTACCTTTGTCTGTTTGTTTGTTTGTTTCCTTCCCCTACTTTTCTACTCATCCATCCATAAACTAGACAAAGGGGAGTGTGGTCCTTATGGCTTTCCCAATCCCATTGTCACCCCTCATAAGCTACATTTTTATACAATGGTTTTCAAGATTCATGGGTTCTGGGTTGTAGTTTGATAGTTTCAGGTATCCACCACCAGCTACCCCAATTCTTTAGAACCTAAAAAGGGTTGTCTATATTGTGCGTAAGAGTGCCCACCAGAGTGACCTCTCGGCTTGTTTTGGAATCTCTCTGCCACTGAAGCTTATTTCATTTCCTTTCACATCCCCCTTTTGGTCAAGAAGATGTTCTCCATCCCATGATGCCAGGTCCACATTGCTTCCTGGGAGTCATATTACACATTGCCAGGGAGATTCACTCCCCTGGGTGTCTGATCCCACGTAGGGGGGCGGGCAGTGACTTCACCTTTCAAGTTGGCTTAGCTAGAGAGAGAGGGCCACATCTGAGCAACAAAGAGGCATTCAGGAGGAGATTCTTAGGCACAACCATAGGGAGGCCTAGCCTCTCCTTTATGCACTGGTTTTATGTTGTGGTTTTCACGTCACTTCAATCTTTTTAAAAGTAAAATTAGTAATTAAAATTATTTGAATATTATAACAAGCATTTCTTTCTTCTCCTTACTCCTCTCAGGCAACTGACAATTGAATCTACTTTAAATATTACTGTAAATAATTAATGTGACTATGTTTACTTTATATAGATATACTATCTCATGGATTATCCATTGTGTAACTTGTTTTATCTTTCTAGTTGTTTTAGTTACCTAAAACAAACACCAAACAACAGGTTAGAGCAACAATAGGAATTTATTGCCTCATGATTTTGAAGCTAGAAGTCCAAAATCAAAGCATCAGCAAGGTTATACTTTCTTCCAGAAGACTATAGCATGCTGGGGCTGGCTGCCAGTGATCTTTGGTCCTTGGCTTTTCTGTCACATGACATATACATGGCAGTGTCTCCTCCTATCTCTTCTGGGTTCTGTTGACATCCAGCCTCTAGCTGCTCCAATGACTTCTCTCTCCATCTGACCTTTACTCTGCATATTAAAAAAAAATGAAAAACAACCAAAAAAACAGTACTCTGTATTAAAGCCCAACCTGATTTAGTTGGGTCACATCTTAACTGAAGTAACATCCTGAAGAAATCTTATTTATAGTGGGTCCATACCAACCAAAGTGTGGACCAAGACCAAGAACATGTCCAAATTCGGGTACACAATTCAATCCACCACACTAGCTCTCGTTCCCTATTTCTCCTTCAATTTCTTTCTCTCATTCTTTCTATATTTATCTATTTATCATCTATCTATCCTTTCCCCTATGTCAATTAAATGTTCTATGTTAACTCTTTTTGTTTCCTCCCCATTTCTTATTTTCACAGTTCCCCACCCCCACCGCCCCCTCCAGAAGCAAAAGTCAGTAATTCTATCATGTCATATATAGAAGCAATTAACTGAATGGGTAGAGATAATTTTAGTTCAATCAGATTAACTCTAAAGTAGAAAGAGTGAATTGATGTTACCTCTTTGGTGTGATCCTTCACATTGCTTTATGTTAGCTTTATGTATAGACAAAAAGACAATTGGAGTCATATTAAGCAATTATTTGTAAGAATTAAGGTAAATTATTACTGTAGACTAGGACTAAGTCCATCACATTAGCTTCCATTCCTTCCAAGGTTTCTAGCAAATGGAATGAAGGAAAGCTGATTTCAAAATGGTATTCAGAGAGCCCCAACCTGGTTCTTAAGTTGGTGGTTTAGTGGGCATCTGGATTCGGGGGTAGGAGCATGAAATTACAGGAGGCAGAAATACAGAAAAAACATTTATATTTTGCCAGTTCTGCTGCCTGCTTGAGACTGGCCCTTAACATGAGTAAATGATCTCCTTTCTTTGACTTATGTGATACATTTTCTCTGGGCATACTTCAACCAAACGTGCGTAAGATTTTTCTAATATGTTTTCATTTTATGGTATGCAACCACTGAATTGACTCATTAAAATAACTTACTTTGCTGCCTTAAACATTTCATCAAGTCAATTGGGACTTCCACTACATCAAGAAAGGGAGTTTGCTCTGTCTATAACTAAAACCTGCCTGTAATGCGTCCATGATTCCAGCTATTACATCTTTGTTTATGCTGTTCGAGAATTTGTGTCCTCTATTTAATTACTGCTAAAACTTTTCAGTATATAGTAGCCTTTACTATTTATAATGTCCGTTAAATGACATCTTTTCCAATATTGACAGTCTCCTGCTTTATGTAGTTGGAAAATTTTCACATCCTTTTGCTCAATCTTTTTACCCTCAAATTTTTGGAATCTTTGTTCTTAGTGTGTTTCTTACAAATGCATATACACTGGTATTATATTTTGACCCAGTTCTGATTACCTACCTTTAGTGGAAAAATTCATTCCATTCACATTTAGGGTAAAGATCAATATATATATTTCGTGTTTATTGTTCATTTAATTTTTTTTTCCTATTTTATTTTTCTCCATTTTTTATTTGGTCAAATTGCTATTTATTTAACTTTTCCTTTTGTTAATTTGTGTTTTAGTCATCCTTTTCCATATTGTTAGCAATGTTTAGACCTTTGCCTACTCTTCTAATCAGATACTTATAACTCTTATCTGATGAGGACACCAGCTATTTTCCTAAAAAAGTTGCACTGTTTCACTCAGTACAACATTTCATTTTCTCTGACCTTTCCTACATCCTTCACAATCAAACAAAATGCTGAAAACTTTTTAGAAGGGTTTTACTGTCTCTTTATATGTCTTTCAATATATCATTTCTGTTTCAAGTTTTCCTACTTAGCCTTGAATCACTCATTATTAGATTGTCTGTCTTGATTAAGATAGAAAGGTTTAAATTGATAAAGAGATAGATGAATAGGTGGTATGGTGGTTAGAAACTGTATGTACTCCAGAAAAACACATTCTTAATGTTAAGCGATTCCTGTGGATGAGCACCCAATATAAATAGGATCTTTTGATGAGGCTATGTCAGTTAAGGTGTGATCCAACTCATTCAGGGTGGATCTTAATCCTCTTACTGGAGTCCTTTATGAGAAAATGAAATTCAGACAAAGAGGGAGAAAGCCACAAAAGCAGGAAGGTAGAATCAATGAAACCCAGAAGAGAAGGGAGAGACCAGAAGACACTGCCATGTGCCTTGCCACATGGCAGAGGAACCAAGGATACCCAGCAGCTAATCTTGAAGAAGAAAGCTTCACCTTGATGACCTTGATTTGGACATTTTCCCAGACTTTAACCATAAGGGAATAAATTCCCATTGTTCAAGCTGAACCATTTCATGGTACATTGTTTTCAACAGCCCACCAAACTAAAACAGGTAGATAAATAGATGGATGCTTGAATGAATAGTGGTGGATAGGTTCATAGATCACCACTTCCTCTTCATGTACCTCTTTCTTAGCTTCTGTTTTGATTTAGTAGAGTCTTTTTCAAGTATTTAATTCATGCAGGGTATCTGGGTGATATGTTTTCTAAATTTTTGCATATCTTTAAATGTATGTGTATATATATATATATATTTTTTTTTAATTTTCACCTTGACATGCAAATGACATGTTGCCTGACTATCAGATTCTTGAATTATGGCCCCTTTTCCCTCTTGGCTAGCTTCAACTAATACTAATAAGAATCCAAAGCCAAGCATATATGTTTTTCCTTTTTGGTGTGATGGTTAGTCATAGCTAGGTTATGGTGTTCAGCGGTTTGGTCTAGTAAGAACTGGCCTAATTGTTACTGTGAGGATATTTCTTACATGGATTTACATCTTTAGTCAATTGATTGTCTCTACATCTGATTGTATTTACAATCAACAAAAGAGACTGCCCTTAGCAATGTGGGGTATCCTCACATAGTCAGTTGGAGATCACAAATTAAGAATTGAGGATTTCAAAAGTCAGAAAGAAGAATTTCTGCCTTTTCTTCATCCAGCCAAATTCTTCTGAATACAACTTCACCTTCCTGGAATTTCCAGTCTGTAGCTTGACATACAGAATTCGGACTTGCCAATCCCCACAACTGTGTGAGGCATAATCTAGAATAAATACGAACATACATATGTATGTTATATACATAGGTATGTATGTATGTAAACATATGTATGTATATAAACATACATTTGTGTGTATATCTCCATCCTATCTGTTCTGTTTCCCTGGAGAACCCTGACTAATACAGTGGGTTACTTTTATTTCTGCTTGGAGGTTAATGTATTTTTTAACTCTTTGCCTTTAGGAATTTTACTAGAATATACTCAAGTGTTTCTCTTTTCATCAATTTGGTTTAGAACTCTGTAAGCTCTTTCATTCTACAGACTGCATTCTTTCTTCACACCAGGGGAATTGTATTATAAAATTTATTTAAATATTGCCTCTCTTTCTGTTCTTTTATTCCTTCTGGAATTTCTATTATTTATAAATTACATCTCCTGGATCTATCCTTCAATTCCTTTATCTTTTCCCTCATGATCACCAACTGTTTATATTTTTTGCTCAGTTATTTGAAATGATACTCGTAACTTGATCTCCTCAGCCACTTTATTGTCATTTCTACAGTGGCTGTGTTCTTTTACAATTCAGCTAATAAATTGCTTGCTATGAAATAATAGATTTTGTTTTATTTTGTTTTTATTATTGTTTTAGCACAAGAAAGCCTTTTGAATTTCAAGTTCACTTATATTATTTTATTATTTCAGATTTTCATCTGTTCTTACAAGCAGTCCTAATACACTCAAGTGTGCTCTGACTATGTTGCCTGATCATCCTCTCTTGCACTGCTGGGAAATCTTAGAAAGGTTGTTATATTTTCTTTGCTGGCTCATGAAGCCACAGCCCAGAGGCAAAGGTTGCTTGCTCCTGGCCAAAACACTTGGAGGACTCCTCTTCATGCTCTAGTTTCCCTGAACTCTTTCAGCCTCTTATTCATCAAGAGGACTCATTCTTCTCCGTCTCCTGGGGGTCAGGGACACCTCTTACATTCACCGAGAATGATGTCAACCTTCTTCCTAAAGCTCCACAAATCTCTGAAAGTCAGACTTAATATAGGATCTCCTTGTTTATTCTCCTTGCCCCCAGGCAATATTCCGTTTTCTCCAGTAGCTTACCTTGCCACTGCTCTTTCTGCAGTGAACCTAACAGATGCGAGGTTCCATGTATACCCAATTTTCATGGGTTCCAAAGCCTCTCTGGTCAATAGAGTCAAATAGTTTGGAAATGCGAGTTGATAGAAAAAAGCAAACAGCCTTGCCACCAGAATATCTGTTCAAGGCATTTATTTTCTATAACACTCATATAGTAAGCTGAACATATATTATATTCACTCATTCAAAAACATTTGTCTACCTGCTATGGTACCAAATAACTATTCCCACTGAATTTTTCCTCTCAACCAACATTTATGTTCAGGGAAAGCAAAGAATAGAGCCTATATTTCTTTCATACTATAAGTGGAATTTAGTGAGCTATAGTTCATTGGGTAACAAGTGGCAGCACTGCTCTAAGGAAACTTATAAATGCATTTGTCTTATATAGATGCTACTGAACTGGAGATGCTAGACATATATGCTAATTGAAGTGAAAACATTTATAACACAATCCAGAACAATAAGAATATGATCCTGCAAGTGTCGTGATTCATGGGCAAAGATAAACTAGATTATACCAGTTTCTGAACATTTATAATCTATTGCCTCCTCAAATAAACTTAAAAATTCTGTACTTATCTTCACAAAAGTTTTCAGTATTATGCCCTTTGAGAATTTATCCACACAATTTTTTTCTTGAGACTTTATTGAAGTTTGTACCGTATTTTTTTCAGAATATAAAACTGTAATATAGAATATATTTTTCAAATTTGATTCTTTACTTCCATCCATCAAACTGGATGAAGAATCAGTGATATATACCGTAATAATTTGCTTTACCTTGTTAGTAACCTGCTCCGTCATTAGCGAATACAGAGCTATT
This sequence comes from Choloepus didactylus, assembly GCF_015220235.1. Taxonomy (NCBI): domain Eukaryota; kingdom Metazoa; phylum Chordata; class Mammalia; order Pilosa; family Megalonychidae; genus Choloepus; species Choloepus didactylus. The sequence continues at coordinate 61,743,625 of NC_051308.1, read as the reverse complement.
GTGACCAAATCTAAATACATCATGCATTCAAATTATTATAGCATTGGAAAACATCTTTAATAGCACATTGTGAGATTTCACATATTATACCTGCACAGTTTTGTACCTATCTCTGATTTGTAAGGCAAATTCTGCTTTGAAGCAGAATCTGTGAAGTGAGGAGGTGTTGGTGGAAATGAGTTTTAAGACACAGAAAACTCAAAATAAATCAATATTGTCACTGGCTGTCAGACAAACAAGGCTACAAAATGCCCTAATTCAATGTTAGGCTGCAAAGATAGAGGCAAAATATCTGTCAGGAGATTATGGCGGGCTTCACATTTAAAGAATCATATCCATAGGTTTTTCAGCCTGAATGACAGGAACACTCAAATCCAATTCAAATGAGAAAAGCTTGAAAGAACAGGCGTGGTTTAACCAGTTAACTCAAACACTTGGGAGGGGTCTGTAAAATGGAAGTGAGGTCAGGTTTACTGAGTGAACTCAGAAGGCAGAATCAGCACCAGTAAGTTTAACAAAGGCACAGATTTCAGTTCTCCTTAATTAGACATTTTTTAAAAAACAGTAAAATATATCCAAAAATTGAATGGATTATCCATAGAAGGTAACTGAGTTTCTTGCCAGCAAAGTCCTCTATCGGTTATAGAATGATGAGATTTATCATCCCAGAGTGGTCTGAGATTTTGATGGAGAGGGATTTAAATACAAGAAGTTTGGTTGAAGTCCAAGTATTTTAAATTTCCTTCCAATATTAAAATGTTATAATTCTCTCAGTACATGTTTTTAAATATTTTCAATCCTTGTCAAATATTTATAATTTTGGTTAGGTAGAACCTTAAAAATTAATATTTGATAATTTTCATTGACAAAAATAACAATTTCACATGGCTCAACCTGATATCACTTTAGAACAAACAGAATTAGAACTTACATAATTAATTTTGTGGTTGATATTATATCTACCCAAAATTCTACCAGTTTTTCTGAGCAACAAATTCTGCCTTCTGACGAAAAGAAGAGAAATTGGGGCTCCTTCCTTGTTCCCATTCCTTCCTCATCATTGCACTGGTCCTCGCTGCTTCCTCCCCTCCCCATTAACATTCCGCATCGTGATATGAAGCTCGACTTTCACACCAAAACTATCCCAGATAATACTGAATAAGAGAAAGACCTAAAATATAGGCCAAATATGCCTCAGGTCAATGTTCTTCTTTTCTTTATTTATGTAGCTCCACAAATTCCCTAAAGAAATTTTGAAAAAGAAAAGAAAGAATAATTCTTTATGGAAATCACCATCTTGAACCAGAATGCAGCATCCCTTGGCAATGTGTTCAGAAAAGTGATAATATTGAAATTTTTGATCCAAGAGAAGCCTGGTTAGAAGGAGTAATCAAAGCAGTCTACTGTTGGTCAAGCCACAATGCTATCTGAGATCCACAGCTTGAAAAGCTTTCAGGAGAGATCTGGTATTTGGTGGTTTCTGTATACTATACATAGAGCTAAAGCTAATAGAATTCAAGTCCAACATCTGTTCCAAGGGGATGAAAATAATCATTTAGTATATTTTAGGGTAGAATTTCTGGTTGTGGCTCATAAATTTGGAATAGATTTCATTCATATATATTATGTACTGGATCATCTGCTTAAGATAAAAATGGCACAAAAACTACTGATAGTGGATAAAGCGTGTTGTGTTTTAAATGCTAAATATATGAACATTTTCTTGGAGGCTTTTAAGGGATATTTATAATAGAAAATAAAGGAAACAATTCCACAAATTGTGGAATTCAGCAAATTGTGGATAACTATGGCCAAGTTATTGTACTAAGAGACTTGACAAAGATAAAGATGTGAGTAAGACAACATCCTTGACCTCAAGAGACTTGAAATCTGTAGGTGAACCCTGAGGAATTACTGGATAAAATAGCTGGAGCAGTTGGAGAAGTGAATTAGTTAGCTGGTGGCTTGGCTGCACCTCTGGTGGGCTGTTCTAGCTTTCCATCAGGGAGGCAGGGTGATGCAGTATAGTGTAGAACACCAATGGATCTAGCGGGCATGCACCAGCTGACATACCACCTTTATTATAATGTAATGTTATGTGAGATCTCATGTTGAAGGGAATCCATAAGCCCTTACACAGTGATGCTGGTTGAGGCCCTGCAGGCAGGTGAGGCAAACCCATATTCAGCATCTTAGTTTGCTGGGACTGCTATAACATCTATCATAAACTGGTTGGCCCAAATAACAGGAATTTATCAGTTCATAGTTGGAGTATAGAAGTCCTAAATCAAGGTATCAGCAGACCATGCCTTATCCGAAGCCTGTAACATTCAACATTCTGATGGTGGCTCGTTGGCAATCATCTCTGCATCCATCCATTTTTTTCTGTCTCCTCCTGTGCTTTGTCCTTTCACGTCCAAATTTCCTTTAAGAGAATTGTTTTTTTTTTTTTTTCCTTTTAAGCTACCTACTAACATCATGTAGGAATAAGATATTACTATTAATAAAACAAATTGTGCTTTAAAATAAAATCTTTTCACAGATTTAAAGAAAGCCCATGATTACAATGACATTTAAAATAAAGTGAAAATTTTATGTTTATTCCCTTGAAATGCCATTTTTTACAATGAGAATCATTTTGGACCTTTTAAGAAAATATGAGTTGAAAATATTTTATCAGTTAAAACATTGAAAGACTACATGAGTTGATTTATAGAAAGCCTTCACCCTTCTTTCAAGTGGAAAATTGAAAATATGGTTATAAACCATCCAGAAAGCCAATACCTCTGGCATTATTAATATTGAAATAAAAAATAGACTGACTAACAGTGATTTTCGTCAGTTAAGAGAAGATAGAGGAAAGAGCTAATTTAAACTCGCCAAGTCCACAGGGATTTTTTGGTAGTCTCTTCTCCATTTGGAGCAAAAAAAAAAAAAAGGTCAGTTCTTTTTCTCCAAAGCGTAGACCATTAATTCTGTTTGTAAAGCCGATAGTTTGCTGTTACAATTACTTTCTGGTTCTGTCAAAGCGCCTTTCCCTTGGAGCAATGGTAATGTCAAACTGAATTGAAAGGAAATGTGGAAGGGAATGTATGGGTTGCAATGCCTGGTCAATATTTCACGATATCATTACTTGGCAATACATTTGTTGTAGTGCTTATTGGATTATTAAAGAAAACTAGGTGCCTGTTTGTAGAGAAAACCAGGTGTCTCTCACTAGAACATAGCTCCATGAGTGCAGGGACTTCCTCAGCAACCACCCCCACCCCCCGCCCCGCCCTGCCAATGCCAGTGTAACTCTAGGGCTATTAGCAGTGCCTGACATATCAGCGGTGCTCAGCAAGTGCCTGTTGAATGACTGGAGGAGTGTCCAGACTGCATTAGATTGAAATCTTCCTCAGGTTCAACATGATGCTTCAGAGTGGGCCTGGAAAATAATTAGATAAATGAAACTCTATCCTAAAACAGGACTAAGACTTTTAAGATAAAAAGAGGTTCATTTTCAGATCACATCTCTGAAATGTTAGATATCTTGAGTAGGTCTTTCTATGGTTGTTCTCTTTGACAATGCTGAAAGCGTGACTACTGGGTTAAATAATGGAGATCCAAGTACTGTAGACCACATTTCCTGGCACTCTGGTATAAAGTGAATGAGTCCAGAAATATTGATCCCCTTGGAGCTGTGGGTGACAGGCACTGCTTGACAATGGTATCTGTCTGAAAGCAGCTTCTTCCTATCACTCAATTTGTCACCCAGAGACAAATGGAAGGAAGGGTTGAATCTATTGTGAAAAGGCTGAACTGTATTCAAGTTCGCTAATGTCTCTGAGCCTGTTTCCTTACAATGTTAAAATGCTGAGTATGTCAAGAAATGAATAGAGCATATCGATTCCCAGGTATGAAAAGTAAGGAATACAGCATATATATTGACTGCTACATGGATGTTCCTCAAAAATGCTGGTTGCTATTACTGCCTTCTATATAAAAAGGCTGACTTTGAACAAAGCTTCATTATTGCTATCATGCTAGTTAGGACCTGCATATCACACCCATTTTAGTAGCAAATGATTTCTCCCCATTTAAAAATATTAATTAGGCAATAAATTTATCAGCTTTTTAAGTATGTATTCTAGAACCTTAAAATAAATCACTACTGTAAGTATAGAGAACGAATAGACTTCATATTCTTTACACCATTTCTTCTAAGCTAATAGCTATAACAAATGAATTTTAAATTAGAAAAGGTATGTCCTAGAATAGCATTTTTTTATCTTCATTTTATTGAGATATATTCACATACCACGCAGTCATACAAAACAAATCGTACTTTCGATTGTTTACAGTACCATTACATAGTTGTACATTCATCACCTAAATCAATCCCTGACACCTTCATTAGCACACACACAAAAATAACAAGAATAATAATTAGAGTGAAAAAGAGCAATTGAAGTAAAAAAGAACACTGGGTACCTTTGTCTGTTTGTTTCCTTCCCCTATTTTTCTACTCATCCATCCATAAACTAGACAAAGTGGAGTGTGGTCCTTATGGCTTTCTCAATCCCATTGTCACCCCTCATAAGCTACATTTTTATACAACTGTCTTCGAGATTCATGGGTTCTGGGTTGTAGTATTTTATTTTATACCATCTACAATTGGAATTTTTTCAGTATGACCTGTTCTTCTCCACTCTGGTTTGCAAAGTATATAAGCCTTGAAGAAATATTAATGACCTGGGATATAAAATGACAAGGGTAGCTTGGACCAAAGGCAGTTCTAAATGTGTAATTCCAAGTTAGTGTGAGATTAAAACAGACTGTGGAAAGATTTATGTTCATCACTTATTCCTTTTTTCAGATTTCAATAGACTACTTCTGCATCAAATTGTCCATTTCTTTTATAAATTCACTAGGCTAAGAAAACTGGGCAGCGATTTGTTACGAAAGCTGGAAGGCAATATGTGAAGGATATCAAATGAAGACTATATTTGGGGCTTCCATTTTTGAAGATGGAATAGATAATACTAGGAATTCATTCTGAGAGGATAGTATCTAAATATTTAATTAAGGAAATAATTTGTCAGGGAAAGAGAAGGTCATTCTTGCCACTCTCCTAAACTCTGCTAAGGTTATAATGGTGAGAGAGGTACTATTTCCCCACACAATGTTTGGACAGAGTGCTATAAAAATTGTTTTTAGATCACAAAGCATTATTTTTATTAAATCAGAAGTCTTCCTTAACCATATCATTTCTAGGCATTTACTTTTTAATTTTCATTGTTTCTAACGTCTGAATCACTTGGAGTAGCAAGAGTGACAGAGTTTAAAAAAAAGAAATCATAATTAATTCTAAAATATTTGCCTCAAGTAGACATAAGCAAGAGAGGACTGATTTTAAATAATAACACCCCCTTTAAAGAAATAAATTAAATTCTCATTACAGTTTCACAAAGGCTGCCATCTGCCATTGTCCATGTTTGATAATGTGTTTGACCAGCATTTTTTTTTTTTTTTTTTTTTGTATTTTATTCAAACTGCTTTCTCCAGTGAAACACCCCATAAGAAGTAATCTTCTCAATTCAAATTTCCTATGCCAGGACCACTGACAATCCTGGCATCTGAAACCACTAAAATCATTAAGTCAGATAATGGTCATTTATGTAAAGTTCATCAGGTTGTTAAATTGGTTCCATATTCCTAAATAATCTGCATGCACATTAGCAGAAGAGACATTAACTAAGCATGAGTGCTGTATATACATTAACCTACTACCTGTCATTTATATCAGGGTCAGGTTATACCAGGATCAGGTATAATAAAATCTTACTAGATGTAGTCGGTAACTCTGAAGCCAATCTACTATCGCAAACCAAAATTCAGATAGCCAATTCTCCTTTACTTGGATCAAAATTGCTTTGAATTAAGACAAGAAGTAAAAACTTAGACATGGAAACATCAATTCCGTTAAAATCATATATATTACAAACTGTAGTAAAGTTGGAGAGGAAGGTTAAAAAGTGAGTTCCTTTGATTTCCATTACCCATTCCAAGAGAGAGTTTTAGTTATTGGGAAGCTAGTGTAATATACTTTCTGAAGGCTCCTTAAGAATAACTTGGAGATGTTCCTATGTACTCTTTGTTTTGACTCTTCTTTCTATAGAATATGGGTGTTTTGTCCTCAGCATAAAGTGTTATGGGTTGGAAGTATTGATTTGTGTTTGCAGATTCCCCTCCCCTCCTCTAATGACCAAATGATCATAGAGGTAAGATGTTCTCTCCGTTTTGGCAGTTTCATAGTCTGTCTGAAGTTGTCACTGTTTTAGGGAGAATTTTAAATCACAGTACTGTATAATGGCAGAAAGAGAGACTTTCAGATGTGATACATCAAGAATTCGCCCGGGAGTTGTCTTTAAGATTAAGGGTACTATCTGGGGCTAGAATGGTTAAGAGTCTTGAAGCAACATTGTAGCACTGGAAAGACGGGGAAAAGCAGAGGATTATTCTTCTATTTTCCATTCAAAGAAAAAAAAATCTGAAGGTATATAAAATATTTGAAATTACATATTCTAAAATTTGATATATTGCAATAAAAATACGAGGATAAAATAATAAAAGCTGCTCTGCTCAAAATAATATGGGAGCATATTATGATTCTTCCCCTAAAGCAGTGATTCTTAATTTTTTAGGGTTGTGGTCACTTTGAGGATTTAATCCTGAGAATGAATTCTTTCCCCAGATGAATGCGCCTGCAGCCATTTCACATATAATTGGCCATTGCCTAAAGCCAATATATGAACTTGCTAAAAGAACTCCCTCTGCAATGTTACATTGCATCCTAAAACATTTTACAGTTTAGAAAGGGAGTTTAGGCAGTTACATACAAGTATGATACATGCCTCAAAAGGTTTGTAAAGAACTCTTTAGAAGAGGGGAAACTTGTGTCATGTTGAAGGATCTGAGTTAAATGCTGGAGATTTCATCTAAATTAAAACCAAAACTACTTCAGAAGGAAGAGGCTGTTTGACGGTATTCCAGACAGAGGGACTGATATGAGCTAAGGATCAGAGGAAAGTAATCTCTGGCTCGTTTGGTGATCAGCTCAATTCTTCAAACAGATGGGCCGTGAAATGAAGTCTTTTGAAAAAATGTTGAAAAGTTGGTTGGATTTGCATTATGGTGTCCTTCAGCTCACATTAGAAAAATTATGCTGTTGGTAAAGAGAGTCATAGCAAATATTCAAAGAAACACATGAATTTATTTGAGCTCTAGTAGGATGATTAATATGGTGAAATTCACAGGCTAGAATAAGAAGAGAAACTAGAGGTGGGCAAAAAAAGAGAGAAAAAGTCCAAATTAGGGCACTGACACTGAGAAAGGAAAGGAGGAGGTAGAAGTGCTCAATTGCGAAAGAGAAACCACAGTTTTTAATTTTTTAAATGAACACAAATAGAAAAATAAGTAGATCTTTAACAATTAGCTAGTAGTTGTTTCTTACATCAATAAAGTTCCAAAGGTGCTTATAGTTTAAGCAGGAAGTTCAAGAAAAGGGGTCTGCCCTGTATTCTGCTCCATCTGTTCAATGTTAACTAATCAAAGCCCTGTAGGAAAGAAACCTGCTTAACTTTGTTTCAGCAAGAATTCCCTAACTTATCAGATAGTAGAAATTTTGGCATGTATGTAGGCATGTGTGGAACATCTATTAGTAATCTTGAATTCTAGTATGCCTTAGTGCACACTTCCTGACGCATATAGCAATAATTATTCGTTCACATTTCCACCATTTGTTGTGACTTAGCCATATTTGCTTTTCACTTTTTATTCTATACATATTTTTGCTTGTGTGTGTGTGTGTGTTGGTGGCAAGGGTAAGAACTTTGAGCCACAACAGATTTTCGAATCATCAAATATTTTGAAATCAGACAATTCTCTAGTTTAGAATCATTCAGTTGAAAATCACTTATTTGAAAATACTCTGGAAATTCATATATAGTGAAAACTATAAAAGACTAAATCAAATAATTAGGTATGGTTAGATAAATATATATAAATTACTGTTGAGCTTCTATAATTCTATATTCCATGAAAATAATATAAATGAATTTAGAATTTTAAAAATAAACAGGTAAAATCATTATGCTTTCTGAGGACTGTGTTATAATACCCTTCCTTTAAAAAGAACATAGATATATTAGCAAGTCATTTTGCAGTTACTTAATATGAAGCAATTCTATTCTAGATAAAAATTTTCAAACGTGAAAAATAACTTGACATTACTTACTTCACTAGAATAAAGCTATCAGAATTCTCCCGTAGGTGTAATAAAAATTGAAACACGTTTTCATCTTTGCCAATCTGATTTGATTTTCTATCCTTACAACTTCAGTTGGTACTAAAAAAATCACGTTTATTAATAAAACACATTACTTAGAATCAAACTACATTAAAATTTTGAAATAGTTACAAAATAGTCAATTAACAGATAGATAGCAATTAAATGTTTAACCTGATTTTTAGAAAAATGTAAAGAATTATATTTCCAAAACAACAACTCAACTGTCTCATAACTTTGAGAAAGAAAAAGGTTTGTTTTCATTTTGGCATTATCTGCCAAGGTTTGACAGTTGCATTTTCTTTTAGACGAGAATTGTGCATCAAAGTTCAAGTCCCAAGAGATGTTATCAGTCTGAACAACCTGGCTAACAAATATTTGTGAGCCTCTTTCCAAATGAAATGTTCTACAGAAAGGTGGAAGTGGTAAGAAACCGTTGAAACAGTGGTTAAGAAGGTAGGTCTTTGTGGGTACTGATGGGAAATAGTCGTTAGGGGAAAGCTGCTTCACCGCACAGGAAACAGAAAAACTCTTGAAAGCATCTTGTCCAGCTGTGGCAGAAGAATTTACATAGATAACATTTTAAAGACAGAGGGTTTGTACTCAACGTGTGACCAAGAAAGGGGGAGGTGAAGGGCTGCAGTGGGAGGGTGGAAGGAAAATGTTTTAAAGTTACAAAAGGTATACATTTTGCAAATCACGTAGCTACATATCTTCCCAATTCATCACTGGAAAAACAATGTTGAAAAACTAGACAAATTTCAAGGGAGCTAAAATAACGTTTACAAAACAAAAAGAAATTCAAAGAAGCATTGCAAAACTTAATGCAGCTGTTGTGAAAAAATCTTGAAATGGAAATCTTTGTATTTTCTATTTATAAACATTGAAAATAATAATAAATACAAATATTTAAATAAATATTAAATTGATAAAGGCTGTCATATTTTACTCATTTATTAGGAACTGTTCCACTTTCATGATTTCTGAAAATTCAGTGAGCTAGGAACTGCTGTCAACATTACATAATGAACAAACAGAGACTCAGAGAGATTGAGACTCCAGACCAAGATCACAAGGCTCAAGTTTTGAACCCAGGTGGGTGAAACTCTGAAGCGTGTACTTGTTAACATGCTCTGCTACTTCCACCATAATATTTTGGACCATCATCAGAATAATCACATTCTCTATTTTGTAGTTCTTTTTTCTGTTTTTACTTATTTGTTTCTTCTTCCAGGAACTTCATGTATACCTTTGTTTTTTTCTTTTTGTCCTTACAGAAAACTTTGAAAATGTTCTCTTGGAAAGGTGTTTTTTTGTTTGTTTTGTTTGTTTGTTCATCATTCTGTGTTTTAAATTTTTATTAATATTATTCTTTCACACTATTTAACATATGACCAGAGTCATTTCATTTTAAATACTTTATAACTGACATGCTTCAACAATTATATTGTGACTATGGCTCAAATTTTCACCCACATGTAAACAGTTGTGTGTTTTGCTGTGAAATACATGTGGAAAAAAGAAGAGGCATAAAGCGGAAAATGTTCTAGAAAGATGAAATTAAACTCTTCTTTTCAGAACTTAATGCAATGGTCTCTCATATTCTATTAGTCAGTTGAATGTATAAGATTTTAAGTATGTTGGCAATTTCCTTAGCCATTAGGATGCTACCGTTAGAGGGGACTATCTCAAAGGTCAAGGCCTGATATATGAACCTCTAACTTGAGACCAGCTGCACATACAGATAGCTGGAGAGCATATTCTTTATATCTTTCTGGCTATTTCATGGTTCTCCCTTTGCTAGGCACTATCAAGAAAGCTATCCCTGCTGAAACTCTATCCAGATCCAAAGTTGAAGCCAAAATCTTTCACACCATGCCCTTTCATCTCGTTCCTTTCCCTGGTCTAAGTACTTCAGGAAAGTGTTATTTGACTCTGTACACCTGCTATGTCTATCATTCCATTTTCACTGACATGTAGATTATTTCATCCCATTTCTGCTTTCTCTCACTCTTTCAATTATTTCTCTAACATATGAAAAGTTAACCTGTCTCCTTTTAAAAGTACTTAGAAGACACTTTAATACATCTCCCATTGTTCATATATGTTTCTGTATTTTATGCCAATTAAATTTCTACTAGACTACAAGATAATGTAAAATGTTATTTAATTGATTTCTTATTTTGATTCACAACTAGTTTCCAATAACATATTTCTGTGCTTTTATAAGTGTACACAATTCACTTGTTGGTTTGTCTGGTCTATACTGAGAACTAAGGCAGGCCAAAGTATGATTTTCAAATTACCATCTAGGAGACAAATTTTTGTATTGGAGAATGACTGTACTTTTAAGCACTTAATACTTATCTAAAACTTTCTATAAGGTCCATAGTCTCATTGTCATTAATTCTTTCAAAATAGCTTTTTTGGATTTTGAAATATAATATCTACTCAAAATTAAAACATTTAAAATGTAACATGATAATCAAGTCCATTTTATAGCTCTTCTCATTTTACAGCTGAGGAAAGCGAGATTCAGCCCTACAAGTTCATTGAAGATTGGATCAAGAATGCAATTGTTTTCTAATTTCTAATGTTGATGTATAATACTATCAATTGTTTTCAGCCAGTAAGGCATTGAGTCCAGGGTCCCAGGTCAGGTTAAAAATTAATGGCTAAAATACTTTGGATGTCTTTTAAATATAAAATTTTAGAGGGAAAATATGATGACATCAGTGGATTCATTCAGGCATGAGATGGAACATTTGGATGCCCTCATGACCAATGATTTACATACTTTCAGATTTTGAAGGCACAAATCTGTAATGTCATTTGGAGTTGATCATAGTCTTTCCTCCAATTGCATCCTTATGGCAGTTTCTTCTAGAGTGACCCACAGGAGATCACTAAAATAGAATTGATCTAAGTTACTAGGAAGGACTAATTATGTACATCCCTGAAAAGGTAAATATAATTCTATGATTAATGACTTTGAGGACCTGGTACTTGATTTCTATACTAGTATTTAATAATTCCTTTCATCAGAAACATTTCTCATTCTGCATTTTAAAAGCAGTTCTTTGTCCAGTTTAGAACATCCTGGAGAAGAGATGGCAAAAAGCTTTTGGTCATATAGTCAAATTCTTTAAGCATATTTATTCTTCACCCCTGTAGGTTAAATTCCTTCAATCAAAGCTCTTTATTTTGTTCAAATAGTTAAGAGTTCACAGTCCTTTAGTCCTCAACGTGGTCTGCTTTCTAACCCCTGCAGTTTTTCTGTGCCTTTCATTAAGCCCAAAATGAAACTCAAAACTCAAAAGCAGGATGATTTGAGCTGTATTTCTAAAGGAAGTTCATTTTGCTATTTATATATGAATTTTCTTTCTCTTCATCCCCACATCGCAGTTAAATGTTTTGTTTTTCCCCATATATGTTATTTGTCTTTATCTTGATTCACTCTGAAGAAATAACTAACCCCTACCCCCAAATTCAATTAACTCGTTATATTAAATTGGCACACACAAACACACACACAGAACAAAAAATATATATATTGCGATTATTGGTTGTATTCAATACTCATTTTTTTCGCATGCACAAATAGTAGTCTTTGTACGATACATTTTCAGATGTACATTCTTGGTTGGGGTCTATGCTTGTTCTGGAAAGATACCTGAATTTGCTATTCTTCACTGGTTTTGTAGACATCACTGTTGAGGCCAGGGAAGGACAATAGAGTAGAGAAGCTGAATTATAGTGGGAATGAGTTTGAATAAGAAAATCTTGAAAACAAAATAGAGTAGAATAATGGAAGGTGAAGAGAAGGAATTGTGTTGAGTATTTTTTCTTTTTAAAATAAGGTATTAGATTTTAAGAAAGAAATTGAAATATCTCAGAAAGTAGGAGAAAAATTGGAGAAGGACAAAAAGGGACCAAAAGGGAAATGCAGATTTAAAGAAATGCAAGTCTTTTAGGTAAAACCTAATTTTTTTAAAAAAAGATAAATTAGGCAGACTATTTTGGCAGTAAAAAATATCTATTTCTATCTAATGTCCATATCTTTAATAAAAGAGAGGAAAGAACAAACCATATTATCTGTCATATTAGTGCACTAATAAATGAGAAAAAGTCATTGTTACTGTTGCTATTCCTTTTACTTTTGGTCATATTTAATGCAAATCACTTCCTATAAGGTGAATCTAGTACTATCTTATCAAACAAAGTAATTCATGTGGATTCCACTTCTTTTCTTCTTTTATAAAACTTCCCATTGAATTATTCTTCAGTCAACTTACTGCATCTAATATTGATCTTTACTCCCAGTCATGTTAACATTTGAGATGCCTTTTTAAACTGCAGAACTTTAGATCACTATGCAATAATTGTTGGAATTAAACAAAGATCATTTTCAAAAAATACCCAGAATACTTATGATAAGAGATATCAAGTTACTATAATTTTTTGTTGTTGTTGTTCAGCTTGCTTCAAACACTTTCTCTGTGAATGGGAAAGTATTTTTGTTTAAGTGTATCATTTAATACTAGAAAGGTTTAAGCTATATAAATGGATTTTTAGGTTCCATTTCTTTAATCAGCCAATTTCCCATCATCTAAATGTTAATGACAATGATGAAGAGGATATTTTATAAAGCAGTTACTTTAAGCCATAATAGACTTCATTTCTAAAATCTGGGGCTGGACTAAATAAACTCTAAATTCATGCACTGGTCTAAAATTATGCAATTGTGTATGACTAGGTTTTAATTTCCAGTTTTGTATTTGTTATGGTCTAATTTTGTAAATTGATTTACAGGTAGACTATGCTACCTGCAAACAGTTCAATAAGATCTGCCTACCTTTAAAGAAATTCTTGATAATGTGTTTTTCCCCATAGATATTCTTAAAGTATTTAATGTGAAAGTCAAAGTTTATAAAAACCACTAGATTGAATACTCATTATCTGAGATAGTTGATTCTAAGTTATGTAGCAGGGTATTATTCATAAATAAAAAAGCACAACCCTTACCACCAAGAGGAATGCACTTGGTACGCAAGCTCTCAGTATTTAGAAGTTTATGAACATCACTGAGCATCTGTCTTTTCATTTGTGAAAGGAGTATTAGGATATCTACTTCACAACATTTTGGCCAATTAAGTAAGTTATATGCTAATCATCTGGTAATCCAAAAAGTTCAATAAATAATAACTACTATAAGTAAAAACATTCATTTTGTTTCTTTCAGCCCACTTGTGTTGACTTTACTAAAATTTATTAAATATTTTTTAAATGTTATGTTTTTAAAATCCCAGACTACCCCCTTTTACATTTAGATATGGTTCACATGCTACTCTGTGGATGGGGTTACATTTCAAATGTTATCAAGTGTTCATATGGCTTTAAGCACCCTAATTACACAAACTTTTTATATTTGCAAATTAGGGCATTGTTAATAGAAAATACCATTTTGATAGAAGATCTTTTCTATTTCAAGCATTGAACTGCTACTTTTATAATGCTTCCATTTGTTAAGAATAACCATCTAGTATTCATTGAGATATGAATCAATCTTAATCTACTGCTAGAAATAGGAAATGTGAATGTGTGTTTGAGAGGAAAAATGACATGTTGTCTAAGATTGTACTAACTGATTTTGAGCCTATTACATCCTAGAATACATAAATTAATACACTGCAAGTAGATCCCTATCAAGAAGTCAACAGATATATTGTATTGTATGGTATTTTAATTTTTTTTATCTTTTCTATTTGTCTTTAAAAATTTTTTGAAGTAATGAATTTGTTCAAGTGCTGATTGTGGTGATGAATGCACACCTATATGATGATACTGTGAATAATTGTATGCTCTGGATGATTGCAAGGTATGTGAATATATCTCTATAAAATTTCAGGGAAAAATATGAACACAGGGATACAAGTGCTGGATAAAACATGGAGGAGGGATGTAACTATTTAATGTTGGTGGGGAAGTAGAATGGAGTAGCCTTTCTGGAGGACAGTGTGGTGGCTCCACAAGAAGTGTATGGGTGCAATAACGTCCTGCAACCTCATTGTGGGACATATACTTGGAAGATTTGAGAGCAGGGACACAAATGGACATTTGCACACTGGTGTTTATGGCAGCAACATTCACAATTTGCAATGCATGGAGGTGGCCTAGGGGTACATAGACTGATGAACGGAATGATGAACTGTGGTGTGTGCATACAATAGAATATTGAGCAGCTGCAAGAATGAATGAAACTGTGAGACATGCAACTAGGTGAATGGATCTTGAGGTCAGCGTTTTGAATGAAGTACACCAGAGATGAAAAGACAAACATTATAATGCTTCACTAATATGGACTAACTATAATGTGTAAACTCTGAGAACTGAATCTTAGAGCATAGCTTATCATGGGAACACTTATTGTAATGGTCCCTAGATTGTAAGCTCTTACAGCAGTCACATTTATTTCTGGGTTGTAATGTTTATCTCTAAATTCTGAGATGCTGAGCTCTTTGTGGATAACCTGGTTGGTCTCTGGAACTTTGGGTATCTGTGTGACACCTGAAACTCAGAGCTAGAGCTTGGCAGCTATGGATGTCAGTATTAGCACACATAGCAACTGTTAAAAAAGCTGAAAAAGAGTTCAGACCTCAATTAGAGCTATGAATACAGAAGATCTGGTTAGGACCAAGGCAAATCAGACCAAAGGATAAAAGACAATGTTGACTATGTTTTAAAACTTCAACTTCTGTGTGAGACCAAGGGAAGAGATGTTTATTTGGTGCAGGATCTATATTTTGTGCAGCACACTAAATAATTTAACCTGTACAGTCAGTTTATTCAAACACAGTAATTACATGGAAATTGAGTAAGAAGTGAGATCTGGTAGGTTTGTACAGGTTAGTGTGAAATTCCAATATATCCCAAAGTAATTTGGGCAGAGAATGAGGATATATTTGCAGGAACCCCTGGGGAACTGGGGAAGAATGTGGAAATGTTGGACTCCCCACCTGGGTTGTTACTGGTGTTCTCACAAATGTTGAGCACTGAGTTTGGTAGGATGATCCCTCGATCTTGGGCTTGCCCTTGTGAAGCTTGTTGCTGCAAAGGAGAGGCTGAGCCTACTTATAATTGTGCCTAAGAGTCTCCCCCAGAGAATTTCTTTGTTGCTCAGATGTGGCCCTTTCTCTCTCTCTCTCTAAGATTACGCGGAGGTGAACTCACTGCCCTCCCCCCCTACATGGGACTTGACTCCCAGGGGTATAAATATCCCTGGCAATGTGGGACATGACTCCTGGGATGAGCCTGGACATGGCATAATGGGATTAAGAAAATCTTCTTGACCAAAAGGGGGAAGTGAAATGAAACAAAACGAGGTTTCAGTGGGTGAGAGATTTCAAATGGCCTCTGGAGGGCATTCTTATGTGTTATATAGATATCCCTTTTTACTTTTCAGTGTATTGGAATAGCTAAAAGGAAATACCTGAATCTGTTGAACTGCAACCCGGTGGCCTTGATTCTTGAAGATGACTACATAACTATGTAGCTTATATGGTGTGACTGTGATTGTGAAAACCTCATGGCTCACACTCTCTTTGTCCAGTGTATGGATGGATGAGTAGAAAAATGGGGACAAAAACTAAATGAAAAATAGTATGGGATGGTGGGATGGAATGTTTAGGGTATTCTTTTTTACTTTTACTTTTACTTTTATTTTTATTTTATTATTTTATTATTTTTTATTTTTTGGAGTAAGAAAAATGTTCAAAAGTTGATTCTGGTGATGAATGCACAGTTATATGATCATACTGTGAATAGTAGATTGTAAACTGTAGATGATTTTAGGGTATGTGAATATATCTCAATAAAACTATTAAAAATTGTGGTGAGGAATGCACAACTATGTCATGATAGTGTGAACCACTGATTGTACCCTTTGCATGGATTGTATGCTACATGACTATAGCTCAATAAAACTGTTGAAAAGAAAAAAAAAAGAAGTCAACAGATATGATTGTCATTGACTTGAGTCCAGTATAAAACACAACTGAATCTGATTATGTTCTTTCCATTAAAATTATGGTTATGCTATTGTTATTGTTTCTGATGATGATGATGTTACTTGAAGTATTCCAGGTTGCTAAACCACAGTAGCAAAAAGAAATATATGATCTATTTTCTTTAAAGAGGTGGCCATGCTGAAGGCGAATTTCATTTTTCAGCCAAATTAAAATTTCTGGTAACACAGGATGAGGGAGGGCACAGAACTAGATGGAATTTTGCATATAGAGACACTGACTACAAAAAAGGGTACAAATTCATATATATCATTAAAAATGAAATTAATGGATCATGAATGTGGTTGATGTGGACACAAATGGAAAAGTCTGTGAATCTTCTGGGATAATTGCAATATGCCACCATAGAAAGACGCAATGAAACAGTATATGTGAGCCAAATCATGCTAGCATTTTTTGGTTTAGAATCTGATAAATGGTTTCTGGCCAGAGCGAGAGAGAGGATAGAAAAATAAAAGGAATAGAGAAAGACATTTTGTTTGTTGCCAAAATATTTGAAGACAAATTACACAAAAATTGGAACCTAATTTTCAGAATACCAAATTATAGCATGTGGAGCATTTCCTGAATGTTCAATTCAATGTCTGATAATAACATTAGAAAGGTTTGCGTCACTTCTGAGGGAAGATGAGGACTCACTAGAGAAATGTGTGAATGACAGACTATGTTTGAGTTCATCATTTGGCCAACTGCTGTTGCACCAACTGTCCCCCCAGTCAGTTCACGTCGAGTCTGATGAGTGCGTCGTCAGTTATCACAACAGGAGCAGCAGGAACAGGCAACAAAGGAAACTGAGTCTTTCACAATGGCATCCATTATGAACATCATTTGATCTTTTAGGATAGTAGAGACTGAAATAGTTTGCTAACACTCATATATATTTAGCCTTTCATTATTTTTAATGACATTTTAATCAATGTGCAATGAGAAAAGCAGCATAAAAGGAGATTGAACTCACCACACTTAAATTATTCAGCTCAGTGTCTGGTAAACAGTCCATTTTTTTCACTCAATGTTCCTACAGACCTGCCCCCAGAAAGTCTACCCATGACTAAAACGTTCTTGGAGGTTACTTTTAATTTCCACTATTGATGAAACTACTTTTAGCAATCAAAGGCTTTCTACAAATAAATACCTAAAGAGGCACTCTTGAAGATCCAGAAATGTTTCATGGAAATAACTACAAACACTGCTGAACATTTGTGTATGGGTGGAGGGATGAGATAATGTGAGAAAGTAAGAATGGCCTCTTTCTCTCCCTCTCCCTCTCTCTCTCTCTCTCTCTCTCTGTGTGTGTATGTGTGTGTGTGTACACTTAGATTAATATTTGCCACAATTACCTGCTATCCATGCATACACGCTTACTATATGGTATTTTAGTATGTATTATTCTTAGTGTATAGTATAATATATTTTAAATTATTTAGGAGACAAGGAAGAAATACATACAAGTAAATTAGTTAAATTATAAATTCTAGATTAAGTATTACTTCATATTCAAATTTAATGCTGTGGTTTTTCTATGATACATAAATATATACATATATGTACATATGGATACATATGTCAAAAATGCCCCAAAATTTTATCTCTTAGCTAGTTTCCTCCAAAGACATTGTAAATATTCTGAAGTTATATCGTGCAAAATGTTTATACAAAGAATCATTTCTTTTTTTCAGATAAAGGAAATTAGCAATTGAGATTATCTTGTTTAAAAAGGCAATAACACTTATTGTTGAGCACTGTTTAGAATTTGTTCTCTACCCTTGTCAAGAGGTAGGTAGTTGTTGCTCCTAGTCTCTAAACATGATGAAATACTGTTTAGATGCTTCATCATCAAAACAATAGAAACATTGTCAAGAAATTCTAGTTCTATATAATTTTTAATAAAAATTTTCTAATAAAATTAAAAATTAAAATCTAATAAATTCATATTTTATATTTTTTTCAAAATTCATATTTTATATTTTTTTCAATGTTGTTTTCAGACTAAGAATAAATAGGATGAACAAATTGATCATGTCGTTAATATCAGGATAGAAAACACCTCTGAGAGCTCAGATAAATTAATTTATAGCTAGTCACATGTGTGAAGATATTGGTGTGTATATATCTCTCCAGTGGTTAATCAGAGATGCAAGAGCCAGGTCAGTAATATATTGGGTATTTCCTTACTTCTGGTGGGAAATGTCGCATATCATAGGCAAGCATCCACAGTGGCTCAGTATCATTCAAATCTGACCAGTAGCAACCTGTTTATAGGGAGGCTTTTCTGCATTTCCAAGGCCTGGGTGCCCTTTCTATGTGAAGCAGGATGAGGAGCATTGCTCTGTGTAGCCCACATCATTCAGAATTAATTTTCTCTAAGTTTGGCTCTTTCACACCACTAAGGTATTTATGGAATGCCTACTGTCTGCCAAATACCATGCTTCATGCTAAAGCCTATATCTTCCATTTTCTACCCTAGTACCTAGTACAGTGCCTAGCACACAGCAGGACTGAAAAACTATTTGCTGAAAAGCAGCATGAATAAATAAGTGATGAAAAGGGACATTAAACTGAAGGAGCAGACGTGTTCTTTGGATTGTGAGTTTTCTAATTGCATGCCAATTTTTAAATGTGGAAAATATGATTTTTGCTCAGCTGAGAATAATAAATGATTTTGTGTACTTCGGGAGAGCTTGCCTGTATCTGCCCAGCTCTCCCTGTCTGTATCTGGATGTCTTGGGAAGAAAACTTATGCTCAGTAAGCCAGTCCCAGTTTCTTATTTTTCTAAGATGTGGCAATGACCCAAACTACACGGACCATTACAAGCATTTGTTCTTTCTGAGTTCCTGTACTACACAGGATCTTGGTTTCATACAATATTTGTTTCTTGCTGGTTATTAGAGATGAAAGATTGCCTGCATACTGTTATCCAGGGTATAGGGTCCTTTCATACAGTGGCCACATCTCTCTCCTAAAACCTTGAAGTTCTTAGCTGAATCTTTTGCATCTAGTGCAGAGAGAAAACATGGGGAATTGCAGGAGAGTGGTTGGAGATCAAGTCTGCAAATGGGATACATCAGTCCCACCCACATTCCATTGGTCATTACGCCCCAACTTCTTGTAAAGGCTCTCTGAGAAATGAGTCTTGCACTTATCCAGGAAAAAGAGGAACAGAAGTTACGGCTTGTTACTGCTTCTGGTGAGCACTAACATTCTCAGCCACCATAGGCATCACAGCAAGGTAGAAGTATGCATTCAGGATAACTGCCAAACCTTCATGTGTACAGGGTTTATTTCATTAATTTTTATCTGTCACTACCTAGCTTAGAAAGAAAAAGGAGAGGAAAAACAAGGAGGAAAAAATCCCCTATTCTCTGATGGCAAATGATAGCTATTCAACAAAATAAACATTGGTTCGAAGTTGTTAGCCTGGGGATGGAAATTAGTCTTATATAGACTGCTGGAGGGAAGTTCCCCATAGGTTTATAGCTAAGGAAAAATGAACTAAAATAATTTATAGATGTAATTGTTAATAATTAATCATATATACGAGTATACATATATGCACACTTGTCTTCCTTGTGAATAAAGGTATAAACAGGTATTTTTCAAATTAGAAATCAGTAGTTGGTGTTAGAGTTTCAACTCCCTCTCAAAAACATTTCCTTCCTTTCTGTTGCAAACCCTCCTCCCAGAGTGCTAACATTTCTCTTTGAATTCTTTTTTCCTTTTTTGGAAGGAAAGAAAAATGTATCCCCTGCAGGCATTCTCACAGGGTTAGAGTAACAGCAGGAATTTCTCACCATTGCATTCTGAAAGTCCCTGAAAACTCAAAGGCAAGCAAAGTCAACAGTGACGTTTTGTTGCTTATGGTTCAGTGATTCCATCCTTGCTTTGGGCAGGCCAGCCACGGTGGGAGTAGGAGCTTAAGAAGTGTGGGTTGTATTGAAAGTTTCCTGGGCATCTAAACGGCTAGGAGAGAATTAGGTAGAATACCATCTGCAAATCAATCAATTCAACATTTGTCCGATGTATGACATCTCCCTTTAAAGCTTACCTTGTAAGTTGCACTGTTTTATTTTGAAATGGTATAGTTCATTGACAGAAATTTCACCTTATGAGTTATTTTTAATATTTATTAGTTTCCCAATAGAACTCCAGATCATGCATTTATTATGCTTTGACTTGCAAAAATAGTGAGACATTTTAATCTCAAAAATTATTTAAATAACCCTTTTAAATAGTTTGCTTTACTTTTTCTTCTTTCATCTATATCACATTTCAAGATTTAACTCTAACATAATTCAATGTGGAATAAAATAACTATGCTAATAAGTGTTTATTTGTTGGTGTGTTTTCATATAGTAGAAGTCAAGAAAGGCTATCAACAGTGGATACTACAGTGAAAATCAAACATCCTCCTAAGATCAAAACTGTTGCATTATTATATTGCTGATATGAAACTATCTTACTATAAGAATTGATATATATGTAAAGCATATTATACCTACTTAAAAATAATACAGGTGACAAATACATTCAATGAAATGAAAACAGCCTCCTATTATATAATCTAATGAAAAATAAATTAATACTTCATTTAATATAGAACAATTACAAGTCATTTATTAAGTATCATAGAGAAAACATTTTGTTGCATTTTAACTTTTGCAGTTTGAATATCATATCTATTTATTAAACATAATAAACATTAAACAGGCTATTATGAATTTATCACATTCATTCATTCATTCATTCATTCATCAAATATTTATTATTGGCCTATTATTTTCCAAGTATTATGTGGTTATTTGAAAAATATGTTGAATAAATTATATTGTAGCATGATTGTACTTTATAATGTTTGGAGGAATTTCATGTACAATATCTTCTTTGAGTCTTAGAATAACCAAACGAATACCCTAAAAAAAAACCGCCTCAAACCAAAATCCATGATTCTTTCCTTTATCATGTCATGCTGACACTCTGTTGAAAAACCAAAAATATCTAGATAATTTCGTACAAGAAACTCCCCAGCTAGGCGATATTACTTAAACCATATTTTCTTCATACTTCTTTTACCTGTCTGGACAATAAGTTTCATGGAGTTGAGAAAGGTTGGGGCTAAATGATATCACCCCTAAGAGCTGGGTTTCAGTTAATTGCAAAATCTGTTTCCTACTTTATCCTACATGGTACCATAAAAGTTTCATAAGGTGAAATGGGATGGGAAAATAGCTTCAGAGTCTATACACTGCTTCACCATCCATAGCATGCAGTAGTGAAAAGAACATTAAGCATGAAACCAGGCAGCCTGGACTTGAGTCCTCTTACATTTATCAGCCATGATATTGGGAAGTTACTTAATCTGAGCTTACTCCTCTGTGAAAATGTTGCTTTTGATGATCATGATGATGGTGAGGATGACAGCTAATGTTTATTGAGAGCTTACTCTGTGAAGTCACTTGTCTCGATGCTTAAAATACATCCCATTTAATAAAACATCATAATGATTGTACTGAGTACATGTATCATATCATATATGCAAATGTATTTCATAAAGTGTAAAAGGATGATATGTACACAAGGTATTATTTTAGTGAATTATTATATCACTGTACTGTATCATTAACATATTAAGGATTTATTTGACTGACACATGGCTATTGAATACTTAAATAATGAGAAAATTAATGTAACATTTTTAGATAGGTATTGTGGTCCAACTCACTCTAATAATGCTTAAAGGGACCTTAGGCCTCAAAAATAATGGCAAAAACATATTCCATAGAAGCATACTGCTGCCAAAAACTGTTATCAAAAAGAAGCTTAAGGAATATAATTATCCCTCAAAGTAGGTCAAGCATTGGTTTTATTTATGGTAACAGCAATTGCTTCGGCTTTCCCTTGGTTACATATTTTTCTTTCTATACAGACTGTTTCTCTCAAGAAAGGGCTATATGAGAACTCTGACATTATAGGATATTGTTCTAGTTACACCAATGGGTTGCAAGGAATATAAATCCTTTTCAATGATCTAAAGCAAAATGTATTTTTTAATGGGCCCAAGAAAAATTCAATCCAGGTCTCATGGGGACTAGAAAGTCATTAGATATTCTCGCGCTCCACTACACTCCCCTTTTCTGTCTCTCTCTGCAGATACTTTTACCTCTGCTCTTTTCTACATAGCTGTTTCATTCTATTCTCTAAACACCAGCTTCCTGAAGTCTTTCACAGGTCTACTATTTAATAACTTTGGCCTGCATGTGACATAGTCTTGCCATCCTATCAAATCTAAATGACTTTTTATAGGTTCAGGTGCCACCACTGGTCTGACTTCAGTCTCTAGAAATCTGAGGAGAATTCATGACAAAGAATCAGAGTGACCCAATTCACCTGCTTATGAATGAGATGTTTTGCCTCAGTCCCAACCCTGGTCCCATGAGTGAAGATTGAGGAGCATAGTCTGGGAAAAGGGGCAGATTCTCCCACAAGGGGCTGGGGCAGCAGTAGGCAGAAGATAACTCCTATATGTGCTAAGCATATACATAGAGTATGGTTCTAAAAATAGAAATGTTCACAATTAACAACATTTTCCTTTTGGTAAAAGCTAGATAAAATTATGAACTTTTATAAAACAGATGATGAGAAACATCCAGTTCCATCTTCAGGGAAATTCACTTTTATCTTCAAATGTTTGGGAAATTATATGCCCAAGACTTTTTTAAGTCTTTTATTAGGACATGACAAAAAGAAGAAAAAACCAAAAAGCTTTAACTTCAGGGTAAAACCTTCAGAATGTAACAAAGGTTTTCACACCATTAAGTATAAGGTAAATAAGGTTCTGTATTAGATTTCCTAGGAGTACTATGCAAATTACCACAAGCTGGGCAGCTTAAAACAGAAATGTGTTCTCTCGTAGCTCTGGATGCTAGAAATTCAAAATCAAGGTGTTAGAAGGGTGGTTTCTTCTGGAGACTCTGAGGGAGAATCTGTCTCAAGCCTCTCTCCTAGTTTTTGGTGGCTTCCAGCCATCCTTTGTATTCCTTGGCTTGTATTAACTGTGATCTCTGAACTGTCTTTACACTGAGTTCTCCAACCTCAGTTACTCTGTGTCTTTGTATGGCCTTATTATCAGGATACCAGTCATCAGATTTAGGGACTACAGTAATTGAATAAGATCTCATCTTAACTAAATACACCTGTCAAGTCCCCATTTCCACATAAGTTCTCATTCTGAGGTTCCAGGTGGACATGAATTCAGGGGGAGGGCACTATTGAATCAAACAGTACAGGTCCTTTCTGATATTTTGTTTAAATTCTTCACATTTATACATATCTATATTATTATAGACCTGCATTATTCTATAAGAGTCAACAATGTGAGATTTATTCTATTGAAAAAGGAAAAAAAGAATAAATAAAACTAATCATGGAAGATGGCAGAATAGGTGAGACAGAATATAATTCTCCTCCAAGAAAAATAAATAAGAGGCAGAAAACACCTAGGATGGCAATTGCAGGTTTTGAGTGGCCAGAGAAGGACACCTACAATATATAGTGGGGACTTAGATGAAAAAGAGGAAAAATTACATCTGAAAGGATGGGGTGAGTTTATTCAACCAGGACCACCACTGGTCACAGAGCAGGGGAGGGAGCAGTTCTCAACTCTTGCACACCCATCTTAGCAATTAGCTTGAGAGATAATCCTACTCAGCTCTGTGGCTGGGAGCTCCCATAAGGGAACTCAGGAAACAGGAAACCTATGTAGATACCATTTACTCTTCATTCATGGAAGTCCACAGTTGCCTGTACAAGAGTTGGACAAAAGTGAAGGCACTACACAAAATCACTGGGAGCACCTCCCCCACTCCAGAGGCTCGTGGGCATAGAGCAGGCACATTTGAGCTGGAGGGTGATGCATGCAGCCCCACAGCCTAAGAGTGAACCACTCAGAGGCCTGGGAATCACCAGACCCACTGTGTCCTGACTCCCTGCTAAATTGCACAGGGCCCACTCCCACTCTTAGGGTTGGCAATCCCCAGTGCACATGGAGAACTTGTATATCAATTGGATTTCCACCTGGTTTGGACCCCACCCACTGTGAAGAAATGTCCAGGTAGTCCTGCATTTCCCCAAATAACCTTATCAAGATAAGCAAATGCCCTGAAGTCAGCAGACAATCACAAAGCACATGAAGACCCAAGAACAACCAAATTAAAAAGCCAGAAGAGACACAGAACTTTGAGCAGTTAAGCAAAGGCGTACATACAAATCACCAAAACAAATTAAATGGGTTGCATAAAGACATAAAGGATATCAAGAAGACTCTAGAAGACAATAAAGATGAATTTGAAACAGTAAATTAAAAAGTAGCATATTTTATGGAAATAAAAGATAGCATAGAACAAGTTAAAAATATACTAGAGGAGGCGGGGCAAAATGGCGGCATAGAGAGGAGTGGAAGCTAAGTAGTCCCTCTGGAACAACTACAAAAAACAGAAACAACTAGTAAATAATCCAGAATAACTGCGGGGGGACAAACGAGACCATCCACTCATTGTACACCAACCTGAATTGGGAGGAATGCCCGAGAACAGAGCATAAAATCTGTAAGTAAGACCTGCGGATCCAAGCCATGAGACCCCCTCTCCCATAGCCCGAGCTGCAAAGCCTCGTGGTGCCAGAGAGAAGCTCTCTCCCAGCAAGTGAATATAGCTCAGCTGAGCTCCAACTGGGGTTTTAAGCAGCGAGAGTGAACTGCTCACTACAGGTACGCATCCCCAAAAAACAGACAGAGGCTTTGGGTGATGACTGACCTTGGAGAGTCAGAGGGTCGCCTTGGACTGGGTCTGAAGGGGACTATCTGTTTCTTTTTCGGCTCAGTGGAGAAAGCCCCAGTCATATTCAGTTTCCAGGGCTGTGACTCGGGGAAGGGTAGAGACAGCACAAGCAGAGAGCGAGACCATTGAGATGCTAATGACCTCCACCTGGGGGGTCTGTCTTCTCTAGGAGGAAAGGGGTGGGGCCCTTTCCATTAAGAACCAGACTCCAGAGACTGGGGGAACAGGGCCATACCTCCTCACACCAGTCAAGAATTATAGGCTAACAGGTGTCACCTGCTGGGCAGAAAAAGCACAGTGACCTGAGGCATCAAAGGGTGGAGCAATTTTCTAAGACACACCCACAGGGAAACCAGATACTGAATATTTCTTCCCTCTGGGACCTGAGCCTGTTCTGGTCTGGGAAAACCTGATTTTGGTAACCAAGGAAACCATGCCTAGACAACAGAAAATTACAACCTACACTAAGAAAAACAAAATTATGGCCCAGTCAAAGGAACAAACGTACCCTTCAACTGAGATGCAGGAATTTAAACAACTAATGCTAAATCAAATCAAAAAGTTTAGAGAAGATATTGCAAAGGAGATAGAGGCTGTAAAGGAAACACTGGGTATATATATGGCAGAAATCAAAAGTTCAAAAAAACTACTAGTAGAATCTATGGAAATGAAAGGCACAACACAAGAGATGAAAGACACAATGGAAACATACAACAGCAGATCTCAAGAGGCAGAAGAAAACACTCAGGAACTGGAGAACAAAACAACTGAAAGCCTACACACAAAGGAGCAGATGGAGGGAAGAATGAAAAAATATGAGCAACTTCTCCGGGAACTCAAGGATGAAACAAAGTACAATAATGTATGTATCATTGGTGTCCCAGAAGGAGAAGAGAAGGGAAAGGGGGCAGAAGCAATAACAGAGGAAATAATTAATGAAAATTTCCCATCTCTTATGAAAGACATAAAATTACAGATCCAAGAAGAGATATGAATAGGCCTATGCCAAGACACTTAATAATCAGATTATCAAATGTCAAAGACAAAGAGAGAATCCTGAAAGCAGCAAGAGAAAAGCGATCCATTACATACAAAGGGAGCTTAATAAGACTATGTGTGGATCTCTCAGCAGAAACCATGGAGGCAAGAAGGAAGTGGTGTGATATATTTAAGATACTGAAAGAGAAAAACTGCCAACCAAGAATCCTCTATCCAGCAAAGCTGTCCTTCAAATATGAGGGAGAGCTCAAAATATTTTCTGACAAACAGACAATGAGATACTTTGTGAACAAGACACCTGTCCTACAGGAAATACTAAAGGGAGCACTACAGGGTGATAGAAGACAGGAGTGCATGGTTTGGAACACAATTTTGGGAGATGGTAGCACAACAATTTAAGTACACTGAACAAAGGTAACTATGAATACAGTTGAGAGAGGAAGGTGGGGAGCATGTGAGACACCACAAGAAAGGAGGAAAGATAAAGACTGGGACTGTGTAACTTGGTGAAATCTAGAGTATTCAACAATTGTGATAAAATGTACAAATATGTTCTTTTACAAGGGAGAACAAGCAAATGTCGAACTTGCAAGGTGTTAAAAATGGGGAGGCATTGGGGGAGGGATGCAATCAGCATAAAAAAGAGACTGTAACTAATAGAATCATTGTATTATGCTTCCTTTAATGTAACAAAGGTGATATACCAAGGTGAATGCAGATAAGAGCGGGGGATAGGGGAGGCATGTTAGACACTTGACATTGGTGGTATTGTCTGATTCTTTATTCTACTTTGATTTAAGGTTATTTTTCCTTTTGCTGCTTCCTAGCTGTCATTCTTTTTTCCTCTTTCTTTTGCCTCTCTACCTTCTTTGACTCTCCCTCCTGCCTTGTGAAAGAAATGTAGATGCCCTTATATAGATAGTGGTGAAGGTGGTGAACACATAAAAGTATGACCATGCAGAGAACCATCGATTATTTACTTGAGATGGAATGTATGGTGAGTGAACAAAACTGTTTAAAAAAAAAAATGGGTTGATGACAAAACCTCGAGGGCAATATACTGAGTGAAATAAGCCAGACACATAAGGACAATTATTGCAGGGTCTCACTGATAGGAATTAATTATAGTATGTAAACTCATAGACATGAAATATAAGGTACCAAGATATAGGATGAGGCTTAAGAATGGGGAATGGTTGCTTAGTATGAGCAGAATGTTCAATTAGGATGAACTTAAATGTTTGGGAATGAACAGGGGTGTTGGTAGCAAGATGTGAGAATAACTAACAGCGCCGAATGGTGTGTGAATGAGGTGGAAAGGGGAAGCTCAGAGTCATATATGTCACCAGAAGGAAAGTTGGAGGTCAAAACATGGGAATGTATAAAACTGAATCCTATGGTGGGCAATGTCCATGATCAACTGTACAAATACTAGAAATTGCTTCCATGAACCAGAACAAATGTATGACAATACAATTAGAAGTTAATAATAGAGAGGTATATAGGGAAGAACTATATACCTATTACAAACTATATACTACAGTTAGTAGTATTTCAACATTTTTTCATAAACAGTAACAAATGTACTATATCAATACTATGAGTCAACAATTGAGGGGGGTTGGTTAGGGATAGGGGAGGATTAGAGTTTCCTTTTCTTTTTTTCTTTTTTATCTTTCACTTTATTTCTTGTCTGGAGTAATGAAAAGTTTCTAAAAACTGAACAAAAATTAAGTGTGATGGATGTACAACTGTATGAGGGTACCCAGGGGCAAGTGATTGTACACTTTGGATCTTTGGATAATTGTATGGTATCTGAACAATCTCAATAAAAATGAAAAAAAATATATACTAGAGACATACAACAACACATCTGAAGAGGCAGAAGACAGAATAAGTGAACTAGAGGATAGACAATTGAATGTGAATGCACAAAAGAACAAATTGGTGAAAAAAAATTGAAAATTTTTGAATGAATCTCAGGGAAATGATAAACAACAAGAAGCACTCAAATATAAGAATCATTGGTGTCCCTGAAGGAGAAGAGTTAATGTCTACAAAGAGTATTTGAGGACGTAGTTGAGGAAAACTTCCCAACCCTTATAAACAATGTAAATATGTAAATCAAAGAAACCCGATGAACTCCAAATAGAATAAATCCTGATAGACCAACTCTGAGACATAACTGATAAGACTGTCAAATGCTGAAGAGAAAGAGAAAGTCCTGAAAGCAGCAAGAGAGAAGCAATTCACCACATACAAGGGAAACCACATAAGACTAAGCACTGACTACACAGCAGGCACTATAGAGTCAAGAAGCCAATGATATGACATATTTAAGATTCTGAAAGAGAAAAAAATGCCAGACAATAATTCTTTATCCAGCAAAGCTCTCCTTCAAAATTGATGGAAAGTTTAAAATTTTCACAGACAAACAAATGCTGAAAGAATTTGTTAACAAGAGACCTGTCTTGCAAGAAATACTAAAGGGTGTTCTACCACCTGAGAAAAAAAGAAAGGAGAGTGAGGTCTGGTGAAGGGCACAGAACTGAAGATTATTAGTAAAGGTAACTTAAAAGAAAAAAATAGGGGGAATAGATCTGACAAATAAAAATTAAAGGACAAGATGGTTGGTTCAGGAACTGCCTTCACAGTAATAACTTTACACGCAAGTGGAGTAAACTCCACAATTAAAAGAATGGAAGAAGGGATTAAAAAGTATGATCCATTGATGTACTATTTACAAGATACTCATCATAGACCCAGTGACTCAAAGAGATTGAAAGTGAAAGGATGGAAAAAGTATTCCACAAAAGCTGCAGCCAAAAGAAAGCAGGGGGAGCTGAACTAATATCAAAGAAAATAGACTTCAAATGCAAAGATGCCATACAATTCAAAGAAGGACACTATATATTAATAAAAGGGACAATTCCTCAAGAATAAATAACAATCATAAATATTTATGCACCCAGTCAAGGAGCTCCAAAGTATGAGACAAACATTGGTAAAACTGAAGGAAGCAATAGATGTGTCTACAATAATAGTGGAAGACTTCAATATACCACTGTTGTCTATACATAGAACAACTAGACAGAGGACCAAGAAGAAAATGTAGAACCTAAACAATATAATAAATGAATTAGACTTAAAAGACATATATAGGAGTCAGACGAAGATGGTGACATACAAAGGAGTGGAAGCTAGTTAGCGCCCCCCCCCCCGAACAACTAATAAGAACCAGGAACAACTAGTAAATAATCTGGAATAACTGCTGGAGGACAAACGTGAATGTCCACACATCATACACCACCCTGGATTGGGAGGAATGCCCGAGATCACAGCATAAAATTGGCAAGTAAAAACTGTGGATCCGAGCTGGGAGCCCCTCCCCCCACAGCCTGAACTGCAAAGCCTTGCTGTAATAGAGAGCAGCACTCTCTGGAAAAGCAAATATACATCAGCCAGGCTCCAACTGAGGTTTCAATTAACAAATGTTGACTGCTCAATGCAAGCTACAAATCTCCAACAAGCAGACAGAGGCTTTTGGTGATGACTGAACTTGGAGAGCTGGAGAACCTCTCTGGGATGGAAGGGGAGCCGAAGGACAGGTTGCTATCTCTGGCTGGTGGGTGAAACTGAGGGTGGCCATGGACTGGCCCTGAAGAGGGGATTTCTGCCCCTTTTTCGGCTCAGTGGAGAAAGCCTCAGCCATTTTCAGTTAGCAGCAGTCTGACCCAGACAAGGGTGGAGATAGCAGAGATAGAGACTATTTGAATGCAAATGATATCTCCCTAGTGTATATATCTTCCCTAAGAGGAAAAAAGTGGTGAAAATCTCTACTATCTGCCCTCCATTCAGAACAAGACCCCAGAGCCTGGGGGAAAACAGCCATGGGCCACACCTCCTTATACCAGTCTGGAGTTACAGGCTGACAGGTACCACCCACTGGGCAGAAAAATACAGTGGCTTGAGACATCAAAGGGTGTATCAATCTTCTAAGGCACACCCTTAGGGAGACCTGATACTGAATATCACCCCCTTCAGAGATCTGAGCCCATTCTCATCTTGGAAAACCTGATTGGGGTAACCAAGGAAACCAGATGCCGAGACAACAGAAAACTATAACCTACACTAAGAAAAACGGAGTAATGGCCCAGTCAAAGGAACAAACTTACACTTCAATGGAGATACAGGAATTGAAACAACTAATGCTAAATCAATTCAAAAAGTTTAGGGAAGATATGGCAAAAGAGATTAAGTGTATAATGAAAACACTGGGCATACATAAGGTAGAAAAAACAACTGGCAGAATCTATGGAAATAAAAGGCACAACACAAGAGATGAAAGACACAATGGAGACATACAATATCCCATCTCTGGGAACTTAAGGACAAAATGAAATGCAGGAATGTACATATCATTGGTGTTCCAGAAGGAGAAGAGAAGGGAAAAGGGGCAGAAGCAATAATAGAGGAAATAATGAATGAAAATTTCCCATCTCTTATGAAAGACATAAAATTATGGATCCAAGAAGTGCAGCATACCCCAAATAGAATAGATCTGGATAGGCCTATGCCAAGACACTTAATAATCAGATTATCAATCATCAAAGATAAAGAGAGAATCCCAAAAGCAGCCAGAGAAAAGTGATCCATTACATACAAAGGAAGCTTGATAAGACTATGTGCAGATTTCTCAGCAGAAACCATGGAGCCAAAAGGAAGTGGTGTGATATATTTAACATACTGAAAGAGAAAAACCACCAAGCAGGAATACTATACCCAGCAAAACTGTCTTCAAATATGAGGGAGAGCTTAAAATATCCTCTGACAAACAGACAATGACAGAATTTGTGAATGAGATACCTGCTCTACAGGAAACACTAAAGGGAGCACTACAGACAGAAAGGAAAAGACAGGAGTGAGAGGTCTGGAATACAATTTTGGGAGACAGTAGCACAGCAATGTAAGTACACTGAACAAAGATGACTTGATTGTGAGTAAAGCTGAAAGAGGAAGGTTAGGAGCATGTGGGACACCAGAAGAAAAGAGGAAAGATAAAGACTGGGACTGTATAACTCATTGAAACCTAGGGTGCTCAATGATTGTGCTAAAATATACAAATGTTTTTACATGAGGTAGAACAAGTGAATGTGAACATTGCAAGGTGTTAAAAATAGGGTGGTATTGGGAGAAAAATACAATCAATGCAAACTAGAGACTATAATTAACATAAACATTGTATTATCCTTCCTTTAATGTAACGAGAGCAATACACCAAAGCTAAATGCATTTGTAGGGGGAACATAGGGGAGGAGTATGGGACTCTTGGCTTTGGTGATGTTGTCTGACTCTTTATTCTACTTTGTTTTAATGCTGTCTTTGCTTTTGTCACTTCCTAGATGTCATGTTTTTTTTTTCTCTCTCTCTTTTTTCTTTCTTTTGTCTCTCTATGTTCTTTGACTCTTCCTCCCACTTTGTGGAAGAAATTGAGATGTCCTTATATAGATAGTGGTGATGGTGGTGAGAACATAAATACATGACTATACAGGGAACCATCCATTGTTTACATAGGACAGAATGTATGATGCATGAACAAAACCATCTTGAAGAAACTTAAGGGCACTCTATTGAGTGAAATAAGACAGACACGTAAGGACAAATGTTGCAGGGTCTCACTGATATGAACTAGTTATAATATGTAAACTCATAAACATGAAATATAAGTTACCAGGATATGGAATGGGGCTAAAGAATGGTTGCTTATCATGAGCAGAATGTTCAACTAGAGTGCACTTAAACATTTGGAAGTGGGCAGAGGTGATGGCAGCATGTTGTGAGAATGACTAACAGTGCTGAATGGTCTGTGAACATGGTGGAAAATGTAAGCTCAGAGTCACGTATGTCACTAGAAGGAAAGTTGGAGGTTAAAAGATGGGAGTGTATAAAACAGTGAATTTTGTGGTGGACAATGTCCATGATTAACTATGCAAATATTAGAAATTTCTCTCATGAACTAGAGCAAATGTATGACATTATAACTAGAAGTTAATAATAGAAGGACATACAGGAAAAAATTATACCTATTGTGAACTATACATGACAATTAGTAGTATTTTAACATTCTTTCATCAACAGTAACAAATGTACTATACCAATACTGTGAATCAATAAGGAGAGGGGGTGGTTAGGGGTATGGGAGGATTTGAGGTTTCTTTTTTTGTGTTTATTTCTTTTCTGGAGTAATAAAAATGTTCTAAAACTTGCAGAAAATTAATTGTGGTGATGGAGGCACAGATGTATGATGGTACCATGGGCAACTGATTGTACACTTTGGATATCTGGATAATTGTATGGTTTGTGGACAATCTGAATTTTTTAAAAAAAGCAAAAAACAATGACATATATAGATAGTTACATCCCAAATTACCAGGATATACATTCTTCTCTAGTGCTCATGGAAAAATTCCCAGGATAGATCATATGCTGGGGCACAAAACAAGTCTCAATAAATTTAAAACATTTGAAATTATTCAAAATACATTATTTGACCATAATGAAATGCAACTAGAAATCAATAACCACCAAAGAACCAGAACTTTCAAAAATATATGGAGGTTAGACAACACACTGCTAAACAATCAGTGGGTCACAGAATTTGCAAGAGAAATCAGAAAATATCTATAGATGAATGAAAACAACAACCCAACATATCAAAACATATGGGATGCAGTGAAGTTGGTGCTGTGAGTAAAATTTATAGCTCTAAATGCATACATTAAAAAGGAAAAAAAAACCAGTAAACCCAAAGTCCTAACTGAACAACTGAAAAAGCTAGAGAATGATCAGAAAATTAACTCTAAAGCAAGTAGAAGAAAAGAAATAACAAAAATTAAAGCAGAAATAAATGATTTGGAAAAAAATAGAATAAATAAAACCAGAAGTTGGGTCTTTGAGAGGATCAACAAGATTGACAAACTGTTAGCTAGATAAAGTCAAAAGGGGAGAAGACCCAAATAAAATCCAAATGAGAAGGGGTCATTAGTGTGGATCTCAAAGAAATTTTAAAAATCATAGGAGGATGCTAAGAACAACTATATGCCAATAAACTGCACAACTTAGAGGAAATGGACAATTTCCTGGAAACACTGACCCAAGAAGAAATAGAAGACCTCAACAAACCAATCACAAGTAAAGAGATCCAATCAGTCATCAAAAATCTTCCTACAAATAAAAGCCCAAGGTCATATGGCTTCACAGGGGAATTTTACCAAACTTTCCATAAAGAACTGACACCATTCCTGATCAAACTCTTTCAAAAAATTGAAGAAAAAGGAACATTACCTAATTCATTTTATGAAGCCAACATCACTCTAATGCCAAAACAAGACAAAGATATTACAAGAAAGAAAAACTACAGGTCAATATTCCAAATGAATATAGATGCAAAAATTCTCAACAAAATAATTGCAAATCAAATCCAAAGGCAAATTAAAAGAATCATACAACACAACCAAGTAAGGTTCATTCCAGGCATGGAAGGATGGTTCAACATAAGAAAATCAATTAATGTAATACAATACATTAATAAATTGAAAGGGAAAAATGAAATGATCATCTTGATAGAAGCTGAAAGAGCATTTGACAAAATTCAACATTTTTTTTTCATAAAAACACTTCAAAAAATAGGAACTGAGGGAAACTTCCTCAATATGATAAAGGGCATATACGAAAAACCCACAGCCAGCATAGTACACAATGGTGAGGGACTGAAAGCCTTGCCCCCAAGATTGGGAATGAGACAAGGGTATCTACTGTCACCACTATTATTCAACATCATGGTAGAAGTTCTAGCCAGAGCAATTCAGCAAGACAAAGAAACAAAAGGCATCCAAATTGGAAAGGAAGAAGTAAAACTGTCATTATTTGCAGATGATATGATCTTTTTGGAGAATCCTGAGAAATTGATGACAAAGCTACTTGAGCTAATAAATTCAGCAAAGTGGTAGGATACAAGATTAATGCACAAAAGTCCATAATGTTCCTATACTCTAGTAATGACCTAACTGGAGAGGCACTCAAGAAAAAAAATTCCATTCACAATAGCAACTAAAAGAATCAAGTACCTAGGAAAAAACTTAACCAAGGATGTAAAAGACCTCTACACAGAAAATTACAAAACTTTACCTAAAGAAATAAAAGACGACCTAAATAGTGGCAAGATATCCCACATACATGAATAGGAAGGCTAAACATCATTAAGATGTCAATTCTACCCAAACTCATCTACAGATTCAACACAATTCCAATCAAAATTCCAACAATACCTTGCAGACTTGGAAAAGCTAGATATCAAATTTATTTGGAAGGACAGAGGGCCTTGAATTGCCAAAAACATTCTAAAAAAGAACAAAGTAAAGCCTACTATAAAGCCACAGTGGTCAAAACAGCATAGTACTGGTACAAAGATAGACATAACTGATCAATGGAATCAAATTGAGAGTTCAGAAATAGGTCCCCAGATTTATGGTCGACAGATTTTTTTTATAAGGCCCCCAAATCAACTGAACTAGGACATAACAGTCTCTTCAACAAATGTGGCTGGGAGAACTGGATATCCATATCCAAAAGAATGAAAGAGGACCCCTGTCTCACAGCCTATACAAAAATTAACTCAAAGTAGATGAGAAACCTCAATATAAGAGACAGTTCCATAAAACTCCTAGATGATAATGTTGGGAAACAGCTTCATGACCTCGTAATAGGAGGTAGCTTCTTAGAGGTTACACTCAAAGCACAAGCAATGAAAGAAAAAGTAGATAAATGGGAACTCCTCAAAATCAAAAGCTTCTGTGCCTCAAAGGACTTTGTCAAAAAGGTGAAGAGACAGCCAACTCAATGGGAGAAAATATTTGGAAGCCATATACCTGATAATAGACTGATATCCAGCACATATAAAGAAAGTCTACAACTGAAAGACAATAGTACAAACAGCCCCATTATAAAATGGGCAAAAGATATGAAAAGATATTTTTCCAAAGAGGAAATACAAATGGCTATAAACACATGAGAAATGTTCATCTTCACTTGCTATTAGGGAAATGCAAACCAAAACCACAACGAGATATCATCTCACACCTATAAGAATGGTTGCCTTTAAACAAGTAAGAAACTACAAATGCTGGAGAGGATGTGGAGAAATTGTTGGTGGGAATGTATAATGCGATAGCCACTGTGGAAGACAATTTAGTGGTTCTTCAGAAAACGAGGTATCAAGTTACCCTATGATACGGCAATTCCACCTCTCAGTATATACCATGAAGATCTGAAAGTGGTGACATGAACAGACATTTGCAACCAATGTTTATAGTAGCATTGTTCAAAATTGCCAAGAGATGGAAATAATCTGTGTACTTCAACAGACAAGTGTATAAAGAAAATGTATATGCAAATGATGGAATACTATGCAGCAGTAAGAAGGAACAAGGTCCTAAAACATGTGACAAATGGATGAACCTTGAAGACACAGTGCTGAGTGAAATAAGTCAGTCACAAATAGAGAACTCCCTGAACAATGTAAAATCAGTGTCTTTTAATGTAGAATATAGGTGCCCTAGAGATAGACAGAAGCTAGTGAAGGGGGAATGATTACCTAATATGTACAAACATGTTAATGAGGAGGAACTGAGGGTGAACATGATTGAAAGGGGTTGTTTAAAGGCATGTATCCCACAGATTAACACTACACATATAAATAAGTTTTTTCATGACTACCTTCTTAGGTATGACACTGGTACAAAGAGATAACAACAGAGTGGGATAAGGGAAAACTACCTATTGTATAGTACAGACTGTATTTAATAAGAATACCTCACCAGTACCACACTAACACTAGGGATAAATAATTAGGGGCTGATAAAAGCTTGGGGTGTTTTGGGTTATAATAATTGTTTAAAATTGAGAGTGATGGTGACTGTACAACTAAGTGAAGATAATGTGAGACACTGATTATTTATATTGGACAGAACATATGCTATGTGAAATTAAGAACCCCCTGCTTAGCAAGTCAAGCCCTCGATCTTGAGGCTTGCTCTTGTGAAACTTACGGCTGTAAAGGGGAGGCTAAGCCTATCTATAATTATGCCTAAGAATCACCTCCAGAGAACCTCTTTTGTTGGTCAGATGTGGCCTTTCTCTCTCTAAGCACAACTCTGCAAATAAATTCATCACCTCCCCCTGATGTGGGACAGGACTCCCAGGGGAGTGAGTCTCCCTGGCAACATCACCTGGATTCCAGGAATGAGCCAGACCATAGCATCGAGGGATTGAGAATGTTTTCTTGACCAAAAGGAGGAAAAGATGGGTAACAAAATAAGGTTAAAGTGGCTAAGAGATTTCAAATAGAGTCAAGATGTTCTGGATGTTAAACTTATGCAAGCCCCAGCTATTCCAAATGGCCACAGTAAGCCAAACCCTAATCAACGGTAGCCCTGAAAATATTAAAGAATACCTAGGTCCCTATGTGACATTCTGTAAAAGTTTCACTCACTAAGTTTATTTTTTGGAAACTTAAATCCTCCAGAGTGTTCCTATGACAAATAAGTCCCAACACCCAAAGGCAACAGCCTCTTCAAGAACATCAACCAGGTGCATCTCCCTTCCCCATAATGCTGACACCCCTTTTCAATGTGAACAAGTTAGGGTCATCACTGCCCAGATATCCCCAAAAATAGAGAAAGTGATCAAACAAGAGAGAGAGGGGCAGGTAGCAACAGACAAGATAGGATTTAACAAAGTATTCAAATACTGAATCTTTATATAAATATATATTTTTTGTTTCTAAGGTATTGGAATAGCTAGAAGGAAATAACTGAAATTATAGAACTATAACCCATAGCATTCTTTGAAATTTGCTCTCTAGCTACTTAAATTGTACTTTGAAAGTTATCACTTTTCTGTATATATGTTATATTTCACAATAAAAAAACATTGTCATGATTTTGCCAGTCAATTTTGTGAAGTTCATGAGTAAAATGGAATATATATTGTTATTTACCAAGGGCTTGGAGAAAAGTTGATGAAATACTTTGATGAAGAATATATTTTATAGATATTTAAATCTGAAATTCCTCTCATTATTAGGTAGATAATTCCCTTTAGTTAAAGATGTTAAAGATTGTGAAGACTATGGAAAGCCATGAAAATACATACTATTTTAAAATATAGACTGTAGTAACCATATAGTACATGAGACAAACTGCTTTGTGTACATGATCCCACTTGGTCATTACAAGAACGTCAAATTAGAAAGTTGCATTTTAATTTTTACTTTTAGATGAGGAAAGTGAGGCTCCAAGTTACTGGTCTCTGATGTTCACATAGTCAGTGGGAAAACCAGATCTATATCTTCTTTAAGCTGAAATAAATGACCTTTATCCATGTTCCCATAAGACCTAATAACTGAAACTGCTTGTTGCTGGCCCTTGATCCTTCTAGTTTGGGCCTGTGGTATTTTGAATATTCAAAATAAATATTTGAGTTTATATGTGTGCTCCTTAACCACTTGATAATCTTGTAAAGAAAAAGGAATTGCCATTGCCTAAAAAGACAGACAACTTAACTTATGGGTCATGCTGAG
Source organism: Choloepus didactylus (assembly GCF_015220235.1). NCBI lineage: Eukaryota > Metazoa > Chordata > Mammalia > Pilosa > Megalonychidae > Choloepus > Choloepus didactylus. The sequence continues at coordinate 61,705,743 of NC_051308.1, read as the reverse complement.
AAATTAAATATCAATCGATTTTAAAAATAATTGTGCTTTTAAAAAAGAAATTATACTGAAACCACTCAAGAATACCATTAAAGTAAATATATGCTGGGAGAAAAAAAATGGATTTTTTTTTTTTTTGGTCATTTAGCTTATTGACTAATTTTTCAATTTTGGCATAGGTATTTTGACATCTATTAACTATTATGCAAAGCTATTGGGAATTCAAATGTATGCTTTGTTTATTGTTTGCTTAACCTCCTGAGCTAGCATCCCTCTATCCTTAAAACAGAAACTACTCAATTCCAGTATATAGACTCTACTCTCTTGAAGCCCTTTCTCTGTCCTCAGAATCAAGTGAGCTGTATTGATCCAATAATTCCTTGTCTCACTTCAATAATGTGGCTCATGTCCTATTATTCCAGGCCTCTTGACAACTGGAACCCTCTTCTGAGTCTGGCAGTGTTAGCTCCTCTGAGCTTTCACTCTTCCAAGGACTCAAATTCTACCTCTAAACCCCATTCCTAATTCATCCGTTTATTTTTTTTTTTTCAAGTTTTGAGGGCTTAAAATGTAAGCTCAGTACAAGATTCTGGGCATTTTACATCACAATGTCTGCTTACAAGGAATCCACAACTTATTGATGAGACAGACAAGTAAATTGAATCTCAATGTAGTCTCTAGGAAGGTGGATGACCATTTAATCCAGACAAGTTTGAATGGCTTCCCAAAAAATGCAATCCCTAAGCAGTCTTGACTTATAGATAAGATCTAGCTAGGTGAATGGGAAGGAAATTCTCAAAGCAGAAGGAAAATACATTTCTGATTTTTTGGTCTTTTATTTTTCTCTTCCAAATGGAAGAATGCCTGCCTGGCCATCAACTGTGGTCATTTGATTAGATAATCATTGTCCTAAACGATAGAAATCCCAATTTAACTTTCAAAAAGAGAGTAATTATTTCATGTAAATAGAGGAAGGATTGGTTCAATGACGTCAATAAGGGCTCGGGTTCTTTCCTTCTTTCAGCTCTTTCATCCTCATTTTTTTTAGATTAGACCCCACATCAGATGATTGTTGACACAATGGGTTTCACATACATCCAGGCTACTGTTTGGTACATAGCAGTCACCCAATAAATGTTGGTTGAATGGATTAATGTTAGTAGGATGAATGTAGATACAAAGTAATACAAAAAAGAAAAGAAAAGAAAAGAAAATTCTCTCCCTCCCTCTGCTTTGTCTTCACCCCCTCCCCCCCCCCTTTTTTTGGTGGGTTGGGGAATGCAAAATCAACTATTCCAAAAGCAGAATTTTCTTAAAATCTCAGTGATCAAATTGAATCACATCTATTCTTAATTTACTCACTGGAGGAAGGAATTACAAAAATATCCATGGAGAGAAGAGTGGATTACCCCTCAGTGAAAGTAGTGTCTGCTCTATTTTCTTTGCTCCTACCACTAGCATACCTTTCATTTATGTGGCTCATTCAGTCTCTCTGATTCATTGGTGTCCAGATCCTAGATATCTCTTGTCTAATTAATTCATTTACTAAACGTAAAGTACTTTGATCAGTTTAATGAATGACAGTGAAGAAAATGAGGCAGAAACTAGTGTTATTTGAATTCCATTTACATGTAGATTGGAATTTAGACATTTGGAAGAGCAAATTATCTTAGCTCACACATTGTAAATGACTACATAGATTATATCATATCGAATAAACATCCAAATGATTCACTAGTTCACTTATATGAATGAGTTGGTGACATGGAAATCTGCAAGACATCACCATCTGGCTTACTCACATAGTAGATACAGGGTCACTGACTCTGAAGGTGTAGTAAATAAAGCATTGTCCACACATTTGAAGGGACTGAGAAATGTTTTTAATTCATTGGTTGATTCTAGATCTTTCCCCGTTGTATGTTCAGTATATAAATTTACGTAAGTGCCTCTCTATTTTTCCTTTCTGATTTGCCATACTTTCCCCATCCATTTCTCATGCACCTCCCCTCTCACTCATTCCATGGTACCCAACACACATTTAGAGCTGTACAATGTGTTCAAGTTGTGAAGAAACCTAGATTTCATTGAAAAATATTCATGTCCAGTCTTATTTTCCCACTTCAAGACCTTGCTTGACAATTCTGCTGTTTTGACTTATATTATCAGGCTTTTGTAGAATTATAATTCTTGCTTAGAAGAAAGAAGGAGTTTTATATTAATAAGAGACCAGCCAGATAAGGGTATGATTGCCAAGCTGTATCTGAGCCATTTTACTGCTCAATTAATATCTCAATAAGATATCACAATAGTAACCTTAAAAGAACTGGTAACCATTTGCCAACTTTAATCTTCCTCACATCATCAGTATTAGAAAAGAAAACACAAGATGATCTTTAATCATCTTCTGAATTTGGAGCAATGAGAAATGGTTTAATATTTTAATGTTTTAATTTTACAAATTGAAGAGGAAATACATTTTTAAGAATTTGGAGTACTTCTTCATATGTGGAATGTTAAAATATTTTATTCATTTATTAATTCAACAAATATCTATAGAGTCCCTAGTATGTGCCCAAAACTGGATATGGTGGAGAGCAAGATAGATAAGTTTCTTGCTTTCATGAAATATGCATTCTAGTAGGAGAATATGCAATAAACATGAAAACACAAAATTATGAAAGTAATGGGAAAGCAGGAAAAGTTCTTTAAGAGAAAGTTGAGAGATAACAGAGGGAATCTGATTAGATGACATGATTAGGGAAGACCCTTTAGAAAAGGTGACATTTGCACCAAGATTGCAAAATAAAAAATGAGCAAGCCATGTAGAAAGCCGTGGTAATGAGAATACTTGGAAAAGAGAATGATATCTTGGTACAGAAAATATTTGTATTCATAAACAGAAAGTGTGCCAATGTGTATGAAACAAAATGAGAAAGGAGAGAATGAAAATGCACATGACGGAGTTCAGGAGAGAGACTGGAGTCCAATCATGCAAAGCCTTGCATGCCATGGGAAAACTTCAGATTTCTTCTAGAGTATTGGTCAATAATTGAAGGGTATTAAGTGGAAGTGTGGCTTGATATAATTTATGTCTTAAAACTGTGTAAGATAAGGGCAATGATGGAATCAGAGAAAACAATTTGGAGGCTACTGCATTGGTCCAAAGGAAAATTAGGCTTGGACAAAAATAGTGGTGGTGGAAATAGAATTTTATATACTTAAAATACCTGTAGGAGGTAGAGTGATCAGGACTCGTTGCAGATTAGATGTTGGGAGCCAGGGAAAGGGGAATGTTAAGGAGCATGCCTAGGTATTTGTCAAGCAGGCAGTTGGAAGAGTTGGTTCAGGCACAAGGTCCTCAACATAGATCTGTGGTTTATAGCAAGCATTGTTATTGCCACCCCAGAGTGTCTGGAATCTCATGAGGCATGTCTTAGTAGTCACAATGATTGGGAGTAGCTGAGAATAGACATCCTGTCTTACACATAAAAGTTCAGCAAAAAAAAAAAAAAAATAGTCCTGCACAACTTTTTTACATCCCACTCTGCTAAATCCCAATAAGGATAAATTGATGGTAATTAAGCAGGTAATAATCCTGAAAATTTTTACAAAAAGATACACAAAAAGCCCAATAAGTTATAAGTAGAGGAAAACTTAAATGGAATAAATATGTTGCTTGAAAATCAGAAAATAATGTATTCATTTTGTTTATCTGTCTACTCAAAGTGTTATAGTATTTCCAGTCATATATTTAGTAGTGAAAGGTTTCAGTGCTATAGTGCAGCTATTTAAAATTGATGAGACCAGTTGCATAAATGTAACAGAGGACTCTACTTGCAAAAGACTCAATACTGAATATTATTCAAAATAGTGCAGTTGTATCCAAACATTTTATTAATAAAAGTTTTTTGAAAATATTTCATATTATTGCCAAGATAAAAAATAGAGAAAGAGATAAAATTGCATGTGGAAATTTTATATATGTTTTTGTGTTGCCTATTGTTTCTCTGCTTTGCTCTGATCCTGTTCCCAGAGGTCTACTACACAAATTCTCTGTAGCCTCTTATTATTAATTCTTTTTCCAATCTATCCTTTAGTCTCTATTGCTTAGTGAAGCAGTCATAGGTCCTTTTAAGATAGGATATATTTTGATACTCTCCTTATAAAAAAGAGACAGCTTCTTTATGGGAATATCAAACTGCCTCATTGCTTCCACTTCAACCATCTAAAATTTATCTTGACCAGCTTTCCTTAATTCCATTGAGATTATTTGCCTCTTTTGCTTATCATATACAAATGAATCTTTGTTTATTATAACTTACTCTAAACTAGTTTTTATTCTCATGCCCATCTCTACCTCTTCATACATTTGTTTCTGTTTCTTATGTGAAATGACTTCTGGTTTTGTCACACCTCCTGAATCCAAATATATTCATTATAAAAAGGCACAAGTATTACCTGTGTTGTCTTCTAATAAAGACATTCCCAAGTGTTTACATGTTGAAACATATTCTTTTATTAAAAATTAATTTTGTTTTATTTTTCCTTTATCTTAGAGTTAGGTCACAATAATTGATTTTTTTGTCCTGATCATGTCTCTGGTCATTTATACTACCTATAAATTTTATTAAGGGATAAAAGAGAAGTCAGTACTATAAAATATTTCATATAATACAAGGCATTAGGTTTAATTAGAATGAGATCCACCAATACAAGTGTGATTTTAGCTATATTTCTAGGTGAGATCATTCAGGAAATGGTGTAGCAAGAAAAGAGAATAGAGCCTGAAACACAGCCCTGAGGCATTCTAGCACACTGATGGGTAGAAGAGGAGCCAGCAAAAGTGATGGGGAGGGGTAGCCTGAGAGATAAGGAGAAAACAGGCAGTACTGGTGTCGTGAAGGCCAAGAGAAACGAGTGTCTCAAAAAGGAGCCTGTGTCGCTTTGTTGAACGCTTCTGAGAATTTGAAGATAAAGAGAGAAACAGCCTTAGGATTTGGCAAGATGTTGGCTGTTGGTGACCTTAATAAGAGCAGTTTCAATGGAAATGTGGGAAAGCTGGTTTGGAGTAATTTAAACAGTTAATTGCAGATAATCTCAGAGAAAACAGTTGCTTTTTTTTTCTCTGCTGAAAATAAAAATTGTATTTCATGAAGATTTCAGAACAGGGGAGGAATCTTTAAGATAAGAGATATTAGAACATGGTGAAAAGAAAATCAGTGATTAAATTTTAGCAGATGTGCCTCCTGATCTTTTTGGACTGCATATTTAGTTTATAAAGGAGAATAGGTTTGCTGTATATATTAATATATATATATATATAGCCAAATTTTTTAAAGACAAAAATCTAAATTCAGGCAAAATATTCATAAATATTTGAATGGTTTATGGAAAGGTTGAAAATGAAATAAGAAAAAAAATCCATAGCATATAGAAGACACTCAGAATATATATTTAAATAAATGAATAGATTTTTGTAAATGACTGATGTATTACTGTTCTTTGGAAAGGAGTGTAAATAAAAACCCAGGCTATTTTAGATGTTTACAGACTTTCTGTTGGTGCAATATTTAACTTCACTACTTAAATAAAGAGCATAAAGTCCTTTTTTCCCCCAAATACAAGTAGGTACTTGGTGTATATTTGATGAACTGTCTTATGTAAATATCATAGTTTAAATATTAAAACATTACATAGAAATATTCTATTTAAAACTGGAAGTGAGAAAAATATCCAATGATATTCCTTTTGTTTTGAAGCATTTCAATAACAATTTGTGCAAAGCGATTTAAATTCTTGTCATAACAATTTAAAATATATAATCCCAATGGAATTGTTGTCCAATGTAATTGTCTCTTTAGGCAGAATAACTCAAAATGCAATGACATAACTTGTCTTTCTATCATCATAGAGCAGCCTCAGGGTGAATGGCTTTTTAAGCCGTGCATGTGCTTCAAGTTATTTTAATATGTAAAGTCAAGTCAACCTGGAAAATGGAGGCTGATGTGAAAATTGAATGTGGGTGGGGGTTTCTCCAAATGTTTTTATCTTATTTCAGAGAAAATAATTCAAAAGCTAACATAATAGTGAACTATATAAGCAGTTAAATGGTGAATCTATGTTAACAAAAGGATTTCCTCTGAAATGATAGTTATTGAGATACATATATCATTCACTTTTCCCCCAATGCAAAGCAGTTTATCACAAAAAGGGTTCAATTAGGTCACACTAAAACACTTGTGCTTGATTTCAAAATTTCTTATGACATATCTTGGCCTCATCATATTTATCATTGGGAGTAGGGGAAGAATTGAACTGGATTCATGGTTCTGATGCAACTGTATGTATTACATTCATGAGAAGATCTTTTTATGTTTTTCACCAAATGTCTTTCAATAAAATTCATAGATTCAGTTTACTATTTTCTTCACATTCCCTGGGATTCTCCATATTGAAATAAGCAATTTATTTCTAAGAGAAATTTGACTTAAACTGATATGAACCTGTTAAAGATATTCTTATGGAGAAAATTATAAGTTCAAAGAGGTGTTCACAAACAAAAAAAAAATTTCCTCAATGACTAGTCTGAAAAACTGTAACAAAAAAAATTAAATAGTTCATGATATAATAATAGTAATTATAGTCCTACTATGTGTAGATCCTATAACTCACTTTTATTCTTTGCTATATATGCCACATTTAAAACATATATTTTCTTTTCTAATATTGGTATTTTGCATATCTCTTTTCCTATTCCTGGCATCACAGACATGTCATCCATCCTTAGACATTCCTTGATCTTCAGATGATCTCTCTCTCCGTCTCCTTTTCTCCCTCCCTCCCTCTTTTCTCCCTATTTCCCTCTCTTCTCTCTTCCTCTCTCTCTTCTCTATTATGGTCGCTACTCAATTCTGAACTTGGCTTGGATATTTCACTAAGGGCTACCATGCTTTAGGACATAATATACTACATCTTGAAAAGTTGTTCATTTCAAGGACTCATAATTTAAAACAAATTACTTCCCTTTTGCAATTTTTAAAGTTTAGAGTGCTGCAGTTTAATTTTGTTTAGAATGAGTTTGTCAATATTTAAGAACACTGACAAATATAATCCATTCTGTTTAGATAGGCAAATTATTTACAAACCTATTCTAGACAATGTACTTTTCTCTGTAAATAAACAATTGTTCTGAGATAGAAAGCATATTACCTTCTCTTCCTTAATGCTACTGTTTGCAGTTTGTCTAGATTTTCAAGTTCAGCCCTCAGGAGTTATATTTTGTTTACTATTTTAGGAAAATCACTGATTTTTTTAAATATCAGCATCTCCTCCAACACACTTTTTCTAATGTTTCTGTTTCATTTATGTACGTCTTGTTAAACTAACATTTAACCATCATTCAGTTTGCAGTTTTGTGTAGCAACGTCTACTTTCTTTACAAAATATTACAGGTACTTTTTGCACTTTTTGTAATACTTGGAGAAGACTTAGAAATCACGTGTCTAACCCTCATTTGATAATGAGAAAACTCATATTCTGGGAGTTTAAATTATTTCTTCATGGTCACAAAACTGATTAACAGAAAGGTAATTTTTCAAAATTAATTTCCAAAGAGTGTGTTTCTTCACCTGAAAAAAAAAACAACTTAGTAATTTGTTTATTGAAAACAAAAACATTTAAAACAGATTGAAAGTCATGTCATTACAGATACATATATTATTTAGAGAAAGACAATTACGATTATTTTATATATACACATATATATATATATGTTTGAAATTTATTTCAAGTGATAGATTTAAACTACTTTCTCTTCTAAAACTTTACAGGGGCAGTTGGCTAGTTGTATTCCTAATTATCTACAGCAGGAGCATTATATGACCATCCCTACTTCAACTGTGATGAGCTGGTTGATCCGTGTGCACTCATACTGCACTTGGAAGATATGCTTATACTGAGTTGCCATGTTGAAGGATATCAGTGATGGGTTTAGAAGAACTCAGAATAATCCTTTAATGGCTTTGCTGCTGGTTTTTAAGAAGTGGTCTAAAAATAAATCAAATATATTTTGTTCTTACTGTGAATCAAGAGGAATATTCTTATATGGGTGCTCACATCTTAATTTGGTTTAAAAATAAAAAATTTCCAGGCATTATCTGTATTAAAAATCCCCAATGCTACTTCTTTATTTCCATGTAACAAGTAAATCATTTTGTTCTGTGCTTGAAATAGATGCTATAGTATAAAATATCTCAAGTCCTGTCAGAGTGTTTCAGAAATGCTCCTTAATGCAGAATTTCATAGACCACTAACAAAGCTGTGATTTAATCTTCAGTAATGGTACAATATGAATTGAATTCATCTGGTTGCTGGGTGGCTTTGTGAATGCTTACATATTTTTAGTATTCAATGAGCAGCTATGTGAATTTTATTAAGCAAATGATCTCTGGAATATAGAGTGGTCTCCATTATAGAAGGAATATAAATCTGACAGCTGGATGGACTAAGGGCAGAATCAGCAATGAAATATAGGTATCAAGCCCTGAATCCCTTTTTGAAATAGAATGTTAGACTATTTCAGCTTTATTCATGACTGGGAAACTTTAATGCTTTCAATTCAATGGACAAAGAGTGAGTGGAGTGATAGTAAGCTATGTTATAGATGTGCTTATGAAGAGTCAAGATGTTTGGAAGAAAAACAGGAAACCTAATATTGGTCTACCAGTGGTCTGTGGTTATTATTATTTTTTTTTACAAAAATAGAAAAGATTGTAGCTTGTTTTACCTGTCTTCTAGGTAAACTCAAACCTCTAAATAGCCCTATTCCCAGTTTCGCTCAAAGAAGGCATTTCTTTGCCCAACTCAGCTTTTCTACATCGTGCCACATCAATTTGCTGACTTGGCTTATTGTATTTCCCACAACTCTTGCTAATTTCTGCTTTCTAGATTCTAAGAATAAATGTCATTGTTTTTAATATGGGTTAACTGCATAGAAACTGGAAAATACATGAAAAGCCACTCAAAACACACAAGCAAAAACTATATTACAATCCCTTGTTAGATATATAGAATACATCTTGCTGCTCTACTCTTTTTTTAAAAGGCTAAAAATAAACTTTCAAATTTCCTGCCATTTTCTGTAATTTTGTTTGGACATTTATTAAAAGCAGAAATGCATCTTTTTTTCTGAGCAGCAACTATGATAAAGCAGATAAAAATGAATGCTGGGTTGCTCATCAAATGCCCATGTTTTCTAATCTTGGTGTGGTTTATCTACAGTGTATTTTCTTGGAGAACGTTACTAAGATTGGCTACTTAATGCAGTTTAACTTTTCTATTTTGAAATATGGTTTAGCTGAATGTGAGATTAAGTCATTATATTATCCTGTCTTCACATCTGTATTACCTAGTGAGAATTAGCCTTGTAGATAAATAGTTTAAAAATTTAATCCCATCTATGTAGTTTTTTTCAAAATTTCATTAGGCTTTCCCGTATAGTTGAAATGTAATATGTTTATTGTGAAATGTAATGAGTAATTTAGGCTTGCCTAGTTTAATTTCTAATTATAGATATTTTATTAAACATGTGGAGGATTAAATGTATTTATAGTCATCAGTTTTAATTATTGAAAAATTGTGACATATTTTTCATATTTCTGCCTTCTTGATTTGTTGATACTTCCCTTCAAATTTAAGTCCTCAAATGTAGGTAACTAATGCTGTATTACTAAGCATTACTAAGCTTGCAGACTAGATGATCTGTTCACAATATGACTATGATATTATCAGCTTGCTCTCCAAGTAGGGACTTGAAGAGATAGAAAGGACTCCAATAATCAGCCTCCCTCTCAATTCAGAATGCCCCATCACCTAAAAAAGATTACTCCCTTTGGATGTACACTGAACACAGTCATCACAGCTTTCACATAAGATCTTTTGGAATAATCAACAGTAGTTATCATGCCCCTCCAAAGTATTCATTCAAGGTTGAACTAAAACACTGGAATTCCAGCAAGATGACATGCTCATGTTATTTGATATAACAGCAGACATATATATCTCTTGTCATTCACTCTAGGGAATACATCTAAAGCACGGAATGGTAGATAGGATCATCCAAATTATCTAAAGTTTTATTTTTCTTTACCATTAAAGCTTAGAATGAAACTCTGATAAATATCTGAATGCATGTTTTCTATCAAAGATGACACTCTGAAAACCTGTCATCCCAACAATGAACTTGATGTTTAAAACAAAATCAAAATGACCTTAAATTTCATGTATACATGATCCTTCTCCCATTTTAGTGAGGCAATTTCTTCACAGTTTCTATATTCCACAAGAAATTTATCTTCCTACTACCTCCCTGGGTCCTGAAAAAAAGAATGTATCCAGCCTTCATTGCTTCTTAGGATCCCTTTCAAACCAGTGTTCCAGTATATTAACCAAGAGGGACTCCCTTTTTTAAACATATGCCTTTTCTGAGTCTACATTTCCATATCTGAGACTGCCATTTCTATTTCATTATTTACATGACATGCTTCTATATTTCAATTACTTTAGCACCTAATTAGTTTCTTAAACATCTACCCTGTAGATACTGACTTTATATGTTAAACATACAAATTACGTATCTATTTGCGGGTAAGAATGGTGGATTAAAAACAAATCTTTACTTATCTTCTCCCCAAAATTACCACTAAAATAAAAATAAAAGAACTTTTAAAATGCAAACATAGCATAAATACAATGGTAGTGGAGATAACAACATCTGTATTTTGAATGATGGAAAGCAGATGGACATATGCTTAGAAACTGACTTAGAAACCTGGGAAAAGTAACTTTTAAATCTTAGAAAAGCCAAGGAAAAAATAAATACCACAAAGCACCTCCTTCAAATTAAGAATTTACAGTACCAGTATCCTGTAGAGAAAATGGTAAAATGGACTAATAGAAGAATACTCTTTAAGAAAGATTTAAAACCACACACCCAATGAGATGACTAAAATTATAATATGGATAATACTAAGAGTTGACAAGAATGTGGAATGCCTGTAAAACGGCAATTTGGAAGACTGGACATTTCTTAGAAATGTAAATATACATCTTGGTCTTACATTCATACAGAAGAAATGAAAGCACAAACACCTGTGCATGAATGCTCTTAACAGCTTTATTCAGTGCCCAAAGCTTAAAATAGCTATAATGTTCATCAATAGGAGAATGGATAAACAAAAGGAGGTACATTTATATAATGGAATACTATTGAGAAATACAAAGAAACAAACTACTATGAATGTGATTGCATGAATGAATTTGAAAGCCATTATGCTGAGAAAAAGAAGGCACAAAAGACCAAAAACTGTATCTCATTTATGTAAATTGCAAAGTCATCTGTAGGAATTACCAGGGGTATGAATGAAGAAGGGACTGACTACAAAAGGGCATGAGTGCTCTTTCGTGGGTGATAGAAATATTCCTTATCTTGATTGTGGGGGTGTGACCACAGGCAAATAAATTGCCAAGGCTCATTTAATAGTAAACTTTAAATAGATGCATTTTATTTTATGTTAGTTATTCTGCAATAAAATCAGTAAGTAAAAATAATTTTAAAAAGAACAAAGATATAATTAGAACTTAAGATCTTGTCAATCATTGCATCTTGCCAAAAGACCCACTTTCTTTTACCACAGCAAAAGGCTGGAAGTTGCTAAAATGGAGGGAGGACACCAGGCACATATAAGGGTAGGGTACTCTTTTGAACAAAGGGGGATTAAACAAACATCTACAATTCTGAGTACTGATACCTCAGCACTCTCCTCAATTTTGCTCCCAGAATGATGGTAGCCAAGACTATACCATCTAGGCAGTTCATTGGAAAATTTACCTCTGAGGAATTTGCCCAGCCAAGGGAAACAACACGAATATACTTATGGCAGAGTTTTCTCAAGGAAATGTTATAACTTACAGTGAAGATCACAACAATAAGCCTCATCTCGGAGCTCAGTAATCCCCATCAGTTTTTAGACATCCCACTTCACATTATTATCAAACAGCCAAGGTCCACCAGTAATCTGTGAAAACTCTCCAAGCCAAAAGAGAGACCAAAATAAACAGGAAAAGGTAGAAATTTTTGGAAACAGAAATTGTGCATAGAAAAAGAAATACCAACAAATATTTTATTAATATTCTCAGATAAATATTTTCTTCATGAAAAAAAGAACAAAGTGTTATAAAAAATTCATAAAAATTGAAATATTCTATATAAGTTTTCAAAAATAAATCTGAGGATATTTATCATAATATACAAATTTTATAAGAAATATAAAATAAGAAAAATTTTAAATGATAGAAAAATATGAGAAAGAATTAGGAGAATGAGAGGAGCAGTTTAGGAGGCACAACATTCAAATAATAGAAGTGCCTGAAAGGGAGAACCATGAAAAATCAAAAGGAGAAAATCATCAATTAAAAATTCAGAGATATTTTTCACAACTGAAGAACATGTGCCACCAGAATAAAAGAGTTCTCTGTGTGCACAGCAAAATATTAAAAATTGGTCCATACCAAGGCACATCAACTTGAAATTTTAGAACACTGGGGGCAAAGATAAGATTCTACAAGCGTCTGGAGAGGGAAATGAAAATAAATGGATCACATGAAAAAGATCAGGATTAGAATGGCTTCAGACTGCCTAAGAACTACACTAGAAGTTAGATGACCAGGGAACTATGTCCGTAAGATTCTAACAGAATTTTTTTTTCAAACCTACGGTGCTTTACCTGACCAAACCACAAATAAAGAATGATAGTAGAGACATTCAGTGTCTCCATAATTATCTCTCGTATACCCTTTCTCTGGAAAGTACTAAAAGACATGCTTCATCAATGCAAGTGGATGCACAAACAAGATGGAGATGTGGGATATAAGAACTAGATCATGCAACACAGATGAAAAACAAAAGGAATCCTTGAGATAGTGATAACAAGGAAATTCCAGGTATGCAGCTGAATAGCAGGTACAAAGATGCAAGTCAGAAGCTTTCAAGAGATAAATTTGACAGATTGATCTATGTATACTAACAGAAGATTTAGACAATTGATGGAGAATTCAGATTTGAGAGGCTGGAGAAGAGAGTTAGTATGCATGTTTTTCTGGTTTGCTAATGCTACCATTATGCAAAATACCAGAAATGGATTGGCTTTTATAAAGGGGGTTTATTTGATTACAAAGTTACAGTCTTAAGGCCATAAGGTGTCCAAGGTAAGGCCTCAACAATAGGGTACCTTCACTGAAGGATGGCCATTGGCATCTGGAACACCGCTGTTAGCTGAGAAGGCACGTGGCTAGCGTCTGTTTGCTCCCAGGTTGTGTTTCAAAATGGCATTTTCCAAAATGTTGCTCTTGGGGCTTTTTGTCCTCTCTTCACTGTAGCTACTCTTCAAGATGTAACTCTCAGCTGCTCTAAGGTCCTTCTGTCTGCGAATTCCTTTATAGGACTCCAGTGATCCAATTAATACCCACCCTGAATGGTTGGAGTAACACCTCCATGGAAATTATCCAATCAAACATTTCACTCACAGTTGATTGAGTCACATCTCCATGGAAACACTCAGTCAAAGGATTCCAATCTAATCAACACTAATACATCTGCTCCCACAAGACTGCATCAAAGAATATGGCTTTTGGTGGAACATACTATATCCAAACTAGCACACATGTATATATGGAAGTGTGCATACTTGTGGTGGGAATTGGGGTGTGATAATAAAAGAAATGTAGCATTCATCTTCTCTATAGTGAAAAATAAATAGATAATATTGGTTCAAAAATTTAATATAATCCTACTTTTAAAACTATGGAAGAAAATACCAAAGGAATCAGCTAAAAGGTTTTAAAGTGGTTGCCTCTAGAGAGGGGGGTAAATTGGAGAAAGAGGTCATGAGGAGTTGATATTCACTTTGTTATAAGCCTGGAAGAGCAACTTGACTTTTCCAGCTTTGTGTGTGCACATGTAACTTGGAAAAAAATTAAAACACAAGGACAAAAAAATGAATCAAAACTTCAAATACGTTACTCTGGCTTCGGAACTTCCCATCCATGTAAACTTTAATGCCCTTCATTTCTACTCTAGTCACATTTTATCATATAATCACACCTTGCATTTTGTCATCAAATGGAAAGAAATTTTATTTTCATTGTTCTGATTCTAGGCCTAAATTCAAATCAGCCTTCTAATGTTTTATCTTTTGTTACCTTTCAATAGCTGACATTCCTATTTTATCCTTGCATTAGTCAGGGTTCTCAATAGAAGCAGAAATGACTAAATATATATTAAAGATTTATTATAAATAATTGACTTACATGACCAAGGGGGCAAGCAAGTCCAAATTCCATTGGGCAGGCTGCAAGCTGGAAACTCCAGGGAAGGTGATAGTGAAGTTGAGTCTGAATTCTCTAGGGGAAGTTGGCTGACTGAAATTGAGGCAGAAATTCTTCTGATATCTCAAGTCCTCAATTCTGGCTTTGAAGGCCTCCAACTGATTGGATGAGAAGACCTCACACACTGCTAAGGGCAGTCTCCTTTGTGGATTATAGATGCAACCAGCCATGGATGCAATCAACTGATTATAGTGTAAATCCGTCTATGAAATACCCTCACAGTAACAATCAGGCTAGTGCATACTTGATTAAACAACTGAACACTGTAACCAATCATAGTTACAGGGCTTTCCTATTTCCTTTCCTCAGAGATTTTCTGCCTTCTCTTGACTCCCTTACCACTCTAAACTGCATGTCAGCCATTTCATTATTGCTTCTGTAAAGGCCAAGTGTCCATTACCTGCTTAAATTTTTTCTATAGTAAATTCCTAACTTCTCCACAGTTACATCCTTGCCAAATTCCAAAGGATCTTCGGAGAAGTCTGGGCTCCTTTACTAGTTTATGTTGATTACCTGTTTTATTCTGTAGTCCTCAAAGTATCAAAGTCACTCCTGCCTTTCTCACAATCCTTAATCACTTTCCATGTGATTTTAATTTTGCAGACTTCTTCCTTTCCCTGTGAAAACATCAATGTTTCATCACTTTCTATGCAATAAAATGTCTCTGGTTTCTCTTTCTCCAATTTTTCCTAGATCATTTCCTTTTGTACTGTTTGGTAAGCAGAATTCTAATATGCCAACTCTTCAAGATTGCTTGTCCCCCATACATACACCCCCACTTCCAGTTATTCAAATCAACACTAATCCAGATTCTGCTGTGAATGGATTTTGGAGATGTAATTAAGGAAATAAGGAGATTTTCTAGGGGGCCTGTCCTAACCACATGAGCCCTTTAATAGCAGAGTTTCTGTGGCTGCTTACTAAAGAGGGAGCCAGAGATTCAAAGCATGAGAAACATTGATGCCTGGAGGCATGCACATGGTAAAGAACGCAGGTGGCTTCTAAGAACTTGGAGTAGCCCCAGACCAACAACCAATAAGTAAATGGGGACATCATTCCTACCCCTGGGAGGAACTGAATTTGGTCAATACAAGAATTGTCTTGGAAGTGGAATTTTTCCTCAGATATTTAAGACAAGAGCTCAACCCAGGTGAAATCTTGATTTCAGCTTTGTGATATGCTGAGAAGAGAGCCCAAGCATATCACACCAGACTTCTCACCCACAGAACCGTAAGCTAAAAAATGAGCATTGTTTTAAGCTGCTAAATTTCGTATGATTGTTATGCAGCTATAGAAAACAAATACGTAGAGTAAAATTCCATTCTCTCTACCTCATCCTGAAATTTGCTCCATCAACTACCCTTCTGTTTTGGTTTTGCATGTTTTCATATATCTCTGTCTCCATGAGCTCCTTCCTCTTTTTCCTGCATATTTAATATTTGATATATTGAAAACTGAGCCAATGAAGCCAGTGCAATTGTTTTGGCATCCTATCCTACTGGTATATCATTCTGTCTTCTAATTTTACTACCCAGTATCTTATAAGAATATGCTATGGTCACTATCTACATTTCTTCCTTAAATTTGAAGAACATGGAGCTAATATTCAGAGAAGTAGAGTGGCATTTTAATTTATAAATCTTATTCTCTTTTTTTCATTCTTCATATTGCTCTGCAGCATTAGTCCTGGATGACCATCTCCTCATATATGATTATGTCTCCACTACTCAACATGGAATTTTATACCCAGAAAAAATATCCTTCAGAAATAATGGCCCAATAAAGACATTTTCATGCAAAAACAAAAACAAAAACAAAACAACCACCACCACCACCACAACAAAAACAACAAAAGAGAATTCACTGTAAGCAAAATAGAAGTGCAATAAATGTTAAATTAAGTTCCTTAGATAGATGACAGTTGGAAATGTGGATTTGCACAAAGGAATTAAGAACACTGGAAATGATAAAAATGTAGGTAGCTATAAAACAGGTTTTCTTCCCATATTTTTAAAAACTTTAAATGCTAATTTAGTTCAAAGCAAAATTAATAACAATGTATTAAGGGATTTATAATATATGAAGTAAAATGCATGACAAAACTGGAAAAAATAATGGGACAGAAGAAATAGAAGCAAGCTATTATAAGTTTCTTATAAATAAAGTGTGTTAATTTTATTTGAAGATAGACTATGATAAGTTAAATATATACAGTGTAAAACCTAGAGTAGTCACTAAAAATAAAACAAAGAAGTAAAATTTAAAAACCAGTAGGTTGAATCCTAAAGAAACCAGGCAATTAATTTAAAAGAAGGCGAGGTGAGAAGAAAATGAAAGAAAAGAAGAACAAAAGGAACAAATAGAAAATAAATAGCAAGATAAGAGATTTAAGCCCCAATATGTTAATAATTACATTAGATGTAAATGGTCAAAATACTCCTATTAAAAGGCAGATTTTGTAAAACTAGATTAAAGAAAAGCAATATGCCCAATCTAAAAGAAATCTGCTTTAATATATAGACAAGTTAAAAGAAAAAGGATGGAGAAAAGATATGCAGTGCTAACAGTAGTGAAAAGAAAACTGAAGTTATTATTTTAATATTTTACAAAGCAAATTTCAGAGCAAAATATACTGCCAGAGTCAAATATGTACATTGCATAATGGTAAAAATGCCAATTCATCAAGCAGACATAAACTTAAATGCTTATGTAATTAATAGCTTTAAACATACAAAGCAGAAGATGATTAAACTGACAGGAGAAATAGACAAGTCCACAAATATAGTTGGAGACTTCAGTGCTCTTTTCTGAATAATTGATATAGTAAGTAGGAAAAATGTCAATAAATATACAAAAGATATATAACACTATCACCAATGGACATAATTGGCATTTATTGAACACTCCATGCAACAAAAGCAGAATGCACATTCTTTTTAAGTACATGTAGTACAAATATCAAGATAGTCCATTTTCTGAGCCATAAAACAAATATAAATTTTAAAGCTTGAAATCACACAAAATATGGTCTTTGGCCACAATATGTGGATATTAAATAGCATATTTCTAAATATATCCTGGGTCAAAAATAAATGACAAGAGAATTCAGAAAATACTTTGAATTTAATAAATATGAACATATCAAAATTTGTGGGACAAAACTATGGAAATACACATATTAGAGTATCATTCATTTTCTTTTTGTAAACTAACAAAAGCAGATCTGCAATTTAGCTCTATGCTTTTTAAAGTCACAAACAGGAAGCATCTAGTGTTTTTGAAAGATTAAATTCTTACCTAAAGTTATACATAGGACACTGAACATTAGGTATCCCTCATTTTCTTGTGCAAAAAGAACAGCATTTTAAAAAAATATATATTTGTTAATAAAATGAGATAATGGTGCACTCCCGTTTAAATTTCAACTTAAGTCTCCCTGCTCTGGAAATATTCCCTAATTCATCTAATTTCATAGTACTTTAAAGTTATTCCATATTCATTTTCATCACTATCTCACTAATAATTTATGTTCATTTTAAATGAAAAAACAAATTCTAACTTTACTTACTTGATTTACTTTTTGGATGATGATATTGAATGTAACTAATTTTATTTCTTGAATATGTATTCCCAGTGATCTAGCTCTGTGTTTTGCATATGGGAAATGTTGACTATTGTGATTTTTCAAAGTGTTATTATGTGAATTAGATAGTCCAGAAATTCATGTGTCCCCATTTTGCCTTCTTCACTTACCAAACCAGCAAAACTCACACACATTGTCTTCATGTAAACAAGATTTTTGTTAGCATTTAGCTGTTAAATTTCCTTTTATTTTATCAATATAAGAAGATTATTTTGGCTTTGTTTTGATCTTTTGTACATTGAAAGGCCTCTTTATTATATCTTTAAAAAGTCATACATTTTCTTTATTACTAAGCAGAAATCTGAAAGTAAATGATTACTGCATGTTCCTGAGTTTTCAGCTCAATTGCCCTGTTGACTTGAATATTCAGTTTTTGGTTAAAATGCTGCATTTCACCATGTCATACAAATGATCAGATAAAGCATTTTATCAACATTTAAAAAAATTCAAAGTAACTGCCTCTCTACTTTTTTTAAATTATATCTAAATAAATTAAGGTGTGCAACCTATTTAACCTCCTAGTATTAACCTAAGTCACTACATCATGAAAATTTAAACCAAACTAGGGTCTCTGGTAAAGGAAAAAATATGGATTTTTTCCAATGACTAAGCCATTCATTACATTTTGGCAAAATTCCCATTCTCCTCCTGCCCCTCAATAATATTATTTTCTCTCCTCCAAAATTTTTAGCTTTGAATTCTTCCTCTGGATATAAAGGTGTGTGGATAGCTAATGTTAAATGATTCTGAACTTACCAATAAACTATGTGGGTGGTATCTTCCTCTTCTAACTTAGAACTACTTGATATCTCACAACCTTTTACAGCCTCTGTGGTTTGTTCATTTTGAGTACAGCCACATTTTCACTCCTATCCCTTTATCAGCTCCATTCATAAATATGTGGTGGTCTCCAAAGTCACTGAGATTGTCTGCTGCTCACCAAATCAACTCTCTGCATGCTGTTTACTTTCTTGCTCTCAGATTGATGTTAAAACAAATATGTAAAAAGGAAATGAATTTAAGTCATTCAAAAGTATAGGTGGTTTTCATTTTCTTCTAACTAGTACATTGTGATTCTTTTTCTTTTTAAATGTAGTCATTTTGTGCTTCTTCTCAGCAGATATTTTTCCTAGGATATATCCCGCAATAAGGTGTTTTTTTAATCATTTAGTCTTGTCTAGATTAACAGTTCATAGCACTTTTCACCATGAAGCTAGAAATTTTCTGTGAATTCTAAAAATTAACCCATTTAACATTTTTTTTCATAGTCTTCAAATTTTATAATATGATTTTTGGCACAGCCTTTTGGAAGTCTGACTTTGGATACAAGCTCCTATTTTAGTTTCTATTTTATGCAACACCCTGAAATAGATCATAATATTCCCTCTGAAATAGATAAATGGTTAAAATGTAATAAATACTTATTAATCTGTAATTAATGTTCAGAGTTCTTTTAGCATTAAGATACAATATATGTACAAAACACTCTACAGCCTTTAAAAGTCCCAGAGTAGCTGAATATTAGATATGTACAAATGAAATAAAATAACTAGGAAATAAGGAATGAACTCGATGAAAGTAAAATGAATGTACAGACAGGCTGCCTACTTTTTATTGTCATTTCTCTGGCATTACTAAATCCCTTGAAAATGAAAAGTTGTTTCAGACCTTGAGCTTCTTCTTCTGTTTTTAAGCTTTATCCATATTTTGTTTGTAGATTTTGTTTGTAGATTGTGGGAAGCAACTTTATTATGACAAAGGAAGAGCCCGATAAATGAAGCTCTATTTTGCAATCTATAGAGATTCATGATGTCTACCATCTCAGGGGTAAAGGCAGATATAACTCAGAGCCCTCTGCCCTGGCCACATTTCTATAATAGAAGCTCATGCCCACTAGAGGCATGAAATTAGTAGGAGGGATAACCAGAAAGGAGTCAGTCAGCAAGACATACCTAACAATTTCATATCCATCCCCAAACTATTTTTAAAAAGTTTCAAAGTATCTAGGCTTCTTGTCTCACCAAACTTTACTCAACAAAACTCACGACTGAATTGTCCAATTTTCACTACAAACAAGTGTTAACAGATAGGAATGAAGCAATTTTGCTAAATGTGTACGATTTCAGGCAGGCTCTCCACTAAAAGTACTGGAGAACTTTAACTACCACTTTTAGAGTTTGTAGCAATTAAATCATGAGATAATCATTTCTTTTCCTGCAACAATAAGCCTAAAATTCCCAACTTATTCCTGCATACTTTTCAGTCATGAGGAAGGGGATGACAAGTGTCTAATAACTAAAAAGACAGTAGAGTGTGAGTGTCTTGTTTGGCTTAATGGACAAGCCTCAATAACCCAAGACCCTTCGAGCTAACCTCATGGCTCTGTAGTCAATATTGGTGCTGCTTTTGTGGGAATCCCCAGCCCTGTCCCTGAATTACACATGCTAGTGCATTCTGAGTCTCCTGCCTCTGGATCACCCACATGATTGTGGCTTTGGTTATGAAATCAATAAAACCTGAAGAACTACAGGTCAGAGTCACAGGAGAGGAGCCAGTTTGGCAGAACATTCAGGATAAAGGTAATTCTTAGAAGAGACCAGTTTTAAGAGGGGCCTTGCAGTTAGTGACCAAGGAAAGCCCAAGACCAGAAAACAAGAAAGGATTCCCAAATTTAATTCCTTAAGTTCTTCAATGTATCAGACTATTGGAATAATAAGATACATATGACTAAGTAAATGACTTGCATGTGAGAGAGAGCTAAAGTAGGCTAGGTGCAACACACTTCACATTAACACTTTATAATCCTTCATGTTTACACCTTCATTCTCCAGGCAGAAGGTTTTCACTAGCGATGAGACTTAGGACAAGAAACCAATTGAGACAAGCATAGTATGGTGGGATTAAGAGTCACAAATGGGTTGAAAAAATGACCTTTGCTGAAAAAAATTCTGAACAAAATTGCATATCTGATTGTTCATATCATATTTTAAAGGATACCATCTATGTCACCTAAGGATGGGGACTCTTACCAGGATTACACCGGCTACTAAGTATGTCCTTCAGGGCATCATACCTGAAAATTTCATTTCTTCTCAACATTCTGCATCCCATTGTCAAATTTCAAATCAAATGCTCTTTGTAAATCCATTTCACTGATCCTTTCCTCACTCCACATTTTGAGGGTGTCTTTCACAGTCTTCATAACAGTTCTAAAATCACTCCTTTTACACTCCTTTCATTTCTTGTACTTCTGTTTTATATTTATCAAATGTCTCTATATGTCTGTGACTTGAGGCAAGCTGATGTTTCTGAGTCTGCTTGTTTGTTAAAAGAAAATTAACTTAGTAATTGCTGCATACTAAGATTTGGCGAAGATTAAGGGGTCAAATGAGTTAACACTGGAAAGCATTCATCAGAGAACTGGATATATATCTAGCAAACCAAGCAATATTTTCCTTACTTTATTATTTTCTCCCTTTCTTTTATTTTTCCTTGTTTAAGATATCTTCCTTTTGCTATACATATATATATATATATAGATTGAATTTCAATTTCTCATCAGTTCAGAACAGAATCAAATCAACTAGGTTGCACTCAGAAATCTATTTCATATTGCTCATATTTCTTTCTATGTCAGTGACCTCATTGTTTTACCCCCAATAACTAGGACTTTCAAGGACCAGGTATGTTGAAAATAGGCTCAGTAGCCACAGGCTTCTCTCCGTCTGCTTCAAAAGGCCTGTGGCACAGCTGGGTGGTGCTGCACCCCTGCTTCCCAGGGGAAGGGAGGGGTGAGGGAGTGCCCAGCACATATATGCCACCAATGTCAAGGGCATTTGCACAGTCTCCACTGTTTATACTTGGCCTATGAGTCGGCGTAATCTACTCATTGTCATTTCACCTCCTAAAAATTATTTACTTCCACCTCAGCAATGATTCCCATTACTAAGCACTGATTTTAGCAGCTTGGGAAGAAAGTGTGACCACTTCTTAATTCCATAATAGATTAAAGGTTTTCATCAGCAAAGCTGTGTTTTTGCAGTTGCCTTGGTTTTTGCTTATGTAGAAAAGAAACAGACCCATGTCCTATATTCGTGTGTTTAGTCACAGAATTTCCAAAGCTCTTTTTCGGGTATGAATAGAAGCTCAAGTGTTTTTTCCTCTAGTGAGACACCATCTTATCCCATTAGTTAAAGAATGTTTGGTTTTAAATATTGAACCTAAAAATATGGACTCTTGCAAAGCATGAAATCTATTTATCCTGGTCAAAGGATGGGATGCCACTGAAACTGAAGTGGGATTGGGTAAGCTTTCTCCTGGATGGTTGTTTTATTTATTTTCTTTTACATGCAGCTTCTGAGAAGTTTGAACAGAAGCAGTTTGTGATGTGGCAGTCATCCTTTCCAACAATACTAAGAATTAGTCCTTTGTCCACACACACCGACAGCAATGCCGTCTCTGTTCTGACATACATTGATGTTGTTGCCTATTTTCAGCTGGATTGATGACTACATTCCAAATTCATGAAAACTAAGAACCGCTGTTATGGTACAAACCCTGGGTTTTCCTCTTGGCTGACACTAAAAATAACCCACCAAATTTGTAATTTTCAAGATAATTTTGACTTTGGTTTTGGAAGTGATGGCATTCATTTGGACTATGTCTTCTGACCTTGACACTGTTTCAAGAATTATCTCTGAAATTTGATTAAATAAATTCATACTAAATTCTTTTGGATTTGTAGCTTTATGAAACAAATTGAAGAGCAAAGGGTTCTAAGATTACTCAGCATATATTTTAACTAACAATCATTTCAATTTAGAAATAAGATGAGTAGAATCTATTAGTTTATTAAGGCTTAAGACATTTTTGCTGTAAATCAATTCAATATTTTATTTCCACTTCTTACCTAAGAAAAAGAAGTGTAGTTGAAAAGAAACCTAAGACATTTTTAGCTCCTGACAAATTTTCAAATTTTCGTTCTTGTGGTGTGCTAATTGTATGCATGGAAGAGTGACAAGTCTACTTTGCAACCCTTTGGATTCTGTGACAACTAGGAAAAGTGATTTCCAGCAGTGAGTCCTGCAGCCTGTGCCCCAGAAGGAGGATGGCATGTTGTTTTAGAAGAAATGCAAAGCTCTTCCTGGGAAGTAGGGAGGCAGCTGATGCAACTGGAAGCTTTGCCGTCTGTCCCTGTGACCACAGACTCCATACTGAGCTACTTCTACCAGGGTGTGTGTTTAGACTCTGTGGTCATGTATTTAGACTATGTGATTAGACCTGCCAAGGGGAGGAAGGGAGGGCTACACGGTACTGGTCTCTCCCTCAGGCCCTTACAAAAAATTGATTTCTGCCCCTGCTTGCCACTAACTCCCTGATATTGAAACAGAATGTTTCAAGCTATCCATTTAATGTATAATAGATGCCTTCTATGTCATTAACAAGGGAGATCAAATTTGGAAATTCAACTTAGAATTTGTTATGGATAACAGAATGCAATCATCTGACTTAAGAAAATGTTTGTTATCTATAGCTAAAACTTCAACAAGCCTGAAAAGTTCCTCTTTAGCAACTTTTGACTCTCGGTAAGCTAATAAAAGGACACAATATGATCTTTTGGTATTCTACCCAAATACCAAATATTTGATATTATAATGTGCGTATCTTGTAGGGAATTATTACGTGTGAGTAGGTTTAATCAGTCATGTATTTTCAAGTCACATGGTAATAAGTAAGAAAATAATAAGAAGGGACAGCAAATGATCTCATCACCAAATTAGAAAGAGATGGCTAACAAATCTTAATGCCAAGATGAAGGGGGAAAACAAGGTATGATGATAGAAGGAGGAGGAGACAAAAAATATACATAGATCATGGGAAGGACCTACCCAGTAACATTTCACTGCGTGATTTGCTTATCACAACCGATGGAAAGAAAGAATAAATTTACATTACATTGGATCCCTAAAAAGAAGTACAGCTAAGATGGATGTGCCACTTTGGAATTGATAAGAGTGGAAGTTTTATTCTGCCTTTAAACATGTAAACAATTGTGCCAGATTGAAACAGTTATGGACCCAGAAGAGCCATGATCTTTTAAGCCAATCTTTTTGGGTGGAACTTTTGATTGAGTGTTTCCATGGAGATGTGTCCCACTCAACTATGGGTGAGAACTCTAATTAAATTATTTCCATGGAGGTGTGGACTCCACCCATTCAGGTGGGTCTCAATCAATTCACTGGAGTATTTAAGAGTGAAGCTAAGAGCTGACACAGACCCAGGTGCTTGCTGACACTTAGAGATGGTTGGAGATGCAGACAAAAGGTCTTTTGGAGATGCTAAGCTAAGAGATGAAGCCCAGAGCTAGCCCTGGAGAAGCTAAGAGAAGACCCCCCGATGCTTAGAGAGAAATAGGAGAAAGAAGCAAGGACACACAGGAGCTGAGAGAGAAGAGCAAAGACAGAAGCCCAGAGACATTTTGGAGAAAGCCATTTTGAAACAAGAACCCAGGAGAAAAGGACCAGCAGATGCTGTCCACATGCTTTCCCAGCTGACAAAGGTGTTCCAGATGCCATTGGCCTTCCTTCAGTGAAGGTTTCCTCTTGATGATGCCTTAGTTTGGACACTTTTTTTGGCCTTGGAACTGTAAATTTGTACCCAGATAAATCCTCTTGATAAAAGCCAATCCATTTCTAGTATTTTGCATAATGGCAGCATTAGCAAATTGTAACAGTTAATTTCTCAGACAAGTTTACAATGTAAAATTGTTCATGTCAAGAATAAGGGTGTACTGAAAGCCCTGAGAAGTGAAGCTGCTCAGACCTTATGGAGCAAGTGTCTGTGCAGTGGTAATAGGCACCTCAGCACCACCAGCTTCATAGGAAAAGCAATTGATGAAAATGAACTGCACATCCCTTTGTAGTGATTTTACTGCACATGAACTTACGGCTAAAAGGATTTCTATTGTTTATTGTAAAATTACTGGAAGAAATTAGAAGTCTTCCAGGCATACTCAGACCCATCAAACTAGCTCAAGTATGTTTTATCAGGATTTCCTCATACACCATGATTGACACCACAAAAAAAATTGAGCTGGAGGATTTCAGTTGACATCTAGAAGGGACCTCTGATTCAGATGAAGAAAAAGGGAGGAGAAAAGAAAGAAAAAAAAAGAAACAGGAGAATAATGAGAGTGGGAAGAGAAAGAGGAGGAATAACAAGAAATAAAAAAAGGGAGTTGAGACTTTTTTCACTTCTGACTGCATCAGGAAAAAAAAAAAAAAGACTAAACCACTACCATCTCAAATCTTTCTTTAAATTGAGCCCTTTCCATTGAAGCTGTCCCAGTATGAATAAGAATTCTACTTGGGGTCTTTTTTTAAATTAAAATTTAATTGCCTAAGACATCATGCTGATTATTTTGGGGCAGCAGAAGCAGACTGTGCTTTGCTCTTTGTAGAGATAAACGGGAAGGGGAATATATGACCATGGGTAACTTTTAGAACTGGAGGCATGTCACCAGTGCCATGGTCAATCAGAACACCAATGAGTGGGCTAGTCTGGTGTTAGACGCCAAAATATTGTACAATGTCTCTTAGAGATTTCAGTCCAATTGCAAGAGCATATAAGATTTAAGACTTCTTAAAATCCACACAAAGTAGCATACTAGAAGGACAAAATTCCAGGCACTCAATTTCACAGACTCTATGTATCTATCGTAAGGAATACTCCCAACCAGGAAAGAATGATGATTTTCTTCCCCAGGTAATAATATTTAAGGCAGAGTGGAGAGTGGAGGCACCACTTCTTTGATGTCACTTTCCTCCCCCAAAACAGAGATTTTTGTTTCATCTTTCAGTCTCATAATACTTTGTAGAGGTGTCTTTGTAACTTCATGACACAGAAATCATTTCATCCACTGTCTCCCCCAATAAATTTTGAGATACTTGGGGAAAGAATCTGTGCCTTATTTCATTTTTTTGTTAATTTCCTGTGTTTTGATAACAATTTTTCTCAAAAGTAATTTGGTGGAAAATGATTGTAGAAGTTTAGGTGACACAGAGGATAAAACATCAGGAGATTTTTACAGATTATTAAAGGAAAATTTAAATGGATAGAAAGGAAAGATAAGTTAGGAAAGATGAAGTGGGAGTATATTTGGGAAGCAGGAAGGAGTATAGATAAACAGAATAGAAATAGGGAGACTGAATGTGGCAAATACAGAAAGAGTAATGTGTGCAAAGCTGCAAGATAATATTGGGAAAGCAGTAACTTGAAACTGTGGGAATTAAGTCATGAGGAAAAACTGATAAATTTGAGGGAGGAGGGGAAGAAAAATTAATGAAAAACATTGAAGGCTACACAAAAATGCTTTGTTTGATATGCAGTCAGTAGCAATGTACTGAGCAAGACATTACAGGATATAGTGGAGAAATATCAATAAATAGAAGATATAAAAATGTCTAACATTTTTTACTAGGACTTTACAAAGTGAGCAAGAGGATTTTTTTGTGGATTATCTCATTTGGTTCTCATACAGCAGAACAAGTAACATTAACTTTAATTTGTAAATAAAGACAGCAACCATATTTTTCTCAAGGAACTTAAAGCAAACTGATTTGAGAAAATAAGAACGGTAGGAATCAAAAGATAACAGAATGTGATGATAGCAATTGAATAAGCATCTTATTTATTCACCTCTGGGGAGTTGCTACTGGCATCTAATGCAAAGAGACCAAGCATGTCCTACAATCGTTTAGCCCCCAACAATAAAAACTTATCAAGACTAAAAGGTCAGTAATTTCAAGTTCAGAAACATTGGTGTATTGAAATCTTTTGTCACTGACATTTGTGTTTGGGAAAGATATGTGTGTGTGTGTGTGTGTGTGTGTGTGTGTGTATATATATATATATATATATATATATATATATATATTTGATATGCAGGCATTAGATATTATTAGCAGAAATTCCAAATGATAGTCTTTACTTTGGTGGTATGGAGGTAAGTGTTGCTTTACTTTTTTATCTAGAAATCAGTAATTAAAAAAATGTCTTGGTTCCAGTTGGAAATAGTTATTACTCAAAATAAAAAAAAATCTAGGAAGTGGCATAACTTACGGGACTAGTGATCTAGTTTCTTCAACAAATGTATTTCAAGGAAAATGCACACACAGTGACAAGAGAGGAAGGGGAAATTTCTATATTAGAAAATACCCAAGAGGAATTCTGAGGAAGATGGCAGAGTAGGGAGCTCCAGGACTCAGTTCTCACACCAAAACAATTATTAAAGAGGCAGGAATTATCTGAAACAACTATTTTGAAACTCTGGAGGCCTGAAGAACACTGTGCAGCATCTAGGGAAGAGCAGGAGGAGAAGGTAAATAAATTACAGTAAAGAACTATAAGATCGCTCTCTCCCTGTGGCGCCTACCTATGCCCATCGCCCACTCTCATGGCAGGCAGACACAGAGTCCAGTCTGTGGCTAGCTGCTGGTGACAGAAGGGGACATAAAAATTCTCTTCCCCAAGAACAGGGACAGGCACAGCTGATCACTGATCATGGCTTTAGATTAGCAAATTCATATCATGATTGCCTGGCTCCAAGGGCAGCCATTGCTTCAACTCTCCCCTGACAGGGGCAGAGATGATGGAGATTTAAAGAGGCAGAGCTTCCTCAAGGCAGTAGGGAACAGTTAGCTGAAGGGCTGCATTTGCCAGGCAGACAAGAAATCTCGTCTTTGGGAAGCTGTTGGAGAAGTGTGGGAGCCCTTCCTGATCCCTTCTGAGGGTACTTTGGAGCTGGTCTCCACCCCTTTCATGGGTCTGCTGCCCTAATTTAGCTGGAAAAGACTGACTCCCTGGAGTGACCCTCTTCCCAGAATTTGCTCTCCAGTCAAAAAGAGCATGCAGCAATGGAAGGAGTGTAAAAAACTATACAGTAAGAGTCTGGGACAAAAGTCTGCTGGTGTCAAATACCCAGGAGAGGGATATCCGTCTCTTGGGACTCAGAGGGGATAACGACACTCTTGTAAACAGGGGAACTCCAAAACAGTTAAAAAGCAAAAACCCAGGATAAGAAACAGAGGCCCAGAAACAGAGGGAAAACCCTGTACACTGCATTCACTTGGGCAGATCTTCCTGGTAGGAGGGTAGATGCTCAAGAAAATCTCTTTCTTATTACCAGTTGGTTACTAAATCAGGAAACAGACGTCCCAGGTAGTAAATCCCAGAGTTGACACTTAAAAATATTAAAATGTACAGAGTAAAAGGCAAATAAAGACATAGGAAAGGATGGTCCATGCAAAGGAAGAGGATAAAAACCCAGAAAACACCAATGAAGAAGACTAGAATGTGTACATACTGAACAAAGCCTTTAAAAAAATGATCTTGAAAATGCTCAAGGAGATTAAGTATAGTAAAGAGAAAGAACTAAAGGCTATCAGGAGACAATGAATGAACAATTTGAGAGTCTAAGTAAAGACATAGAAAATTTAAAAAGGAACCAAATGCAATTAGTGGACTTGAAGACCACAATAACTGAAATGAAAAATGCCCAGGAGAATTTCAAGAGCAGATTGGAGCTGGCAGAAGAAAGAATCAGTGAATGTGAAGACAAGAAACTTGAAATGAGTCAGGCTGAGGATGAGAAAATAAAAATATTAAGAGCAAAAATAGCCTAAGACAGCTATGGGACGCCATCATATGGCTCAATATACATATTATGGGAGTTCCAGAAGGAAAAGAGAGCAAGAGGCAGAAGGAATATTCAAAGAAATAATGACAGAGAACTTCCTAAACTTTGCAAAAGATGTGAATATGAATATCCAAGGAGCTCAGAGAACACCAAACAGGATAAACATGGACAAAAATATATCCCATCATATATTGATTACACTAGCAAATGCAAAGGACAAGGAGAAAGTTCTGGAAGCTTTAAGAGAAAAGCAATGTGTTATGTACAATGGAGTCCCAATTAGATTGAGTGCTGATTTTTCATCAGAAACCATGAAGGCAAGAAGACAGTGGGTTGAAATACTTGAAGTGTTGGAGCAAAACATCTGCCAGCCAAGACTTTTATATTCATTGAGACTATTTCAAAAATGAGGGAGAGAATAAGACATTCTCAGATAAACAAAATCTGAGGGAGGTCATCAACACTAAATCAGCCCTAAAAACAAAACTAAAGGCAGTTCTTTAGGCTGAGAGGAAAGGACACTAGACAGTGGTTAAAGGAGTATAAATAAATAAAGGCCTGTGATAAATGTAATTACCATTTGTGTAATTATCAATGACAATATATTATTGTATTATATTGTGTGTATGTAATTCTGGTTCTTACTTTCAAGAGGTGCTACAATGTAAATGCCCAAAAAGTAATGATACATTTAGGTTTTTGGATATACAATGTACAAAGATATAAGTGGCAACAAGTACCAAAAATTGGTGGGAGGACATGGGGGTATAAGAAATGTATATGTGCATGTTATTGAACTTAAGTTGGTATCAAACAAAATATGATTGTTGTATGTTTAGGATGTTAAATTTTAACCTTATGTTAACCACAAGGAAAATAGATAAATATATCCAGATAGAAGTGAGAAGGCCCTCAATATGGTACAATGCAAAAGAGCAAATAAGTACAATAGTAGGCTTTAATGGAAGTGAGAGAAAAAATGATATGACTTAAATGGCTAAATATCAAAATGATAGAAGAAAGTTCTGTATTATTAGTGGTGACTTTAAATGTAAGTTAATGAAAGGACTTCAAATCAGAGACCTAACCTCAAAACTAGAAGAATAAGAAAAAGAAGAAAAAAGTAAACCCAAAGTGAGCAAAAGGAAGGAACTAAGAAAAAACACAACCAAGATACTTGAAACAGAAAAAAAAAAAAAAAATAGAAAGCTTGGTTCCTTGAAAGGTGAATAAAATCAACAAACACTTAGCTTTACTGATATAGAAAATAAGAGAGAGGATACAAATAACAAAAATCAGAAGTGAAAAGGGGAACATTGCTATTGACCCCTCTAAAATAAAAAGGACTATAAGAGGATACTATGAACAACTGTATGCCAATAAATTAGATAACCTAGATGAAATGGACAAATTCTTTGAAACACACAAACAACCTACATTGACTCATGAAGAAATAGATGATCTCAACAAGCAAATTACTAGTAAAGACATTGAATCAGGAATCAAAAATCTGCCAACAATGGAAAGCATAGGACCAGGTTTCACAAGCGAATTCTTTCAATCATTCTAAAGGGGTAAGCGTAATTCTGCCCAAAACTTTCCAAAAAATTGAAGACGAGGGACCACACTCTAATTCTACAGAACCATCACACTCATACTAAAACCAGATAAAGATACCACAAGAAAATAAACTGCAGATTAAATCTCTTACGAGTATAGATGCACAAATTCTCCACAAAAAACTAGCAACCCAAATTCAGCAGCATATTAAAAGAGTTACATGTCATGATCAAGTGGGATTTTTCCCTGCATGCAAGGTTGGTTCAACATAAAAATCAATTAATGTAATACACCACATTAACAGAATGAAAGGAAAAAGACACATGATCTTCACAGTTGATGTCAAAAAGACATTTGATAAAATACAGCATGCATCCTTTCCGGGTAAAAACACTGAAAACACCAGGAATAAAAGGAATATTCTTCAACATAGTTAAGGACGTTTATGAAAAGAGCTGCATCTAACATCCTACTTAATGATGAAAGACTGAAAGCTTTACCTCTGAGGTCAGGGACAAGACAAGGATGCCCACTATCACCACTGCTATTCAGCATTGTATGGAAGTCCTTGCCAGAGCAATTAACAAGAAAAAAAGCACACAAACTGGATAAAAAAGAAGTAAAACTAACCCTATTTGCCAATGATATGATCCTAAATCCAGAAATCTTTGACAAAATCCACAACAAAATTGCTAAGCTAAAAAGTGAATTCAGCAAAGTGGTGGGGTAAAAAATCAACACCAAAAAAAACCCAGTAGTGTTTCTATGCACAAGCAATGAACAATCAGAAGAAGAAATCAAGGAAAATATTCCAACCACAATAGCAACTAAAAGAATAAACTATCTAGGAATAAATTTAATCAAGGATACAAAAACTTATACACAGAAAACTACAAAACATCACTAAAAGAAATCAAAGAAGACTAAATAAATGGAAGAACATTCCATTTTCGTAGTTTGAAAGACTAAATGTAGTTAAGATGTCAAGTCTACCCAAGGTAATTTACATATTCAATGCAATGCCAATCAAATTTCCAAAAGCTTTCTTTGCAGAAATGAAAAAGCTAATCATCAAATATATATGGAAGGGTAAGGGGCCCCAGGTACCCAAAAACATCTTGAAAAGGGAGAATGAAGTTGGAGTACTTGCAATGCCTGATTTTCCAACTTATTATAAAGGTACAGTGGTAAAAAAAAAAAATAATAAACATGGTACTGACATAAAGACATGCATATAGAACAATGGAATGAAACTGAGAGTTCACAAATAGACCATGGCATCTATGTCCAACTGATTTTTGAGAAGCATACCAAGTCCACTCAATGGGGGAAAGAATAGTATCTTTAACAAATGACATTAGGAAAAATGGTTACCTATATGTAAAAAAATGGTGGATCCCTACCTCACAACATATACAAAAAATCAACTCAAAATACATCAAAGACCTTACTATAAAAGCTAGAACTATCAAAGTCCTAAAAGAAAATTCAGGGAAGCATCTTCAGGACCTTATCTTAAGCAATGGTTCCTTAGACTTTATACACAAAGGAAAAGCAACAAAAGAAAAAATAGATAAATGAGATCTCATCAAAATTAAAAACTTTTGGTCCTCAAAGGATTTTATCATGAAAGTACAATGACAACCTACCCAATGGGAGAAAATACTTGGTAACCACATATCCTAAAGGATTAATATCCAGAATATATAAAGAAATCCTTCAGCAGAACAACAGGAGACAAACAACACAATTTTAAAAATGGCAAAAGACTTGAATACACATCTCTCCAAAGAAGATGTACAAATTGCCAGAAAGCATATGAAAAGATGTTCAACGTCATTAGCCATCAGAGAAATGCAAACCAAATGCGTAATGAGATACCATTCCACACACGTTAGAACGGCTGCTATTAAAAAATAGAAAACATCAAAAGTTAGAGAGGATGTGGAGAAATAGGAACACTTATTCATTGCTGTTGGGAATGTAAAATGCTGCAGCTGCTGCGGAAGGCAGTTTGGTGGTTCCTCAAAAAGCTAAGTATAGAACTACTATATAACCCAGATATCCCACTTCTAGGTACATACCCCAAAGAACTGAAAGCAAGGACTCAAGCAGATATTTTCACATTGATGTTCCTAGTGGCATTATTCACAATTGCCAAAAGATGGAAGCAACCCAATTGTCCATTAACAAATGAATTGATAAATAAAATGTTTTATATACATACAATGGAATATCATTCATCTGTAAAAAGGAATGAAGTCCTGATACATGCAACAACATAGATGAACCTTGAAGACTTGTTGAGTGAAATTAGCTGGATACAAAAGACCAAACATTGTATAATTTCACTGTTTTGAAGCAATTAGTATAAGCAAACTCCTAGAGTCAGAATCTAGAATATAAGTTAATAGGGGATGGAATAAAGATAAGGAAAGGGAAGTTAATGCTTTAATGTACAGGGTTCCTATTTGGAATGATGGTGATGTCTTGGTTACAGATGGTGGTGATGGTAGTACAACATTGTGAATGAAACTAACATCGCTGAAATATATATCTGAATCTGATTAAAAGGGAGACTGTTAGATTGTTTATATGGTAATAGAAAATTTTTTAAAAAATCATGGAACTACACTACACAAACCATGAACTCTGAGTTAAACCATGGACTTTAATTATTAGTAAATTTGTGAAAATGTACTATCATAAATTGTAACAAATGTTCTACACCAATGCAAGCCATTGGTGGTGAAGTGCTGTACGGAATCCTGTATTATACTCATTATTGTTTGGTAAACTTCTCTAATAAAAAATAAAAGAAGAAAATACCAGGAAATTCACATAAAAGTTTATCCAATTAGCCAATAAGTAAATGAAAAGATACTCATACTCATTATTCAACAAAAAAGTGCAAACTAAAACAAGAATGTGATATCTCTCTATTCCCTCGGCAGAATTCCTAAAATGTAAAGACAGGTGTTTGTAAAGGTGTATGGCAACTGTTTGTTTTATTCATTGCTACCATGTGATATAGCATGGTGGAACCTCTTAGGAAATCTATTTGGCAGTGTCCTTTAAAGCTAAATAGATGCATACCTTTTGATGTACCAATTCAAATCCTAGGGATATGCCCAAAAGAAATGCATACACGTACCAAGATTCTTACATAAGAAAGTTCATAATTCTAGTGAAATCCTGTTTATATATAAATTCAAAGACAGGTAAAACATATACAGTTTTAGAAGTCAAAAGACATCATCCTTGGAAGTGGGGAAATAAGCAGGAGGAGACAAAAGGAAAGATTCTGACATGCCAGTAATGCCCTGTTTGTTGGTTTAGGTGATGATTATGTATATGAGTTCAGTATGAATGTTTGTCCAGCAATACATCTAAGATTTTTGCACTTTTATGTAAATAGGTTATACTTCAGTAAATATTGTGTTAAAAATATTACTAACTGTATGTTAAAACCTCGAGTTTGCTATGCAGTACTTAAATTTACTAAAAGTCCTTGGTCTTTTAGTACCAGCATCTTGGTACGTGAATAGACATTTACACATTGGTGTTTATGGCAGCATTATTCATGATTGCCAAAGGATGTAGGTGGCCAAAGAGTACATTGACTGATGAATGGACAGGCAAACTGTGGTGTATACAGAGTATACATATGATGGAATACTGAGTGGATGCAGAAAGGAATGAAGTCACATGGCATGCAACAAGTGAATGAAATTTGAGGGCATTATGTTAAGTGAAATAAGCCAGAAGCAAAAGGATAAATATTGTTATGGTTTCACTAATACAAACTAACTATAATGAGCAAAATCTAGAATTAAATTTGAGAGCATAGGTTAACAGGTGATAGAAAGTGGGCATGGATTGGGCAATCCATGATTAAGGAGTACAGAATGTTCAATAAGCCTCATTGTAGAGGTTTATTGATTGCAAGCTCTTCCAGCAGTCATATTTATTCATAAGTTTTAATTATTATTTATAAATTCTGAGATTCTGTACTCTTTGTGTATAATCTGGTAGCTCCATAGAACTTTAGGTATCTGTGTGACACCTGAGACTCAGAGTTAGATTTCTGCAGCTCTGAAAGTCAGCATTACTTCCTAAAGCAACTGTTAAAGAGGCTGAAAAAGAGACCAGACTTTAATGAGAGATATGAATGAAGCAGATCTGGTTAAGACTAAGGTAAATCAGAATACAGGGTAAAGGATGATATTGTCTGTATTTTAAAACTCCAACTTCTGTGTGAGACAAAAGGAAGAGATGTTTATTTTGTCCAAAATTTAAATTTTCTGTAGCACACTATCTAATCTAACCTTTCTGGTCAGTGTATTTAAACAACCTAGTTACATGGAATCTGGAACAGCAAATGAGATCTTGTTATTCCATACAAGTTGATGTAATACCCTGAAACATTCCTGATTATTTGGGGCATAAAATTAAAAAGTATTTGCAAAGTCTCCTTGAGGGACTGGAGAAAAAAATGTGAACTACTAAACTTCCCAACCTGGGGAACTCCTGATATTCTCTCAAGCACTTCATCTTGAAGCTTGCCGTTATGAAACTACTGCAATGGTGAAGCTAAGCCTACTTATATTTATGCCTGAGACACCCCCAGGGAAACTTTTTTTGTTGTTGTTCAGATGTGGCCTTTCTCTCTACAAGCCAACTCTGGAAATAAACTCACTATCCTCCCCATTACATGGGACATGACTCCCAGGGGTGTAAGGCTTCCTAGCAATGCGGGACATGATTTCCAGGGATGAGCCTGACCCTAGCATCATAGGATTAAGAATGCCTCCTTAACCAAAAGGGGGAAAATAAATAAAACAAAGTAATGTTTCAGTGGTCATTCTAGGGGGTTATTCTTACGGAGGCTTTAACCAGATACTGCAGATTGCCACAGTATGCCAAGCTGCAACCAACAGTATTCCTGAAAACCCTGAAGAGTACCCTAGGCTCTATCTAAGGCTCATAAATACATTACTTAATAAGTGTATTTTCTCAGAAACTTTAAACTCCCAGATTGTTCCTATGTCAGATAAGTCCTGAAACCCAGAGGTACCAGTGTCTCCAGAACATCAACCAGTTCCATTCCACTACCCCATAAGGTCAATACCCCTTTCCAGCAAGAAAAACCTAAAATGGTCATTGCTCAGATATCCCTGAAGAGTGAGAGAGTGATCAAATGAGAAGGAAGAGGTATAACTGGGGAATTAGGATTTGACAAATGATTATGACTACTGACTCATTATATAGATATTTCTTTTTAGTTTCTAGTGTGTTAGAATAGCCAGAAGGAAATATATAAAATTGTTGAGCTGTAATCCAGGACTTGATCTGTGATGATGATTGTATAACTACATTTCTTTTATCATGTAACCAT
This sequence comes from Choloepus didactylus, assembly GCF_015220235.1. NCBI lineage: Eukaryota > Metazoa > Chordata > Mammalia > Pilosa > Megalonychidae > Choloepus > Choloepus didactylus. The sequence goes on along the minus strand of NC_051308.1, from coordinate 61,670,013 downwards.
GTGATTTTAAAAACCTTGTGACTGGCATTCCCTTTATTCAGTGTATAGGTAGATGAGTAGTAAAATATGGGGAAAAATACCCATATGTAAACAATGGACAATATTAATAGTACTACTGTAATAATCTTTCATCAATTGTAACAAACATAACTACTGTTAAAAAATATAATTCCAAAAATGTGTTATCATAAATTATAACAAATTTTCCATACCAATGCAAGCATTGGTGGTGGGTGGTGTATGGGAATCTGTATTTTTTTGCATGATTGTTCTGTAAACCCACAACTTCTCTAATAAAAATTAAAAAAAAATGGGTCAAAGAAGGAATCACAAGAGAAATTAGAATATATTTTGAATCAAGGATTAATTACAGTAATCCCCCTATCAAAATTTGTGGGCTGCAGCAAAACTGTGCATAGAGGGATAATTTTTTTAATTCAGTTTTATTGAGATATATTCACATACCATACAATCATCCACAGTGCACAATCAACTTTTCACAATGCCATCTTATAGTTGTGCATTTATCACTTCAATCAATTTTTGAACATTCTCCTTACTCCAAAAAAGAATGAAAATAAGAATAAAAATAAAAGTAAAAAGGCACACCCAAAGCATTCCATCCCCCCATCCCACTCCATTTTTCATTTAGTTTTTGCCCCCATTTGTCTACTTATCTGTCCATATACTGTCCATATACAGAGTGTGAGCCACAAGCTTTTCACAATTATACAGTCACACCATGTTAGCTACATAGTTGTGCAATCATTTTCAAGAATCAAGGCTACTGGGTTACAGTTTGACAGTTTCGGGTATTTCCTTCCAGATATTCCAATACACTGAAAACTAAAAAAGTACATATATAGTACATAAGAATGCCCTCCAAAGTGATCTCTCAACTCCATTTGAAAACTTTCAACCACTGGAACTTTATTTTGTTTCATTTCACTTCTCCCTTTTGGTCAAGAAGATTTTCCCAATCCCATGATGTGGGTCCAGGCTTATCTCCAGGAGTCACATCTCTTGTTGTCAAGGGTTCCCTTGGTCTCACACAGAAGTTGAAGTTTTAAAATACAGTCAGGAGGCGGGGCAAGATGGCAGACTGGTGAGCTGTATGTTTTAGTTACTCCTCCAGGAAAGTAGGTAAAAAGCCAGGAACTGCGTGGACTGGACACCACAGAGCAATCTGTCTTTGGGCATACTTCATACAACACTCATGAAAACGTGGAACTGCTGAAATCAGCGAAATCTGTAAGTTTTTGCGGCCAGGGGACCCGCGCCCCTCCCTGCCAGGCTCAGTCCCGGGGGAGGAGGGGCTGTCAGCTCCAGGAAGGAGAAGGGAGAATTGCAGTGGCTGCTCTTACCGGAAACTCATTCTACTGATTCAAACTCCAACCATAGATAGACTGAGGCCAGACACCAGAGACTCTGAGAGCAGCCAGCCCAGCAGAGAGGAGACAGGCATAGAAAAAAAACAACACGAAAAACTCCAAAATAAAAGCAGAGGATTTTTGGAGTTCTGGTGAACACAGAAAGGGGAAGGGCGGAGATCAGGCCTTGAGGCGCATATGCAAATCCCGAAGCAAGGCTGATCTCTCTGCCCTGGGCACCTTTCCTTAATGGCCCTGGTTGCTTTGTCTATTAGCATTTCAATAACCCATTAGATCTCTGAGGAGGGCCGTTTTTTTTTTTTTTTTTTTTTTTTTTAAATCCTTTTTGCTTTTTCTAAAACAATTACTCTAAGAAGCTCAATACAGAAAGCTTCAAAGAATTGAAATTTGGGCACGTCAAGTCAAGAGCAGAACTAAGAGAGCTCTGAGACAAAAGGCAATAATCCAGTGGCTGAGAAAATTCACTAAACAACACAACTTCCCAAGAAAAGGGGGGTGTCCGCTCACAGCCACCATCCTGGTGGACAGGAAACACTCCTGCCCATCGCCAGCCCCATAGCCCAGAGCTGCCCCAGACAACCCAGTGTGACGGAAGTGCTTCAAATAACAGGCACACACCACAAAACTGGGCGTGGACATTAGCCTTCCCTGCAACCTCAGCTGAATGTCCCAGAGCTGGGAAGGGGGAGCAGTGTGAATTAACAGAGCCCCATTCAGCCATCATTTGAGCAGACTGGGAGCCTCCCAACACAGCCCAGCAGCCCAGAACTGCCCTGGGGGGACGGCACTCACCTGCGACATAGCACAGTCATCCCTCAACAGAGGACCCGGGGTGCACAGCCTGGAAGAGGGGCCCACTTGCAAGTCTCAGGAGCCATACGCCAATACCAAAGACTTGTGGGTCAGTGGCAGAGACAAACTGTGGCAGGACTGAACTGAAGGATTAGACTATTGCAGTAGCTTTAAAACTCTAGGATCATCAGGGAGATTTGATTGTTAGGGCCACCCCCCCTTCCCGACTGCCCAGAAACACGCCCCACATACAGGGCAGGCAACACCAACTACACACGCAAGCTTGGGACACCAATTGGGCCCCACAAGACTCACTCCCCCACTCACCAAAAAGGCTAAGCAGGGGAGATCTGGCTTGTGGAGAACAGGTGGCTCGTGGACGCCACCTGCTGGTTAGTTAGAGAAAGTGTACTCCACGAAGCTGTAGATCTGATAAATTAGAGATAAGGACTTCAACTGGACTACAAACCCTAAAAGAACCCTATCAAGGTCAGCAAATGCCACGAGGCCAAAAACAACAGAAAATTATAAAGCATATGAAAAAACCAGACGATATGGATAACCCAAGCCCAAGCACCCAAATCAAAAGACCAGAAGAGACACACCTAGAGCAGCTACTCAAAGAACTAAAGATGAACAATGAGACCCTAGTACGGGATATGAAGGAAATCAAGAAGACCCTAGAAGAGCATAAAGAAGACATTGCAAGACTAAATAAAAAAATGGATGATCTTATGGAAATTAAAGAAACTGTTGACCAAATTAAAAAGATTCTGGACACTCATAGTACAAGACTAGAGGAAGTTGAACAACGAATCAGTGACCTGGAAGATGACAGAATGGAAAATGAAAACATAAAAGAAAGAATGGGGAAAAAAATTGAAAAACTCGAAATGGACCTCAGGGATATGATAGATAATATGAAACGTCCGAATATAAGACTCATTGGTGTCCCAGAAGGGGAAGAAAAGGGTAAAGGTCTAGGAAGAGTATTCAAAGAAATTGTTGGGGAAAACTTCCCAAATCTTCTAAACAACATAAATACACAAATCATAAATGCTCAGCGAACTCCAAATAGAATAAATCCAAAAAAACCCACTCCGAGACATATACTGATCACACTGTCAAACATAGAAGAGAAGGAGCAAGTTCTGAAAGCAGCAAGAGAAAAGCAATTCACCACATACAAAGGAAACAGCATAAGACTAAGTAGTGACTACTCAGCAGCCACCATGGAGGCGAGAAGGCAGTGGCACGATATATTTAAAATTCTGAGTGAGAGGAATTTCCAGCCAAGAATACTTTATCCAGCAAAGCTCTCCTTCAAATTTGAGGGAGAGCTTAAATTTTTCACAGACAAACAAATGCTGAGAGAATTTGCTAACAAGAGACCTGCCCTACTGGAGATACTAAAGGGAGCCCTACAGACAGAGAAACAAAGACAGGACAGAGAGACTTGGAGAAAGGTTCAGTACTAAAGAGATTCGGTATGGGTACAATAAAGGATATTAATAGAGAGAGGGAAAAATATGGCAAACATAATCCAAAGGATAAGATGGCCGATTCAAGAAATGCCTTCACGGTTTTAACATTGAATGTAAATGGATTAAACTCCCCAATTAAAAGATATAGATTCGCAGAATGGATCAAAAAAAATGAACCATCAATATGTTGCATACAAGAGACTCATCTTAGACACAGGGACACAAAGAAACTGAAAGTGAAAGGATGGAAAAAAATATTTCATGCAAGCTACAGCCAAAAGAAAGCAGGTGTAGCAATATTAATCTCAGATAAAATAGACTTCAAATGCAGGGATGTTTTGAGAGACAAAGAAGGCCACTACATACTAATAAAAGGGGCAATTCAGCAAGAAGAAATAACAATCGTAAATGTCTATGCACCCAATCAAGGTGCCACAAAATACATGAGAGAAACATTGGCAAAACTAAAGGAAGCAATTGATGTTTCCACAATAATTGTGGGAGACTTCAACACATCACTCTCTCCTATAGATAGATCAACCAGACAGAAGACCAATAAGGAAATTGAAAACCTAAACAATCTGATAAATGAATTAGATTTAACAGACATCTACAGGACATTACATCCCAAATCAACAGGATACACATACTTTTCTAGTGCTCACGGAACTTTCTCCAGAATAGATCATATGCTGGGACATAAAACAAGCCTCAATAAATTTAAAAAGATTGAAATTATTCAAAGCACATTCTCTGACCACAATGGAATACAATTAGAAGTCAATAACCATCAGAGACTTAGAAAATTCACAAATACCTGGAGGTTAAACAACACACTCCTAAACAATCAGTGGGTTAAAGAAGAAATAGCAAGAGAAATTGCTAAATATATAGAGACGAATGAAAATGAGAACACAACATACCAAAACCTATGGGATGCAGCAAAAGCAGTGCTAAGGGGGAAATTTATAGCACTAAACGCATATATTAAAAAGGAAGAAAGAGCCAAAATCAAAGAACTAATGGATCAACTGAAGAAGCTAGAAAATGAACAGCAAACCAATCCTAAACCAAGTACAAGAAAAGAAATAACAAGGATTAAAGCAGAAATAAATGACATAGAGAACAAAAAAACAATAGAAAGGATAAATATCACCAAAAGTTGGTTCTTTGAGAAGATCAACAAGATTGACAAGCCCCTAGCTAGACTGACAAAATCAAAAAGAGAGAAGACCCATATAAACAAAATAATGAATGAAAAAGGTGACATAACTGCAGATCCTGAAGAAATTAAAAAAATTATAAGAGGATATTATGAACAACTGTATGGCAACAAACTGGATAATGTAGAAGAAATGGACAATTTCCTGGAAACATATGAACAACCTAGACTGACCAGAGAAGAAATAGAAGACCTCAACCAACCCATCACAAGCAAAGAGATCCAATCAGTCATCAAAAATCTTCCCACAAATAAATGCCCAGGGCCAGATGGCTTCACAGGGGAATTCTACCAAACTTACCAGAAAGAACTGACACCAATCTTACTCAAACTCTTTCAAAACATTGAAAAAAATGGAACACTACCTAACTCATTTTATGAAGCTAACATCAATCTAATACCAAAACCAGGCAAAGATGCTACAAAATGGAAAACTACCGGCCAATCTCCCTAATGAATATAGATGCAAAAATCCTCAACAAAATACTTGCAAATCGAATCCAAAGACACATTAAAAAAATCATACACCATGACCAAGTGGGGTTCATTCCAGGCATGCAAGGATGGTTCAACATAAGAAAAACAATCAATGTAGTACAACACATTAAAAACTCGAAAGGGAAAAATCAATTGATCATCTCAATAGATGCTGAAAAAGCATTTGACAAAATCCAACATCCGTTTTTGATAAAAACACTTCAAAAGGTAGGAATTGAAGGAAACTTCCTCAACATGATAAAGAGCATATATGAAAAACCCACAGCCAGCATAGTACTCAATGGTGAGAGACTGAAAGCCTTCCCTCTAAGATCAGGAACAAGACAAGGATGCCCGCTGTCACCACTGTTATTCAACATTGTGCTGGAAGTGCTAGCCAGGGCAATCCGGCAAGACAAAGAAATAAAAGGCATCCAAATTGGAAAAGAAGAAGTAAAACTGTCATTGTTTGCAGATGATATGATCTTATATCTAGAAAACCCTGAGAAATCAACGATACACCTACTAGAGCTAATAAACAAATTTAGCAAAGTAGCGGGATACAAGATTAATGCACATAAGTCAGTAATGTTTCTATATGCTAGAAATGAACAAACTGAAGAGACACTCAAGAAAAAGATACCATTTTCAATAGCAACTAAAAAAATCAAGTACCTAGGAATAAACTTAACCAAAGATGTAAAAGACCTATACAAAGAAAACTACGTAACTCTACTAAAAGAAATAGAAGGGGACCTTAAAAGATGGAAAAATATTCCATGTTCATGGATAGGAAGGCTAAATGTCATTAAGATGTCAATTCTACCCAAACTCATCTACAGATTCAATGCAATCCCAATCAAAATTCCAACAACCTACTTTGCAGACTTGGAAAAGCTAGTTATCAAATTTATTTGGAAAGGGAAGATGCCTTGAATTGCTAAAGACACTTTAAAAAAGAAAAACGAAGTGGGAGGACTTACACTCCCTGACTTTGAAGCTTATTATAAAGCCACAGTTGCCAAAACAGCATGGTACTGGCACAAAGATAGACATATAGATCAATGGAATCGAATTGAGAATTCAGAGATAGACCCTCAGATCTATGGCCGACTGATCTTTGATAAGGCCCCCAAAGTCACCGAACTGAGCCATAATGGTCTTTTCAACAAATGGGGCTGGGAGAGTTGGATATCCATATCCAAAAGAATGAAAGAGGACCCCTACCTCACCCCCTACACAAAAATTAACTCAAAATGGACCAAAGATCTCAATATAAAAGAAAGTACCATTAAACTCCTAGAAGATAATGTAGGAAAACATCTTCAAGACCTTGTATTAGGAGGCCACTTCCTAGACTTTACACCCAAAGCACAAGCAACAAAAGAGAAAATAGATAAATGGGAACTCCTCAAGCTTAGAAGTTTCTGCACCTCAAAGGAATTTCTCAAAAAGGTAAAGAGGCAGCCAACTCAATGGGAAAAAATTTTTGGAAACCATGTATCTGACAAAAGACTGATATCTTGCATATACAAAGAAATCCTACAACTCAATGACAATAGTACAGACAGCCCAATTATAAAATGGGCAAAAGATATGAAAAGACAGTTCTCTGAAGAGGAAATACAAATGGCCAAGAAACACATGAAAAAATGTTCAGCTTCACTAGCTATTAGAGAGATGCAAATTAAGACCACAATGAGATACCATCTAACACAGGTTAGAATGGCTGCCATTAAACAAACAGGAAACTACAAATGCTGGAGGGGATGTGGAGAAATTGGAACTCTTATTCATTGTTGGTGGGACTGTATAATGGTTCAGCCACTCTGGAAGTCAGTCTGGCAGTTCCTTAGAAAACTAGAGATAGAGCTACCATTCAATCCAGCGATTGCACTTCTCGGGATATACCCGGAAGATCGGAAAGCAGTGACACGAACAGATATCTGCACGCCAATGTTCATAGCAGCATTATTCACAATTGCCAAGAGATGGAAACAACCCAAATGTCCATCAACAGATGAGTGGATAAATAAAATGTGGTATATACACACGATGGAATACTACGCGGCAGTAAGAAGGAACGATCTGGTGAAACATATGACAACATGGATGAACCTTGAAGACATAATGCTGAGCGAAATAAGCCAGGCACAAAAAGAGAAATATTATATGCTACCACTAATGTGAACTTTGAAAAATGTAAAATAAATGGTTTATAATGTAGAATGTAGGGGAACTAGCAGTAGAGAGCAATTAAGGAAGGGGGAACAATAATCCAAGAAGAACAGATAAGCTATTTAACGTTCTGGGGATGCCCAGAAATGACTATGGTCTGTTAATTTCTGATGGATGTAGTAGGAACAAGTTCACTGAAATGTTGCTATAGTATGTAACTTTCTTGGGGTAAAGTAGGAACATGTTGGAAGTTAAGCAGTTATCTTAGGTTAGTTGTCTTTTTCTTACTCCCTTGCTATGGTCTCTTTGAAATGTTCTTTTATTGTATGTTTGTTTTCTTTTTAACTTTTTTTTTCATACAGTTGATTTGAAAAAAGAAGGGAAAGTTAAAAAAAAAAAAAAAAGAAAAAAGACAAACAAGGGAAAAAAAAAAAAAAAAAAAAAAAACGATGTAGTGCCCCCTTGAGGAGCCTGTGGAGAATGCAGGGGTATTCGCCTACCCCACCTCCATGGTTGCTAACATGACCACAGACATAGGGGACTGGTGGTTTGATGGGTTGAGCCCTCTACCATAAGTTTTACCCTTGGGAAGACAGTTGCTGCAAAGGAGAGGCTAAGCCTCCCTGTATTTGTGCCTAAGAGTCTCCTCCTGAATGCCTCTTTGTTGCTCAGATGTGGCCCTCTCTCTCTGGCTAAGCCAACTTGAAAGGTGAAATCACTGCCCTCCCCCCTACGTGGGATCAGACACCCAGGGAAGTGAATCTCCCTGGCAATGTGGAATATGACTCCCGGGGAGGAATGTAGACCCGGCATCGTGGGATGGAGACCATCTTCTTGACCAAAAGGGGGATGTGAAAGGAAATGAAATAAGCTTCAGTGGCAGAGAGATTCCAAAACGAGCCGAGAGATCACTCTGGTGGGCACTCTTACGCACACTTTAGACAACCTTTTTTAGGTTCTAAAGAATTGGGGTAGCTGGTGGTGGATACCTGAAACTATTAAACTACAACCCAGAACCCATGAATCTCGAAGACAGTTGTATAAAAATGTAGCTTATGAGGGGTGACAGTGGGATTGGGAATGCCATAAGGACCAAACTCCACTTTGTCTAGTTTATGGATCGATGTGTAGAAAAGTAGGGGAAGCAAACAAACAGACAAAGGTACCTAGTGTTCTTTTTTACTTCAATTGCTCTTTTTCACTCTAATTATTATTCTTGTTATTTTTGTGTGTGTGCTAATGAAGGTGTCAGGGATTGATTTAGGTGATGAATGTACAACTATGTAATGGTACTGTAAACAATCGAAAGTACAATTTGTTTTGTATGACTGCGTGGTATGTGAATATATCTCAATAAAATGATGATTAAAAAAAAAAAAAATACAGTCAGTATCGTCCTTTACCCTTTGGCCTGATTTGCCTTAGTCCAAACCAGATCTGCTTCAAATATCTCTATTTGAGGTCTGAACTCTTTTTCAGCTTTTTGAACATTTGCTGTGTGAGATAATACAGACATTCATAGCTGCTGAACTCTAGCTCTGAGTTTCAGGTGCCACACAGATACCCAAAGTTCCAGAGACCAACCAGTTTATATACCCAAAGAGCTCAGCATCTCAGAATTTGGAGATAACCATTACAAATCAGGAATAGATGTGACTGCTGTAAGAGCTTACAATCTAGGGACTGCTATAATAAGTGTTCCCCTGATAACCTGTGCTCTAAGATTCAATTCTCAGTTTACACATTATAGTTAGCCCATATTAGTGAGGCATTGTAATGTTTGTTTTTTCATTTCTGGCATACTTCACTCAAAATGCTGTCCTCAAGATCCATTCACCTAGTTGCCTGTCTCACAGCTTCATTCCTTCTTGCAGCTGCTCAGTATTCTATGGTATGCATACACCACAGTTCACCATTCTGTTCAACAGTCGATGTACTCTTAGACCACTTCTATCCATTGCAAATCATGAATACTGCCATCATAAACACCAGTGTGCAAATGTCCATTCATTTCACTGCTCTCAGATCTTCCAAGTATATACCCCATAATGAGGTGGCAGGACCTTATGTTATCCACATACTTAGCTTCTTGAGAAAGGGATATATTTTCTAAATAATTATTAAAAAGAAAAGGAACAAAAGGCTAAAAATAATGACCTAGATTTCTACTTTACAAAGCTAGCAAAATCAGAGCAACATAAATGCAACATAAGTAGAATGAAGGGAATAATGAAAGACAAAGCAGAAACAATGAAAGATAGATCAAACATTATGGAAATACGATAAAGCCCAATGTTGTTTCTAATGACTGAGCAAGAAAACAAAAGACAGAAAAATCAAAATATAAATATCTGAAAGAAAATGTGAGCATTACTACAGATCATAGACATTAAATATAAGAAAATACCTTTATGTGAATAAACTCAATAACAGATAAAATAGACAAATGGCTTGAAAATGTCAATTTCCCTAAACTGACACAAGAAGAGAAAATTTGAATTGCCTTTATAAAGAGATTGAGTTCCTTACCAAAACTTTTCTGTAAAGAAAATTTTGAGGGCTAAATGGTGAGAATGATGAATTTCATTAAATATTTAGGGAAGAATGATAAACTTACACAGTTTTTTTTTTAGAAAATAGAAGATATGGAAATGCTTCTCATTATATTTAAACTGATTCTAAAATCAGAAAAAGATATTACAAGAAAAGAAAATGATACACTAATATCCCTCTTGAACACAGATGCATTAATAGATTCGATAGCACTGATTTAGTGGAATATAAATGAGAATATACAGCACTGCATGTGAGGTTTGTTCTAGGCATATAAGATTGGCTTAATATTAAAAAATGAACTAATTTAATTCATCTCTTTAAAATAATTAATATTTTTATTATAATAGCTTTATTCATAGTTTCCAAAACTTGGAAGCAAACAAAATGTTCATCAATAGGTGAATGAACAAATCTGTGGAACATTGCTTAAATGAAATAATCATTGAGGAAAAAGAAGTAAGCTATTTATCAAGCTATGAAAAGACATGGAGGAACCTTAAATGCACATTGCTAAGTGAAAGATGCCAGTCTGAGAAGTCTACATACTGTATGATTCCAACTAAATGAGAATCATATATTATGATTTTCATATATATGAAAAATTATATTATTAATTATAAAACAATTAATAACCATATGATCATCTCAGTACACTCAGTAAAAGCATATGACAAAATTCACAATTGACTCATGATAAAAACTCTTTTGCAAGCTATAAACAGAACAAAAATGTCTTCATCTGATAAAGAACATCTAGCAAAATATCTGCAACTGGCATTGAACAATGCTGAAAAACTGAATGTCTTCCCCAAATACTTAGAACAACACAAGAATATCTGCTTTCACCTTTTCTATTCAATACTGTACTTGAGTTCCTCATTTTATCATAGAGCTATGCTTATGTATTCAGGAGGGAAAAAAGTTAAAAACTAGAGTAATTAAGAAAATTAATGTGACAAATTTAGCATCAAAGAAAATATAGCTAGTAGGAGAAGTAAGTTTCAAATTTTAGGACATTTTGACTTCAACACCTGGACTCTTTATACCACGAGTCATAAATCCAATACAGGGTGCTAATTACTTTAGAAATTTACAACATATCTCATTTTGGTTTAACTACGTACACTATTAAAGAGAAGTGGATCAGTGTTTATTTCAAATTATCAGGTCTCTTTTTAAACACATATTTTCATATATTAGTGCCAATATACCTATTTTTTCATTTTAACATAAATAAGTTATTTGTAAAATTGCATGAACTATCTAAATAGTATGTTAATGAAGATTGGTCACAGCAAAATTTTAAAGTACAAGAACTAAGTATTATAAAACTTTCAGTGTATATAATTTTTTACTTATAGAGTGTTTCTTAATTGGAAAATTCAATGTATCTTTTTGTTCTATTCTTCTGTCTGTCTTTGTATAATTACATTTTATTATGTTTGGCATTATAAATCTATTGGCTAATTTAAAATACACCATAGTAGCTATCTAAATTTGAAACAATTGTTATTGCCTACCTAAGTAGTTAGAAATCCTGATTGAAATTTTTGGACTAATCTGCATAGTCAAAACTGGATAATTAAAGGTTGAATGTTTTCGGAGTGCTCAGAGGTAATAGACGCTCTGTCTAGCTCACATCAAGGTTGAAAATTGTCAGTTAGTATTTGTGGCCACCAGAAATAATAGGTAATATTGCATTGCTCTCCCCAAATATAGAATTAGGGTCACATAAGACCACTGTATTAGTCAGAGTTCTCCAGAGAAACAGAGCCAACAGAATACACACACAGACACACATGACCACATATATATGATTTATTATAAGGAGTTGGGGGCTGGCAAGTCCAAACTTCATAGGGCAAGTTGCAAGCTGGTAACTTATCAAGGTGATGTTGAAGACCTTTGTTCAAATTCCTCAGGCGAAGCTGGCTGGCTGGCAACTCCAGCAACAGCCAATGCTGAAGGTGAAACTAAAATTCTTCTGACCTCTTAAATTCTCAGTTCTGGCTTTTAAGAACTTCAACGGATTGGATGAGGAGACTACCACATTGCTGAGGGCAATCTCCTTTTTTTTTTTTTTTAATTGTAGATGCAATCAATGGTTTATAGATGCAAATCTTATATAATAAATACCCTCACTGGCCAGTGCTTGACCAAACAACTGGACGCCATTACCTAGCTAAGTTGATGCATGAAATTAATCATCACAGCCACCATCACAGTTCAGAGGCTCATGGGACTCATAAGTGGTCAATCAGAGAAATACAGCAACATCACCCTAACCAAGGAACTTCAGATATTATTTACCCCAGGATACCCCCAAAGTGCCCAACAAGTGAAGGGGCCAGCAATTTGGTATGCTACATACAAAAAATACAAAAGGCAGATGATAACCACACCAATCAAGTGACTTCTTTCTACCCTGACTGCAAGTGGAGGAGAAGACTGTGATGGGATAAACACAGTCTGTAAGACTGTAAAGAAGCTGATCACACCACCCCATTTCTCCACAGGTCACCAATCTAAGGATGGCAGAAATTAGTGAGGAAAAAAGACTAAACTTGTTGAGAGATGGTCTATGCAATTTGTCCAGGATTTCCTCTTGCGAAGGGAAGAAAAATTTGACAGCTTATTTAAAAGGACAGTCGTGAGAGAGAATAAGGTTTCTTTATGATTACATTTAACAGAGTTGAATTTATTAAAAATTATTACTTGTGCATTACCTCACTGAGTTTGAAAGATTGCAAAATCAGTAAAATTTTAAAAACTTGCTTAAAGTCACGCAGAAATGAAAAAATAACTATTTTATGCTCTTATAAGGTAGTTTATTCTTTGTCAGGCAAGGTACTGAGTGCATTACATACATTACCTCATTTAAGTCTCATTGTCTTAGTTTTCCTGAACTGCTGTCATATATATCACACAATGGTTTGGCTTTAACAATGGGAATTTATTGGCTCACAGTTGTAAGGCTAGGGGAGGTACAAAATCAAGCCATCAGCAAGGCAATATTTTTCCCCAAAGTTTGTAACATTCTGGCTGTCAGTGATCCTTGAGGTTTGTAATGGTTAGGCTCATGTGTCAACTTGGCCAGGTGATGGTGTCCAGGTGTCTGATCAGGCAAGCACTGGCCTAACCATTACTGCAAGGATATTTGTGGCTGGTTAATAAACCAGAAGGCCAGTTTATTAAATCATCAGACAATTGATTGCATCTGTGTCTGAGTATATCAACGAAGGGAATGTGTTTCACGAGAGAATTCAATCAGCTGAATTTAATCTAATCAGTTGAAGACTTTTAAGGGAAAAGAGAGAGTACTTTCATTTCTTCTTAGCCAGCCAGCCTCTTCTGGGGAATTCTATGAAGACTTTCACTGGAGTTGCCAGCTTGCAGCCTGCCCTAGGGAATTTGGACTCATGCATCCCCACAGCTGTGTGAGATACTTTTATAAAATCTCATATTTACCAATATCTCCTGTTGGTTCTGTTTCCCTAGAGAACCCTAATACAGGGTTCTTTGGTATGTATCCCTATCTCATGTCATATGGCAATGCCCTCTCCTTTCTCATCCTGGTTCTGTTGACTTCCATCTTTGGGCTCCTCCCTGTTGCCTTCTCTGACTATGACTGAATTCTTTCTGCCTATAAAGAACTGCAGTAATCCTGAGTGAGGCCCACCCTCATTCATTTGGGTCACACCATACCTAAAAATAGCAACTTCAAGAGATCCTATTTGCAATGGGTTCATGCCCACAGAAATGTCAATTTGTTGACATTGGTCCAGGTCTAAATTCAGTTACATAATTTAATCCACCATATTCATGCAACCCTGCAATGCAGATATCTTATCTCCACTCTTCAGATGAAGAAATGGCTTTAAAGAAAGCAAGCAATTACAGATCCTAACAAAGCAGGTTGATTAGATTCATAAAAAGACAATTTAGGGTGGAATAAAACCATGAGGAATGGAATCAGAAGATGCAGTTTACTGTCCTGCTTCTGCCACTTCTTAGTTGGGTGATTTTGACCAAGTAGCTTCTGTTTCTGAGCTTTACTTTTCTAAACTGAGTATGAATGAGATGCTCTATATTTTCTATATGGGAGAAAGAATGATGACGCAGCTGTTAGATAGGAGAGTTCATCTTTCTGAACAACATTGCTGTGCCATTTCCCAAAATGAGAGAAGAAAAATGTAACTGAGAAAGGATAAAGGAAAAGACTTGTCACAGATGTGTCAATGAAATGTAAAATATGCCTGGGACACAATCATGCCCCAGGTAATTACAAGCTGCTTTGCTAATACTACATTCTGTCGATGGGAGAACTATCCAGATTGACCAGTATTCCTCCAATTTGTCATAAATGCTGGTTCTCTCTTTCTAGTTAGACGATAAATCCTTGAGGCCATGTATCATGTGTTAGACTTCTTTATTCCTGTTATGGGCTTAATGTGGTGGTGAGTACAGAGAGGTGTCCAACAAATGGGTCATTGTCTATAAGAGCTAACTTTTGAGGAGGAGCAACATACACAGAGAGTAAGATATGTTTTGGCATTAGATAGATCTGGGCTTAAATTATGCTACTTATAGCTTCTGGATTATAGATTAATTACATACTCTCTCTAACTCAGTTTCTTCATCAGAAAAATGGGGATAATAATATTATATAATGGCAACAATTGCAACAAGGAGTATATATGATAAGGCATGTGAAGTGCTTAGCGAAGTGCTTTACATAGAGTTAAATACCCAATCAATGTTGGATATAATTTTTATTGTTTCTCCCAGATTTCAAAATAAAAAACGGAACAGCCAAGCAGGATATGGAAATCTTCTATAACAGCATCAATGAAACTCTGACATCTCATTTGTTCTAATTTTATTTTATCATACGTATTTTATGTATTTTATCACCTGCTTCACATTCTTTTGAAGGTAAATAGGTTCTAAATAAATAAATTTAAGGAAAAATGGAAGGAGCAATCTTTAAAGACTTTGTTAATTGTGGGCACAGCATGTTAAGTTTATGAAATTTGGCATATCTTTGGGATTCTGAGGAAATGATCAGTGAAAGGAATGAAGAGGAAAACATGAGATTTTCACTTCCACTTCTTGATTGAATGAGGACTGTCAGTATGGTATAATTTCTGATCCCATTTAAAATTATCAGCGATATTTTTGACAGATGAGCAATATATGGAGATAGTTTATTGAAAAATTTTTATGGTTAAAAAATCCAAGATGCTTATGTAATTTTCCTAGTGAATATGGTGATAATAACATATTTTTATGCATATGAAATATACATATATTCATTCTTCTAACTTGTATCTTGTGCATGTTTTGTTATTACTTTATTATTCCAATATTCTAAATGACATAAAATCAGATGGAGACTGTAGAGATCATCAAGTTTCACAGTCTCATTGTGCAGGTAAAAAACAAACAAACTGGGGAACAAAGTGCTAAGGGACCCACCAAGATTAGGCTGGGAATTAGAAGCAGACCTAGGTCTATAATCTCTTCTAATTCCATGCTGTCTTCATTTTTTAGTGATTTATTCACAACTACAGTCTAAAAGATGAATGTTAGCATTCAATTAAACTAGTAGTTTTGAGCACCCAATTTGTCTAGCAGTCCTGCATGATGAAAAAGAGTGTTGGTAACAAATTATTTATTGTCATTTGAAACTATTTGTTGTCAAGTAAGAAGCCATCAAAGATTCCTTGTCAAGAAAATGCCTTCCCACCTGCCATACTTTTTAAGATTTTATTATTAAAGAATCATTTGTTTCAATTAAAGGGTAAAGTCTGTAAAGATCTATTAGGATGCAAGAATTGATGAAAGTAGAAAATCAGGAAATATGTTCAAGGGCTGTATGCAATTTATATCTGAAAGATCAAGGAAAGAAAACTGGATCCATCAACTTTATGACCACTTCTATATGCTTATCTATTTCTACCACATTGTACACTTGTGAGGACAGGGATCAAACCTAATTTATCTTTGTACCATCCCTAACTACTAGTGCCTGGCACCACATATAGGATTAATTGTTGTGTAAAATTTTAAGTTGATATTTACTTGGCACCTACTATGTGCAATTCATGGTATTTGGTATTTTTTAGCCATCTCTTCCAATTTTAACAATACTTTGAGATAGCTGTTATTTCCCCCTATTTCACAGGTAAGAAATTAAGGTAGAGAAATGATAGACACCTTGTAGGAAGTCACACAATTAGCAAATGGAAGAGCTGGAATTTGAACTCAGTCTTTCTTTCCTTACATCAAGAAAGGTCACAAAGTCAGAAAATTATGGGCTATCTGAACTATTAGAGATCTTAGAAATATTTAGATGCTCCAAACTGCTCATATTGGGGATTTAAAACACTTCTCCACTCCTTGGTCCATTGATCATTACCAACACCTTGTATAAATGGATTGATCAAATTGACCATCCTCTTTCTATTAACTGAAAGCTTGATAAATACATGAACAATTTTGGGAGAAAGAAGGAAAGGAAAATAGAAATAATATTTCACCACGTATTGTGCAATTACTATATATGAGAAATATGCATTAACTTATTCTGTTGCCACCATAACTTTGTGAGGTTGGAATTATTATTGACCTCTTTTTGCTACAACAGAAGTGGGCAACAGAGGAAACATTGCCCATGAAACTCTAAGAGGTCCTCAGATGTGCCCTGAATGAGAACACCTCAAACATGGAAAGATAGCAGGGCACTAACTAATGGGATAAAAACAGCCAGAAACAAAAGATTTTTACCTTTTCTAGTTTGCCTCATTACTGGAGTAGTTCTCATGAATAATCAAAAAAAAAAAAAAAAGATAAAAATTATAAATCCCAAACTGAGTACTGCCAAACAAAAATAACCTGTGAAATTTTGATGCATGTCATGAATCAAAAACTGAAAAAGTTAACTTTTTCTTTTGAAATATATTTTAAATATACGTAAAAAAGGCAATTATTTTTATAGAATATCATTAATATAAGCTAATCTGTTTTTAAGAAAATTTTTATGGTCTTTCCAACCATGTAAATAGAGTGAGGGGCCTCCTTTCCTGGGGTATACAATGTCCAATTTTCTGAAACTAGAAAGCTTAGCCTTCTCAAAGCAAAGGATTATGCTTATTATCCCCTTGACCAGAAATACTCAATGGCTCCCAATTTCCTAAAAGATTAAAATTCTTACTTCCTTGGCCTCAACTCAACACCCTCCATTATCTGTTTCCATTTCCTTTCCAGACTTACTGCTGAGGATCTACCAGGTGAACCTATGCTTTGTTCTCTGTGCACAGTCTGAGGAACAGAACACAACTCAAACTAGGGTTTTAGCAAAGACATCCTGGAGATAATGTCAGAACTGGAACTTAAAGGTGAGTTAGATATAACCCTGTGAAAAAAGAGGAGTATAGTGGGCAGAAATGACAGGACACTAAGGAACTGAAGGAAGAAGAAAGACGAAGAGCATGGGAATCACAAGGAACACTGTATTTCTAATGTGAGCTGGAAAGTGGCAGGTAAGGAAAAGGTCAGATCCTGTGTGGCCTAATACAACCAGCAAATGAACTTGCCTGTGTAGTAGGAAATGGTTTCCCATTGCGAAGTTCCACACATCCAAGAAATATGGTCAGATTGGCATTGGCTAGTTATATTCTGGAGGTTTGATTAAAGAGGGGTAGGACAAAAGGCCATGAACTGGTTGGTATATTAACTTATATCAGGAAAAACATGCTATGACAAAGGTCTTAACTGCCCTAGTGGTCATAAGCATAAAGAAAACTTGCTGATAGGAACATAGACTCCTCTTTCAATAAACTTTTTTGTGATGTATTGGAGAGAAATGGGAAGAGCTAGAGAGGGATGTGGAACAACATTTTATTTTTAACCTGATGAGAAAGGAGAGCGTTTACCACTGTGGGGTAAAATTTCAGTAAAGATGGGAAAGTTGGAGATAAGTGAGAGACACGGGTAGCACCAGTGGAAAAGGAGAGAGCAGACAAAGATATCAAGAATATAGATTGGAGTCATTAAGCAAGAGCATTCACTCCTTCAAGAAATTGTATTTTAATTGGTCTTTGATGTACAATGGCAACAGGTATTTTTAAAAAGCTTCACAAGTGGTCCTAGTGTGCATCCAGGTTGAGAACTTCTAGTGTAGATAATAGTTAATTGTTCAGTATCTATTGAGCTCATTTGCATTATAAATTCAACCCATGGCTTATAGAAAAATTTTGGTTTGGTTTTGTTTTAGTCTCAACAGCAATGTGTTACATAAAGGAAAATGCTATTTAGTAATTAGAGCAAGACTTTCAGTGTTAGAATTTTTCATTTCTACTCTTGGATATTTTTCCACAGAATTACTGAGCAAATACCTGTGGGTAAATTACTTATCTTCTTGATGATTCTATTTCTCTCCTTGTGAGATAGACTTACGTACTTATCTGCTCAAGAAAGATTTTGAAAGTGTTTTAAGCAGTGTTTCATCATTCTTGAATGAATGAAACTTTCAAAATGAATGGCATCTGAAAAGTTTTGTTTTTGGAAACAAGAACATCAGCCATAAGATGTTATTGTTGCTGTTTTGTTTTGTTTTGTTTTTTGTTATTGTCCAATGAAAGACCCAGCTACCCTGGCTCCGTTGTTCCAAAGTTGCCAGATCAAGGTGTTCTCCAGTTTGTTACTGTAGAGTAAAACTGTGTTATCACCACAACTGTTGCTACCACTGCTGTAGCTTTGCTGTAATATAAGGAATTAACTGAGCAGCTAGTAGTAAAGCTTTTCAAAGATAGGGGTGACCGCAGCAGTAGAAGGCAGAGTTACTTCCTCCAGCCACAGATATCATAGAGTGGGTATTCTGGAGACCAATGAGAGGGCAATTTAAGAGTCCTGAAAATACCTGCAGGACTGCCAGCCAGGCACTGCTCATGTCCTTTTAGCAGGTGATACCTATGTAACACCCACGATGCACCAGGGTTACACCAGGACATTCCTTTCTGGAGCCTACATCACCAAACCTTCTTCTGGGTATGAGTAGTTAGCCAGGTGAAACCCATTATTTATCTTGAGGGTCCATATCCATTTCACAAGAATGATCACTTCACAAATCATAAAATAAAATGACAGGAGACCACGTTTGAATGCTATTACTCTCTAGGGTACATGCTATTTAACTATTATAGTAAACAAATCCTTATTATAAAAATACCAATTTGATAATGCTGTTCATTATTTCCCTTTTCTTCCCTTAAAACTGTAGATGAGTTTTGTTTGGTTAACCCATTAACTACATTTGTCATGTATTCAAATGCATGTTCAGAAATAGAAGGAGGTGAAATGATCAGTCCAAGTAGCTAAGGGCAGAGATAGAATTCAAATCCAACTGTGCCTGACTCTAAAAGCTAATATAATAAAACTATATATCCTTGAATAAGATATTTGAAATTTTCTCGCATATACCAAGAGTAAAATAAATGTCATATTTCTTTATTGTTTTAAACAATTCATTTGAGCATAACTTTACAGCTTACTCTACAGTATCTGGTCTTTGTCCTGTTCCTAGTAGGAGTGTTTTGAGCCTTCCCATCAAGCAGCATATCTCTATTTTCTGTCAATAATTCAAGCTGCCATTCATAGGAACCATTCTTTCATGTCTAAATAAGATTGCATAAACTTTCACAAATACGCTTTCAAGAAAATAGAAGTGTACACTTTTTATTCCACTAGAAATCTCAATGTTCTATATAAATAACAGCTATGGAGTTTTTACATGGATTATTTATGTACATAACTAAATATATGAGGTTTTACTTTGTTTAAATAAACCATCTGTTTTTAATACAGTAGAAGAACAAAGAGTATGTTGCTAATACTGACATGGAAAGGGATTAAATTATGGGTTAAGTGGGGGAGATTAAAGGGAGAGGCATGGTATTTTCAGGCTAATTGGTGGCTAGATTTTGTGGAACTGTGTTTTTAAGGGTAACACTGCTAAAATTTTGCAAAGTTAAGATACTGGAATGGAACTATGTTATTTCCTTCTCAAAATTGCCTGCTCTGCCTCTCAATATAGAAGCTAATAAAAGCTAAGGGCATCCTAGTGGGATACCTCCACCAGGATTTTTTTTTTTTCAACAGCTATTTCAATCAAAATTAATATAGCACAAATGTTAAGTTTGCAACTTTTACGTAAATTCAAATTGCAAAATGTAATCAGAAAGTGATAACCCTGGCGAGATTTCATTGAAGGGTACTATTGTTCTGCAGGTCCATACAATTGCTTGAGCTGCTACAACTTTAATCTATTAAGTGATTTCTTTTTAACATTTAACACAAATCCAAATTCTTATGTGAAACCCAACATGAAGAAAGACATACAGTGGTGGCTGAAAATTGGCATCTACAGAGAAAATATTTGCATTGTTTGTTCTCCTTTTGGAGTTTTTTAAAAAGTTATTTTCATAACTCCATATTGATTTCAGGTTTAAAAATGCTATTAATCAGATTAATCATGGCAAATTACTAATTCCAAAGTTTCTGTAAGAAAGAGCCAGAACAAGTGTGGTCAGTTCGAGTCTGAACACCTTCATGGTTCTCAGTTTCTTCTGTAACATGAAGAATAAACAATTAGAAAATTGCCAAGTTTGTTTTTTTTAAATTCAGTTTTATTGAGATATATTCACATACCATACAATCATACATGTACAATCAACTGTTCACAGTACCATCTTACAGTTGTGCGTTCATCATCCCAATCTATTTTTGAACATTTTCCTTATACCAGAAAGAATCAGAATCAGAATAAAAAATAAAAATAATAAAGAACATCCAAATCACCCCACCCCCCATCCCACACTATTTTTCATTAGGTTTTGTCCCCATTTTTCTACTCATCCATCCATACACTGGATAAAGGAAGTGCGATCCACAGGGTTTTCACAATCACGCTGTCACCCCTTGTAAACTACACTGTTATACAATCATCTTCAAGAGTCAAGGCTACTGGGTTGGAGTTTGGTAGATTCAGGTATTTACTTCTAGCTATTCCAATATATTAAAACCTAAAAACTGTTATCTATATACTGCATAAGAATGACCACCAGAGTGACCTCTCGCCTCCATTTGAAATTTCTCAACCACTAAAACTTTATTTCATTTCATTTCGCATCCCCCTTTTGGTCAAGAAGATACTCTCAATCCCATTGTGTTGGGTCCAGATTCATCCCAGGGAGTCATATCCTGCATTGCCAGGGACATTTAAACCCCTGGGAGTCAGGTCCCTTGTAGGGGGGAGGGCAGTGAGATCAGCTGCCAAGGTGGCATAGTTAGAGAGAGAGAGGGCCACATCTGAGCAACAAAGAAGCACTCAGGGGGAGAATCTTGGGCACAGTTATAAGCAGGTTTAGTCTCTCCTTGCAGTAACAAGCTTCATAGCGGCCAGCCCGAAGACAGAGGGCTCAGCACATCAAGCCGTCAGTCCCCAATGCTTGTGAGAACATCAGCAACAATCCAGGTGAGGAAGTCCAACACCTCTGCATTCTCTCCCCTAGCTCTTCAGGGGGGCTCTGAATATATATTTTTATTCTCCACCCAAATTACTTTGGGATGTGTTGCTACTTCATTCTAATCTATACAGACCTACCATAGCTCACTTCTATTCAAAGTTCCATGTAATTGTAGTGTTTGAACAAACTGACTGTAGAAGTTATGTTGTTTAGAAAATATAGATCCTACACCAAATAAACATCTCTTCCCTTGGTCTCACATGGGAGTTGAAATTTGAACACAGTCAGTTTCAACCTTTACCTTTTGGCCTGATTTGCTCTAGTCTAAACTAGATCTGCTTCATTCATATCTCTAATTGAAGTCTGGGCTCTAGTTCAGCTTTTTTTTTTTTTTAATAGTTGCTCTGTATGTTAATACTGATATTCATATCTGCTGACCTCTAGCTCTGAGTTTCAGGTGTAACACCGATACCCAGTGTTCCATAGACCAACAAGGCCATACATTAAGGGACCAATATCTCAGAGCCTGGAGATAGCCACCACAATTGAGGAACAGATTCGACCACTGCAAGAGCCTACAATCCAGGGACCATCACAATAATCATTTCCCCAATAGGCTGTGCTCCAAGATTCAACTCTGACTCTACACATTATAGTCAGTCCGTTTTGGTGAGGCATTATAGTGTTTGCCTTGGTTTCTGGCATACTTCACTTAACATGCTGTCCACAGAATCCACTCACCTCGTTGTGTGTCTCACAGCCTCACTCTTTCTCATAGTTGCTCAATATTCCATTGTATGCACACACCACAGTTCACCATTCTGTTCCTCAGTCAGTGCACCCCAGGCCACCTCCCTCCATTGCAAATCATGAATACTGCCTCCATAAACACCAGTGTGCAAATGTCCATTCATGTCTCTGCTCTTGGATCTTCCAAATACATACCTCATAATGAGGTTGTAGGACCTCACGGTCCCACATACTTAGTTTCTTGTGAAGCCACCACAGCGACCTCCAGAAAGGCTACACCATTCTGCTTCCTCATCAACAGTAAATAGGTACATCCCTCTCTCCATGTTTTCTCCAGCACTTTTACCTTTATTTATATTTTTTCCTACAATCTTACAGAGATATATTCACATAATATACAACCATCCACAGTGTACAATTAGTTTTTCATGGCATCATCACATAGTTGTACATTTATCATCACAGTCAGCATGTCAAGTTCTTTTTATGTCTTTAAAATCCTTGAAATACATGATTCTAAAAGTTGCTATTCAATTTACTCTTTCTAAACTTTTTGAGAACTTGTTATGTGCCACTTTTCTAAATGTTTTACATGTACTAAGTCATTATAGACTCACAACATCCTTATTAAGCAAGTTCTAGTTGAATGTTTATACAAAAATTTACATTGTACAATGACAATGAAGCACAGAAAAATTAAGTACCGAACAGAGGTCACAATGGTAATTTGTGGTAAAGATGGAATCTGGACCTACACATTCAAGTTTGTGCATTTAATTACTCCACTATACTGTGTCTAGACTTCTCCAAAGTCTTCCAGTAAAAAACTGTTTTTCCAAAGTTATTGTGAAGAGAATAGTTTATGGTTTATTATTTGTGACTCTTTTTAAGTTTTAAGTGACAGAAAAAAATTAACCCAATCCTTCTTAAGTAAAAAGGAAATTTATTAGTTCAAGAAGTTGAAAAATGTTGGCTGGAGGGGGTCACTGTGAATTTAGTTTTAGGAATCTTGATTCAGAGCTCAAACAATGTCATTATGATTTGGTTGCCCTGCCTTCATCTGTGGTGGCTTCTTGGGCTCCAGACAGTAGAAAGATGGTGGCAGCAACTCCAGCCCTCACATTCTCTCAGCTCTACTTCCAACAGAGAAGAGACAGATTCTATCCCATAAGTCCCAATAAAAACATATCTCTAATCGGTTCACATGTCCATCTCTGAATCAATCACTGTGCCTAGGGAAATGTCATGAGCTAGCTGGCTTTAAGCCTGTATCTCATGCCGCACTCTGGAATTCTTGGTAGAATAACCATCACCAAAAACACATGAATTAAGAATGAAATGTTTTCCCAGATAGAAGTCAGGGTATTTTTACTAAGAGTGATTGATGACTACCAATGGATGTCCAAGACATGTAGTTAGGCTTATTTTAGAAATATTTTATCATTTCTTCTTCAGAAGTTTTCAATACATGTGAGCATACCAACCTCCAAAGAGTTCTGGAATAGTGAAATTGTTTCAATTCATATTTCTCAAATTAATTTGGACATGGAAAAAATTATTCAAGCAACAATTATTAATATCCCTTTGAACTAGTATTCTACAGAATCTGTTTTGGGGAATGCTTCTGAAGGCCCAGCTTCTGACTTATATATAAGACATAAAAATAATTCCCTCGTTTCATGTTTCCTAAATCATTAACTGGCCCTGACACATATAACTCTGACATATATTGATTAGTATTAAAAAGTATAACACAGCTATCACAACTCATTTAACCCATCCCAGATATGTGCTTGTATAGTTATTAAAACATTTAATGGCAAACAGAATCAGAGGTTCAAACATCTGTATAATTTACAGGGAGTCTGTACCATTTAATTTTTGCAAATTTAGACAAAATTCACTGGCTTAAAACTGCAAGTGTTTGCTATAATTTGTGGATTGGCTAGGCAGTTCATGTAGACTGGCCCAGATCGGCTGGGGCTGGATAGTCTAGCAGGCCTCAAGTTCTTGTCTGGCATTTGGTGGGTGGGTGGTCTGGGATGGCTTAGCTCTGCTACTTGTTGTCTCTCTTCCCCAAGTAAGGTAGCCTGGGCTTCTTCATATATGTGTTTCATCTTTCAAAATAGCAGCAAGAAAGGGCAAACACGAAAGTGCAAGCATTTTCCAAACCTCTGCTTTCATCGTATTTGTTAGTATCCTGAATACTAAATCAAGTGACGTGGTCAACCCCCGCCCCCCCCTTGAGGGAAGAAGCTGCAAAGGTACATTGCAAAGCAGCATGGAGGATAAACATACAGAGATGGGAAGAATCAGTGGCCATTTTTACAATCTGCCACAGAGTTTTTAGTTTATTGGGACAATGAGATAACTGCTTAAGATAACTGTATCAAGCTATATTTTGAATAGATATTCACATGGAATTGAAGACATAAAACTGCTTAAGATAACTGTATCAAGCTATATTTGAATAGCTATTTGCATGGAAATGAAGAAATAAACTTTGATTGTCCTGAATGTTTAGGAAATACCAGTGAGGTTGAAAAATCTACCCTGGAATAATATCCATGGACTAATGAAGGGCAACTATACAGTTAAGTGATCAGAACTGTTCAGCAAGAACCCAAGGTGTACATCTAGAGGAAATAGTAGAGATTTTGTTGGAAGTTTACTAAGGAGTAATGTGGGAACTTAATATGTAAGGAAGTGGGGAAAGCAAGAATGGATAGAAAGAGAAGTTGAACTGCAAAGAGGTCGCAGTAGAAGACTTAGTTCATGGCACAGGGATCTCAGAGCTGAAATGGCTCTTCAGAGCACCTAGAAGTAAGATGAAGACGGAGGGTTTATTGCTCCCACCCAAACTGACCAGTCATAGACTGTACCAGCCCCTGGTAGGAGGATAACTTTGAGCAAGTTAGCTCCCTTTAGCTTGGATAATTTCTGGGAAGAGACTTGTGGTGAGCTGTCAGCAGCCAACAATCCATGCAACTGAAGAAAGAGCCCTTCAGCCCTGCAGAGAAGATCTGGAAGACATGCCAGCATCCATTGAAAAGATACAGTGAGACTGGTTTCACTTTAACATACAGAAAATTTTTCTTATAGGCAGACCCACCCAATGATAAAATGGACAGACTTGGGAGGTATTGAATTCCTCTCTTTGTAGGAATTAAAAAATGCTTTAAATCAATACTTGATGACTACTTGGTAGAATCAAATCATGGGAGTTTTGAGTATTTGATCTTGAGATCTCTCTTCAAACCCTGAATTTTCATGATTTATTTTCCACAAAATGAATTTTAGACTAATGTCAGAACCATCGATAAAAGAACTGCAGATTTGTTAGGATGTATGTAAAATGCCGTTTTTGAAAGACCTTAAAGGATGTAGGTGCTCAGTATTGATTAATGTAAGCACAGTATTTTGTCTTATTCATTCTATTAAACTGAATTTAAAGAGGGCATTCAGTTAAACACTGCTCACTGGTATCCTAGCTACATTTCGCTGGTTTGAACACAGACTCTCCACAAATAAATAGCCAAATGTGGGCTTCAGGAAATATGACTTCAGGACATCATTGCTTGCAAACATTCCTGGTAACAAAATGAAAATAAATGTCTTTGTTATCCTTAGGGAAAATTTGCAATGTAGAGAGCCATGCATGCCCTCTCAAATATTGAAGATGCAGTATTTATGACACCGTGTGCAATTATGTGTAGCCAATCAAGCCATATGTAAAATTATTGAGGGGATTTTCCATTTGAAGAAATAGTGAATGTTTTGTAATATTTTTATAAGTTAAAAACTCTTAATTATTTCTTTTGGAAATATCTATTTGTAATATAATCGGTTTACATTTGCAAGACAGTGTTTTGATTCCTTGTAATTTTGTAATTTTTTGTTATAAATAAAAATTTATACATCATAAATTTTTCTGAAAAAATCCTGCTGTTAAATATTGTCTTATTGATTCCATAAAATTAAAAATGTTCTAAACCTTCCAAAAGCTCATTGTCTAAACTGCATCCCCTGAAGAGTCTGTCACCCCAGAAGTGGCTCAAAGTAACCATCATCAAATGAAACACACACCCCAATTTTTGCTTTGGAATGTTATATATGTCACTGATTTCCAAACCAAAATACTTACAAAGGTACTAAATCCTTTGCATTAAAAATATCTCCTCTAATGTAAAAGCACTCAGGTATCTTTTACTTAAGCCTCTGAATGCAGTCATATCTTCAATGCAACACATAGTCAAGTTATAATACTTGTAAATGAGATTTTCTGGTTTTTATCTTGAGTTAGTGAAATGTAAGTGCAATAAATGTCTCACATCATCATTTCCTCAGCCAGTGGTGAGTGGTGCTATAATTTTGGCATTAGTTCTTGGTACACAGAACTAATAATCTTAAAACATTTGGTGCCATGACTGATGATTAATCAAAGTTAAGGATTAAGAATAAGTCACAAAACACTTCTGTACTTCAGCAACTTCTGTTACTTCTGTTAAAATCAGAATGAATTTAGTGTTGACAAACATCTTTACTCAGTGGAACTAAGATTTCAGAGGAATTATCACAAAATTAATCCTATGGAAGGACAGAATAAAAGATACACTTTCATAACTCGACATTTCTAAGAGTTCTTACAAGTATAAGATTATAACTAATATAAAATTTAACTTAAATATCAAACCAGACTCAAAATTATTTATATATCTTTAAATGCTTCTTGGTAAACCTATTTCATTATGGTTATGGCTTTTCTTTGGAAATTATAAACCCTGCAAATCAAAATACAAGACAGAAAATAAAAGGTACTTCATGATGACATATAAAGAGTTGTTGAGTTTTTTTCTGGTCCTCATATGTTCTCTTTTCACTCAATTCTTTCTGGAAAAAGAAGAGTCCCTCCTTGGATGAATTCAAAGAGCCCTCATAAAATTAAAAAAAAAAAAGTTTTGTGACTTGCTTTACTCTTTTTTTCCTACTAACATATATCTTGCATTTGGAGAGATAATTTAATCCATAAAATAATAATTAGGAGACAAGAGGCATCATATACTATCACAAATTATGTGAGTATGAAATGAGAAAAACTGCATAATTATATTTGGATAATTTATCTATAAATAATCCAGAAAGTTTTTATGCTATCAAATGACTGAAACTTTCAAGATAGAAAAAATCACATTCAAGGTAATTTTGGATTATCTCAGTGTCATTTATTAAATAATTTATCCTATTCAGTGACTTGTGTTGGGGCCTGCAATGGTTAAGTTCATACATCAACTTGGTAGGTTATGTTGTCCAGCTGTTTGGTCAAGCAAGTACTGGCCTGATTGTTACTGTGAGGGTATTTCATGGATTCAAATCATTAATCAGTTGACTGCTTCTATGGCTGGTTGCATCTATAATGAACAAATGAGAGAAGTCTCATCCAAGCAGTTGAAGGTCTTAAAGAGAGAACTGTTGACTTCAGCTCAGAAAGTAGAATTTGTACCTCTACTTCAGCCAATCAGCTTCTCCTGGGAAATTCATTAACACCTTCACAGGAGTCCCCAACTTTTGGGAATTTAGTCTTGCCACTACTCCCAGTTACATGAGCCAATTCTCACTATAAATCTCAGAATATTTACATACATATACATCCCATTGCTTCTCTTCTTCTGGAGAACACTGACTAATAACTACTGATTTGAAAACAAAACAAAGTTTAATCCATATGTTATGTCATACATGAATAAATACTATGTGGATTTCTAATTTTTATAAATCTATAAAGGAACTAAATATATGTTAAAAATTATATGTAAAATATATAGGAAATATATTATTAAACAATGTTTAATAACATGGTGTATGAAGCTTTACTAAGTATGATAAAATCAAATGCCATGAATAGAAAATTCATATTTTTTAAACTGCATGTTTTAAAACATTTGTGTATAAAAACATCATATTAAAGTTAAAGGAGGAGATGGGGCAAGATGGCAGATTGGTGAGGTGTATGTTTTAGTTACTCCTCCAGGGAAGGAGGTAGAAAGCCAGGAACTGCATGGACCAGATACCGCAGAGCAATCTGACTTTGGGCATGCTTCATAGAACATTCATGAACACATGGAACTGCTGAGTTGAGTGAAATCTGTAAGTTTTTGTGGCCAGGGTACCCACGCCCCTCCCTGCCAGGCTCAGTCCTGTGGGAGGAGGGGCTGTCAGCCTGGGAACAAGGAGGGAGAACTGCAGTGGCAGCTGTTATTGGGAACTCATTCTACTGATCCAAATTCCAATCATAGATAGACTGAGACCAGACACCAGAGAATCTGGGAGCAGCCAGCCCAGTGGAGAGGAGATAGGGATAGCAAAAACAGCAAGAAAAAACAAAAAATAGAAGTGGAGGCTTTTGTTCTATGCTCTGGTGAACATAGAAAGGGAAAGGGCAGAGCTCAGGCAGAGTCAGGCTCACATGCAAATCCAGAAGAAAAACCAGCTTCTCTGCCCCCTGGACCTTTCCTTAATGGCCCTAATTGCCTTGTCTCTTAGCATTTCAATAACCCATTAGATCTGCAAGGAGGTTCTTTTTTTTTTTTTTTTTATCTTTTTCTCTTTTTCTAAAACAATTACTCTAAGAAGCCCAATACAGAAAGCCTCAAAGACTTGCAATTTGGGCAGGTCAAGACAAGAGCAGAACTAAGAGAGCTCTGAGACAAAAGGCAATAATCCAGTGGCCGAGAAAATTCACTAAACACCACAACTTCCCAAGAAAAGGGGGGGGGTGTCCTCTCACAGCCATCATCCTGGTGAACAGGGAACACTCCTGCCCATCACTGGTCCCATAGCCCAGAGCTGCCCCAGACAACCCAGTGTGACAGAAGTGCTTCCAATAACAAATGCATGCTCCACATTAGCCTTCCCTGCACGCTCAGCTGGTTGTACCAGCATTGGGAAGGTGGAGCAGTGTGAATTAACATGCCCCATTCAGCCGTCATTTCAGCAGACTGGGAGCCTCCCTACACAGCCCAGCAGCCCAGAACTGCCCTGGGGGGATAGCACTCACCTGTGACATAGTACAGTCATTCCTCAACAGAGGACCTGGGTGCACGGCCTGGAAGAGGGACCCACTCGCAAGTCTCAGGGGCCATATGCCAATACCAAGGACTTGTGGGTCAGCGGCAGAGACAAACTGTGGCAGGACTGAACTGAATGATTAGACTATTGCAGCAGCTTTAAAACTCCAGGAACACCAGGGAGATTTGATTGTTAGAGCCGCCCCACCTCCCTGACCGCCCAGACACATGCCCCATATACAGGGCAGGCAACAACAACTACACATGCAAGCTTGGTACACCAATTGGACCCCACAAGACTCACTCCCCCACTCACCACAAAGACAAAGTGGGAGAGAACTGGCTTGAGGGGAACAGGTGGCTTGTGGATGCCACCTGCTGGTTAGTTAGAGAAAGTGTTCTCCACGAAGCTGTAGATCTGACAAATTAGAGATAAGGATTTCAATCGGTCTACAAATCCTAAAAGAACCGTATCAAGTTAAGCAAATGCCAAGAGGCCGAAAGCAACAGAAAATTTTAAAGCATATGAAAAAAACCAGACAATATGGATAACCCAAGCCCACGCACCCAAATCAAAAGACCAGAGGAGACACAGTGCCTGGAGCAATTAATCAAAGAACTAAAGATGAACAACAAGACCATGGCACAGGATATAAAGGACCTCAAGAAGACCCTAAAAAAGCATAAAGCAGACATTGCAAGACTAAATTAAAAAATAGATGATCTTATGGAAATTAAAGAAACTGTTGACCAAATTAAAAAGATTCTGGATAGTCATAGTACAAGACTAGAGGAAGTTGAACAACAAATCAGTGACCTGGAAGATGACAGAATGGAAAATGAAAGAACAAAAGAAAGAATGGGGAAAAAATGGAAAAAATCAAAATGGATCTCCGGGATATGATAGATAATATAAAACGTCCAAATATAAGACTCATTAGTGTTCCAGAAGGGGAAGAGAAGGGTAAATGTTTAGGAAGAGTATTCAAAGAAATTGTTGGGGAAAACTTCCCAAATCTTCTAAACACCATAAATACACAAATCATAAATGCCCAGTGAACTCCAAATAGAATAAATCCAAATAAACCCACTCCGAGACATATTCTGATCACACTGTCAAATATGGAAGAGAAGGAGCAAGTTCTGAAAGCTGCAAGAGAAAAGCAACTCACCACATACAAAGGAAACAGCATAAGACTAAGTAGTGACTACTCAGCAGCCACCATGGAGGCGAGAAGGCAGTGGCAAGACATATTTAAAATTCTGAGTGAGAAAAATTTCCAACCAAGAATACTGTATCCTGCAAAGCTCTCCTTCAAATTTGAGGGAGAGCTTACATTTTTCACAAACAAATGCTGAGAGAATTGCTACCAAGAGACCTGCCCTACTAGAGATACTAAAGAGAGCAGAGCACTACAGACAGAGAAACAAAGAAAGGAGAGAGAGACATGGAGAAAGGTTCAGTACTAAAGAAATCCAGTATGGGTACATTAAAGGATATTAATAGAGAGGGAAAAAATATATATGATAAACATAAATCAAAGGATAAGATGGCTGATTCAAGAAATGCCTTCATGGTTATAACGTTGAATGTAAATGGATTAAACCCCCCAATTAAAAGATATAGATTCACAGAATGGATCAAAAAAAATGAACCATCAATATGTTGCATACAAGAGACTCATCTTAGACACAGGGACACAAAGAAATTGAAAGTGAAAGGATGGAAAAAATATTTCATGCAAGCTACAGCCAAAAGAAAGCAGGTTCTAATGAATTGGGGTAGCTGGCAGTAGATACCTGAAACTATCAAACTACAACCCAGAACCCATGAATCTTGAAGACTGTTGTATAAAAATGTAGCTTATAAGGAGTGACAATGGGATTGGGAAAGCCATAAGGACCACACTCCCCTTTGTCTAGCTTATGGATGGATGAGTAGAAAAATGGGGGAAGGAAACAAACAAACAAACAAACAAAGGCACCCAGTGTTATTTTCTACTTTAATTGCTCTTTTTCACTTTAGTTATTCTTCGTTATTTTTGTGTGTGTGGTAATGAAGGTGTCAGGGATTTATTTTGGTGATGAATGCACAACTATGTAACGGTACTGTGAACAACTGAATGTATGATTTGTTTTGTATGACTGCATGGTATGTGAGTATATCTCAATAAAATGAATATAAAAAAAGTTATAAAGGAAAAATAGTGAGGAAAATACAATACATATATCAAAGAGTTAAAGTCAACAGTATATAAATAAACCTGTTAATCACTAAGAAGTAGCATACAAACCAATAGAAAATGGACAAAGCAAATGAAAGAACTATTTAAAGAAGAAATAAAAATGAATGTATAGCAATATGCTCAAATTGATAAATAAAAAAACAAAAAGTGAAGGAAAATATTCTACCCATGACAGTGGTGAATATAAAAAGACGGATAGCATATAGTGTTACGTATGCAAGGAAACGGACACTCATATGCTGTTGATGGCAATGTGGGCAATTTTCTTGGGAAAAATCTGGCAGTACCTATCAGTAATTAAAGTGGGTATCAATTTCTACATAGAAATCTACTTCAAGGGATTATCTTTTATAAAATATAGTAAAATACAAAATAATTTGAATGCATGTTAGAATGGTCATTGCAGAATTGTTTATCATAGCAAAAACTGGGGGAAAATCTAAATAAACAGGTTTAAATCATGGACCCTGGTGTTTTATAAACTTGGATTTAAATTCTTAGCCCTTTCTCTCACAAGCTTCACAACTCTTGGAAAGTTGTTTCACCTATTTAGACCTCAGTTTACATACACAGGAATAATAATAATACCTTCCAAATAGGGTTGAATGTGAATTAAATGATTCAGAAATGTTAAATGTCTACAAACAGGGGACTGGCTTTGTAAATTATGGCACTTTTGAACAACGGAATACTATACAGGCAGTATAAAAATGAAATAATACATGTTTTTTGTTTTTTGTTTTTTTTTGTTGTTGTTCTGACATGGAAAGATACTGTTCGATTAAAGAAAAATCAAACAAACAAAAAGTTCCAATTAATACCATGCAATTTGTACAAAAAATGATTATATAATGTTTATATGCAAAGGTAATATATGTACATTATCAAGAATCTAAATATTAAATAATTATGTTTACATTTATATTATCATATGAAAGAACAATAGCAAAACTTTACCAATGGAACCATTTTATCTCTTTTTACTTTATACACTACTATGTTTGACTATTTTATAACAAACATATACTACTAATATAATCAATAAGTAAATAAAACTTTAAATGATATTAAAGCAACCATTTTTGGAAGATTGAAAGGAAGAAAAAACATAAATAATATTCTCACAGATCCTTTGGTTTGGAAGGGATTCTAGTCTCTATATGATGCAACCTTTTATTTGATGCTTGAATATTTCTATAGCCCTGTCCCAACAGAATCACCTAGCCTCTTCTTGAACATAAAATTTTCCAGAAAAGTAAACAGTGTTTCCAACAGAGGTGAAATTCAGACTGGACAGTTGCTGTCAAGTTTATGTCCAAGCTTTTCCTTGATTTAGTGATTCTGTTGAGATACAAACAAATGTTGTGCCAAAATGATGGCTATATGAGCATCCCACATTAACTTACTAAGCAACCAGGGAATTTTACACAGCATACTGTCAGTCCACATGAAAACTCTGAGAATATCTTATTGTTCTCTATTTAGATTTTTTTCCATTTAAATGCTAAATGATATGCTTGTTATTTAATTTTCTTTTCAAAATACGAGAGGAGGTATTAAAATGATCATCTGTATAATTCAAGGCAGGCTGATTTTGCTTAAAATACTCCAAGTAGTCAAAAGGTAGTTCTTAAAAAAAAACGAAAAATGAAACGCCTACATAACAGGATAATTACTCTTGCAATTTTTTTTTTTTTTTTTTTTTTTTGGTAGAGGAGTATGAATGAGTTAAACAAAATACCTGCAGCTAATGGAGGGAATTTCTAAAAAGAAAGAAAAAGAGCACAGTGTATTTTGATACACATAGATTTAAGTAACCTTGTCCAGTCCAGGGATAAGGAAGTATGATGGCAATGCAGGAATTTAGGATGGAAAAGCAGAGAAAGGGGCAGGTGATTAAAATAGAAAAGATGTCAGAGGAAGAATTGACAGAATTAAAAATAAGAGAAAATTCTGGAATTTAGGATGATCCCTGTATTTCTGAACCAAGCCATGGTGTGGATGATCATGCAGATATAAGACACTAAGGAAGATAAAGGAATTTGAGGAAGGATATAAACTTGACTTTGTTATGTGGTGTTTGGAATACCTATTTACCCTCCAGGTGAAAATGTCCAATATGCAGTTAGGTGGATGAGCCTAGAACTCAGGAGAGATTTGTGTTGAAGTTAGAGCTTTACAAATCATTAGTGCTAAAGGGATTATACAATCCCCAAGAGTGTGCCATTTAATTTTTATTGTTTTTCAGTGGGACCACTGGAAAATATCTAGGAATTAGAGATTTCATTCTGTTTTAACTAAAGAAAAAAGAAAAAAAAAAAAAAAAACTAAAAATTATGTGCTCAATTTTTTAAATGCTTACAATTTAGTAATAAAAGCAATAAAAGTAGACTGTGTAATAATGACAATGAGCCCAATTTCTATTTGATATCCTAGGGAATTCTAACTGCTCACCCTCCTGGGCAAAGAGTAAAAAAGAAAAGCCCTTCAGGTGGCTGACCCTGGTAGCTGACCTTATGCCTAGGAAGATTCTGAGAAATTGTAATCCAGTGACATAAAACACTGGGTTAGGCACTATTCCCAATGATCCACTTCTTGTCAGGCTCTGCTGAACCCTGCTGAACCCCACTGAGGGCCACCTAGTCTCTGCATTCAGCGCTCTGGATGCTGCCCTGTAAGGCTGTGTGCAGAACTGCTCACGCCATACAAGGTGGGGATCATGTACTCTATGTTGTTGATCAGGTGAAGTCAAAGGGCTCTGGTCTGATTTTTAGATTGGAATCAGTGATAATCTGACTTTTAGTTGGAATCAGTGGTAACTGCAGTCACGGTGTATTGATACTACAATCTTTAAACCATTTCTCTGCCTTATATAGCAAAGAATTACAGTCCTTTTGAGTTGGCATGGATGGAAGCCCTAACATGCCAAATGAAGAAAAGAATTGCAGTCATTATTGTAATACTTGAGTGAAATCTGAAGTAAAAACTGTGATTTTTGCTTTTCTCCTTAAATAGCTAAATTATGAGAAATGCATTTGCATTCCATGACATATTTTTGTTCATTTATTGTTTATTACTCATTTTTTAAATTTTTTACTATTTATGGCACCTACTCCATTGCTGGTTACATCAGTATTGATTAAATCAATAACTTTCCAAACCTTTTATTACTCTAGGAATGACACAGTCACACATTTTGATAGTACAAATTAAGCAGAAACCCTATAAAATTCAGTCACTGAACTGAGAGGTCTTCTTTCAGTTATTATCAAAGGTATTTATTAAGCACTTATCTGTATTTCTTCTTATCCTGTTTTTAAGCAGATAACTGCAATGGCTAGAATGGATCTTCATTGAACTGTGTTTACAAATAGATTTTGCTCTAGGCTATGTCTGTTTGTTACATGCATTTGATCAATTTGTAGCCAAAGCAGTAATTTTGAACAATATCATTGCTAAGTACTTAGTCATCAATATTGGGTTGAATAGCTTATCTGACAGGTTTGTGTTAATTATTAAAATGTCTATTTAACCAATTCAAATTGACCATTGATAAGGTAATCAATTGTTTTAGTTATTGATCTGGAAATGACATTTCCAAGAAATCACATAAGCCCAGACAGGTTCTTTAGCATACAATTCAAATGTACTTTTTTTTTTTGAGTTTGAATATTTAGTACCTTTTTTTTTAATATTCATTTTATTAAGATATACTCACATACCATGCAGTCATACAAAACAAATCGTACATTCAATTGTTCACAGTACTGTTACATAGTTGTGCATTCATCACCTAAATCAATCCCTGACACCTACATTACCACACACACAAAAATAACAAGAAGAATAATTAAGGTGAAAAAGAGCAATTAAAGTAAAAAAGAACACTGGGTGCCTTTGTTTGTTTGTTTGTTTGTTTCCTTCCCCCAATTTTCTACTCATCCATCCATAAACTAGACAAAGGGGGGTGTGTTCCTTATGGCTTTCCCAATCCCATTGTCACCCCTCATAAGCTACATTTTTATACAATTGTCTTCGAGATTCATGGGTTCTGGGTTGTAGTTTGATAGTTTCAGGTATCTACCGCCAGCTACCCCAATTCTTTAGAACCTAAAAAGGGTTGTCTATATTGTGCATAAGAGTGCCCACCAGAGTGACCTCTCAGCTCCCTTTGCAATCTCTCTGCCACTGAAGCTTATTTCATTTCCTTTCATTTCCCCCTTCTGGTCAAGAAGATGTTCTCCATCCCACGATGCCGGGTCTAGAATCCTCCCCGGGAGTCATATTCCACGTTGCCAGGGAGATTCACTCCCCTGGGTGTCTGATCCCATGTAGACGGGAGGGCAGCGACTTCACTTGCCAAGTTGGCTTAGCTAGAGAGAGAGGGCCACATCTGAGCAACAAAGAGGCATTCAGGAGGAGGCTCTTAGGCACAATTATAGGGAGGCCTAGCCTCTCCTTTGCAGCAACAGTCTTCCCAAGGGTAAATCCTGTAGTAGAGGGCTCAGCCCATCACACCACCAGTCCCCTCTGTCTATGGTCATGTTAGCAAACATCAAGGTAGGGCAGGCCAATACCCCTGCATTCTCCACCAGCTCCTCAAGGGGGCTCTGCATATCAAATGTGCTTTTAATCAGTATGCCTCTGATTCACAATGTACCAGTGCAGCCTTGGGTCACACAAATGACTCTAGAAAAATAAAAGTTCAAGTCCTTTAGTTTGACTGTCAAGGTTGAGATACAATTTGGAAGTGCTTTTTTGTTGTTGTTGTTGTTTAACAATTAAATGCTTATAAAAGAAATTCACATTGTTCTGGTTTGGCATGGCAACTCAGAGTTGCTTTTAAAACTGATAAATTGCACATGTCCATTCCTGTCTAATTTGTAGCAGAATTTAAATGTTTAATTATAAACCATTATATATCTTTTCAATTAATTGCTGAGTACATTTGACTATAACTGATCGAGAAATAAGGGAAAAGAAATTCTATGTCCCCATTAATTAAATTAAAATTGTATTTATATTAGCAAGAAACAACTGTGTATCAAATATTATTTTAGAGATATAGGGAATTCCAAAAAGTATAATGCCAATAAAAGTTTATCAAGAGATATAGTGGGTTGAGTAGTGTACACCCAAATTCCTTTCTACCTGGAAACTCAGAACATGATTTTATTTGGAAATAGGATCTTTACAAATGTAATTGGCTAAGATGAGGTCGTACTGCATTAGGATGGCCCTAAAATCCATGACTGGTGTCCTTTTAAGAAGAGGAGAGGATACATACAAGCACATGGAAGGAAGAAGTCCACGTGATGACAGATGCAGAGATTGGAGTGATGCAGCTACAAGCCAAGGATTGCCAGCTACCCTGAGAAGCAAGGAGAGTGGCTTGGCACAGATGTTCCCTCAGAGACTCAGAGTAGGAAACAACCATGCCAACACCTTGATTCAGATTTCTCAAATTTGGTACTGTGAGAGAACAAATTTCTGCTGTTTTAAGCCATCAAGTTTGTGGTAATTTGTTATGGCAGCCCTAGGAAACTAATATGAGACGTTTTTCTTATTAGAGACACCAACTTCTTTCCTTAACAATATTCATCCATCCTCCTATATTAGCCAATTGATACTCTAGGCAGCATTTAAAAAAAAAAAACAATACTTTATTCCTGCAACAATGGGGGAGGGAAAGCATTCTGGATAGATAGTCACTGAAGTATTAACAAGGTTTATTTCTGGGAGAGGGTAAGATTATGATAGTTCTTTATATATTTCATCTATTGCTATAACTGTCACATAATCTTACTGAGTTCTATTTCTTCAGTGATATCTTTTTTAATACAGTGTGTTTTTTTCTTTTCTCTTTTTAGTGATTTATAGAAATTTAAGCTCTTAAAGACAAATTAGAAAGTTTTAGGAGAATTCATTAAATTCTAGGCACACAAATCTACTCAATTGAATCATATGAGAACATGGTTTGATATGCTTTTATTATCAAGGGGTTGCAGTATGAAGGCCAGATAATTCACTGAAGTACAGTATCTATTACCTTTGCGAAGATGAGAATTACTGAGATAAGAGCAACTTTCAACTCTATTTTGAAGAAAAAGTGGCAGATAAGTGATCAATATTTCTCCAGTAATTTATTTTTATTTTATCCACACAAAACAAAGATGGTAGGACCTTTGCAACTCCTGTATTTCAGATGTTTTCAGAGCTGAAATTTAACACCATCCTAATTTGGCACATCTTCCCAGTGTAATGTCAGGATTGCAGACTTTAGTGGCTCTTAAATTTAATATCTACAAGACTTGAAATCTCTTGAGATAAACAATGATAATGCTAAGCTATCTTTCACTCTGAGCTGACTGCACATTTTTAACTTCAATAGTCAGCTTTATTGATGCATCTACATGGGTTGTGATTAATATCTGAAATGTTTTCTTCTAGTGGCTGGACTATCAATCTAATCACAGACCTGCATCTTTAGTTTGTGACTGGTAAGGGAAGATAAGAAAAATCTTTAATTAGTGCCCATTATGTGCCCAGTGATTTGCATTCACTATCTCAATTAAATCTTAATCTAAAACTATGA
The DNA here is from genome assembly GCF_015220235.1 of Choloepus didactylus. Classification (NCBI taxonomy): domain Eukaryota; kingdom Metazoa; phylum Chordata; class Mammalia; order Pilosa; family Megalonychidae; genus Choloepus; species Choloepus didactylus. Next base: position 61,631,730 of record NC_051308.1, on the reverse strand, counting down.
GGTAAGTATTAAAATGCTAATTTTTCAAATGAGGAAACTAATGCTTGGAGATGCTAATTAACTTGCCCAACATCTTATTTAAAAATGGTGGGGCTAGGATATGAAATTGGTTCATTTACCTTTGAAACTGGCATTTTTCAACATATCAGTATTTCCTAATGAAGGAGACATTCCCCACTTGACAAATTGCTCTTGGCACTTTTTAAATTTCATATTCTTAGGCACCAGCCCAAGTTCTCTGAATCAGTCTCTACAGGTGGGTCCCAGAAAATTCCAGTTGAAGCAAGCATCACTTTCATGCTTACACATCTCTGATATGATAGAACAACCTCTCAGTCTTGGTGCATCACCTCAAGTCCTGATGGCAATGCATGTATCAGTGGATAATTAGAGGTTCTTGGGATGTTTCTTTCACTCCTATTGATTTATAGTTTATTCTTAATGATGAATATCAAGAATTTCCTGGTGGAGGCAGTATGAACATTTGATCAATACTTGGATAAATGTATAGATGGCATAATCATCCAACCAATTGCTGAAACTTACCTGGGAGAGATGTTGGGTAAGAGTCAGTTACAAAATCAAAATGGTCTTGACAAAAGGGAAAAATGATCTATCAAGCACTAGGAAATGGAGGAGGGATAGTGTGCCGGTTTGAGTGTATTGTGTCCTCCAAATGCCATTATCTTTGTGGTCTTGTGGGACAGACATTTTGGTGCTGGTTGGATTTGGTTGGAACGTGCCCCACCCAGCTGTGGGAGATGATTCTGATGAGATGTTCCCATGGAGGCGTGGCCCCGCCCATTTGGGGTGGGCCTTGATCGGTGGAGCTATATAAATGAGCTAACTTAGAGGGAGAAAAGAGAGTGCAGCTGGGAGTGATGTTTTGAAGAGAAGCAAGTTTGCTAGAAAGGAACGTCCTGGGAGAAAGCCGTTTTGAGGCCAGAGCTTTGGAGCAGACGCCAGCTGCCTTCCTAGCTAACAGAGGTTTTCCGGACACCACTGGCCGTCCTCCGGTGAAGGTACCCGATTGCTGAGGTGTTACCTTGGATGCTTTGTGGCCTTAAGACTGTAACTGTGTAGTGAAATAAACCTCTGTTTTATAAAAGCCTGTCCATCTCTGGTGTTTTGCATTCTCCAGCATTAGCAAACTAGAACAGATAGATTCTGTAAACTGCAGTAAGACCCAAAAAAGTGTCCACAAATGAGCAGTAGAGAGAAAATGGGGCTTTACTAAAACCATGTGGAAAAGATAGCATTTAATAAATACGTGCCCCCATGACTCTCCTCTCAACAACACAAAAAGCAAAGCTGCCAAAACTAAAATTATAAATTTTATGTGATCATAGGTTTTATTGATAGATTTAACAAAATAAGGGAAGCTACATTTTTTTTCCCTTTCATTTTGTGCTAGTTGGACCACATCTGGAGTTTTGATGGTTGATCTGACATCACAGGCAAAGGATAATATTCCAGTTTGCTAATGCTGCTGTTCTGCACAACACCAGAAATGGATTGGCTTTTGTAAAAGGGGTTTACTTGGTTCCACAGTTACAGTCTTAAGGCCATAAAGTGTCCAAAGTAAGGCATCAACAATAGGGTACCTTGCCAGTTTGGACGTGTTATGTCCCCCAGAACAGCATTATCTTTGATGCAATCTTGTGTGAGCAGATGTGTTAGTGTTGATTATATTGTAATTCTTTGATTGAGTGTTTCTGTGGAGATGTGATCACTCAACTGTGGGTGAGATCTTTCATTGGATAATTTCCATGGAGGTGTGGCCCCACCCATTCAGCATGGGCCTTGATTAGTTCACTGGAGCCCTATATAAGCTCAGACAGAAGGAACGAACTTGCTAGAGCCAAGAGGGACACTTAGAAGAATGCACAGTAGCTGAGAGAGAAACTGCAGTTTACAGAGACATTTTGGAGATGGCCTTTGAAAGCAGACTTATGATCCAGAGAAGCTAAGAGCAGACAAATGCCCAAGAGCAACTGAGAGTAACGTTTTGGAGAGGAGCTGAAGCCTAGAGAGAAACATCCTGGGAGAAAGCCATTTTGAAACCAGAACTCCAGAGCAGACACCAGCCATATGCTGTCCCAGCTAACAGAGGTTTTCCAGACACCACTGGCCATCCTCCAGTTAAGGTACCCGATTGCTGATGTGTTACCTTGGACACTTTATGGCCTTAAGACTGTAACTGTGTAACCAAATAAACCCCCTTTTATAAAAGCCAATCCATTTCTGGTGTTTCGCATTCTGGCAGCCTTAGCAAACCAGAACAGGTACCTTCACTGAAGGATGGCCAATAGCACCTGGAAAACCTCTGTTAGCTGGGAAGGCATGTGGCTGGCATCTGCTTGCTCCCAAAATGGTGTTCTCCAAAATGTTGCTCTTGGGGCATTTTGTCCTCTCTTAGCTGCAACTGTTCTTCAAGATGTCATCCTTGGTTGCTCTCTCGTCCCTCTGTTTGTGAGTTCTTTTTTGTAGGACTCCATTGAACTAATCAAGACCAACCCTGAATGGGCAGGGCCAAATTTCCATGGAAACATTCAATGAAGAGGTCACACCCTAAGAAAAGCTGCCACTCAGTTGGATGGGTCACATCTCCATGGAAACACTCAATCAGAAGTCTCCAACCTAATCAACACTAATACGTCTGCTCCCACAAAATTGCATCAAAGATAATGGCATTTTGGGGGACATAATACATCCAAACTGGCACAGATGACTTTGACAAATTGTACCATATCCTAAAAAGAATATTGCAAAAGATGAGGAAACATGAAGCCCTGTCCTGCGGGGAGTGGATGAACACAAAGAGATGAAGAGCGGTCAGGAGATACATGATAGTGATCTTTTCAAATTTGAAAGACTGCCTCATACTGAAGATTTTTCTAGGGGACTAAAGATTCTTTATTAAGGAGTGGAAGCTTTAAAGGTTTCAGAACAGCATAAGGAAAAATTAAAAACTACAAAATGCCCTTGTTCAGGATCAAGCATTGTATCTGATCCCTTCTGATCCATGAGGGCTCAGCTCTTGCCTGTTTTCATGGCTATCTTATCCCTGGCACCTGGCACACAGTTATTAAAATAGTTTTTAATGAGTGAAAATGCAAGACTCTATGATTCAAAATTGTCTAATGCCTAGTCCACACCTATCCCATGTCATAAGAGAAGAATAGCATTCATTTCCTCCCAACCCCAACCTTGTATCCCATGCCCACCTCTGACCCACTTCTGGCCAACTAAGAAAAAATGCCTCACTCTGGTTAATTGTGATAGACAAGAGTTCATTTTTACCAGTCATAATCTGCCACTAGAAATCCTGAGTCTTGATGATTGTATCAAATAGCAAATCACTCCTGAGTGGTCTGAGGGAGCTATCACTTGGCTAAGCCTCTGCAATCTACTGGTAAGAACACATGCCAGAAATAGGCGGGGGGGGGGGGGGGATGTGACTATAAATAACTCTTTTCTGGTTGCGATAAGAAAGTGAATATGCCTCATCTGGAAAGGCATGCCCAGTGAGTACCTTTAAAATGGGTATCTGGCGCCATTGGAAAAACTATACATACAAATAATCAACAATAACTCTGAGTCAAATTATATATAAAACTCCACCACTGGGGTTAAATTTACTTTAGTTACTGTTAATTATTTATTCATATTAATATCATGATCAGGAAGAGGAAAAAAGTCTCATGCTTTAGTCTTGTCAGATTTACTCTTTTGGGGGTAATCCTTTCAAGAGCATGATTTAATAGGAGAGGAAGCATTGGCAGTGAGCCTCAGAGGGAAGAAGTGTTAACCAAGAGTGAAAGGAGAAGAGCCCCAAAATGAGGCTTACTGACTTCACAGCTTTTACTTTGGAGCTAACCTGCTGAACTCTTCAAATTTGAACATTCAGAGAAATAAACAGCATGAAATTTTTACCATAATTTTGTATAGAATACACCTCAGCCACAGTCATGACAGAGAATAGGTGATTTCAGCCAATCCTGACTTCCAAAAATATTGTAGCACCTCATGGTAAATGTGCATCAGACTTAGCCAAGAGGGAACTGATTTGAAAGAACATAACATTAAATTTAGTTATGTATTAACTGAAATTTGTTTCTTTTTAGCAGATGCCATATTTTTATTTAATTCTCTACAACACTGGTATGCAACGTTTTAGGATTTAAATCAAAGTTATCGTAATTGAAAAGTTTAGAGGTTTAGAGGTATCCCTCCCTGCACACTGTGGAACAAAATGCTCTGATTAATATTCTTCCCTAATTAAATCCTTTTGGTTATTGCATATGGCAAGTTTCTCAGTCTCTGCTACTTATAAGCCCTTTTTAACTCTTCTCTGCATAAGGCTATGTAAATATACAGGAGAACCCCCTGCATGTTTTTTCCTGGTGATTTATCTTCTGTAATATGGTTGCTGTTGAAAAGTAATCATGGTAACTAGACAGCAGATTATAAATCTCTTATAAACATGTACACATCTTAAATCACAAGACGTTCCTGAATGTAATACAAATTGAAAATAACCCAGTGACAATGTTATATTCACTGGTAAACAAAAGCTTTTGCCAATTATTGTATCACTTAGACTTTGCCATAATTATTAGAGCTGTCTGTGGAAATATCGCATAAAGGCATTTTTCCTTGTATTCAAAAGTTAAGGAAATTAAAGAATTGAACACTTCATCTTAAGACATGCTTCATCTTTAAACTTCATCTTTGGACATCAACATATTTTACAATACATAAATAATAGCAGGTGGCAATGAATAATTCTGTATTTCATTCAGTAAGCTTTATATCATTGGACATTTATTTTGTTAGCTTGTGAACCAAAAATGTTTATTAGTTGGTTCACACAGTTTTAAGTATTCTTACTGCCTGACTACAATGGCATGCAACTGGGACTCTGCCAAGCCTTTTGTGTTGGACTGCATGCATTGTGGGAACTCAGGCCAATGATGTGAAGTCTCCAGGTTTCAAGTACCTCAAAGGTTTCTGTTTTTTAATTAGCATAAACCTTATAATTGACTCTGTTCTCTGTTTCCCTTAGGAAGGCCCCTGCCCCTGTGTGCGCACATGCGTGCACACGCGTGCACGTGCACACACACACACACACAAACTAGCTGCCCAGATAAATGTCAGGATATCAGATTTAGAATCCCATGTTCTGCCTTCACAGCAGCATACAGGGTGCTTGGAGAGTAAAGAGACAAAAAAAAAAAAAAAAATGGAAAGAAAGACTTCTTCAAACCAGGAGGAATTTACCTTGTAGGGTCAATATATAACAATACAAAGGTGAGTTTGGGGACTTTCACAATGTTTTAGGCAAATAGCATGGTGAGGAGTTGACCCAGGACAGTATGTATGAATAGGAGAGAATTATGTGTGGAGTTGACCCAGGACAGTATGTATGAATAGGAGAGAATTATGTGTTTTCTTTTTTTTTTTTTTTTTAATCTTCATTTTATTGAGATATATTCACATACCACACAGTCATACAAAACAAATCGTACTTTCGATCGTTCACAGTACCATTACATAGTTGTACATTCATCACCTAAATCAATCCCTGACACCTTCATTAGCACACACACAAAAATAACAAGAATAATAATTAGAGTGAAAAAGAGCAATTGAAGTAAAAAAGAACACTGGGTACCTTTGTCTGTTTGTTTCCTTCCCCTATTTTTCTACTCATCCATCCATAAACTAGACAAAGTGGAGTGTGGTCCTTATGGCTTTCCCAATCCCATTGTCACCCCTCATAAGCTACATTTTTATGCAACTGTCTTCGAGATTCATGGGTTCTGGGTTGTAGTTTGATAGTTTCAGGTATCCACCACCAGCTACCCCAATTCTTTAGAACCTAAAAAGGGTTGTCTAAATTGTGCGTAAGAGTGCCCACCAGAGTGACCTCTCGGCTCCTTTTGGAATCTCTCTGCTACTGAAGCTTATTTCAATTCCTTTCACATCCCCCTTTTGGTCAAGAAGATGTTCTCCGTCCCACGATGCCAGGTCTACATTCCTCCCCGGGAGTCATATTCCACATTGCCAGGGAGATTCACTCCCCTGGGTGTCTGATCCCATGTAGGGGGGAGGCAGTGATTTCACCTTTCAAGTTGGCTTAGCCAGAGAGAGAGGGCCACATCTGAGCAACAAAGAGGCATTCAGGAGGAGGCTCTTAGGCACAACCATAGGGAGGCCTAGCCTCTCTTTTGCAGCAACCGTCTTCCCAAGGGTAAAACCTATGGTAGAGGGCTCAACCCATCAAACCACCAGTCCCCTATGTCTGTGGTCATGTTAGCAACCATCGAGGTGGGGTAGGCGAATACCCCTGCATTCTCCACAGGCTCCTCAAGGGGGCACTACATCTTTTTTTCCTTGTTTTTCTTTTTTTTTTTTTTTTTTAACTTTCCCTTCTTTTTTAAATCAACTGTATGAAAAAAAGTTAAAAAGAAAACAAACATACAATAAAAGAACATTTCAAAGAGACCATAACAAGGGAGTAAGAAAAAGACAACTAACCTAAGATAACTGCTTAACTTCCAACATGTTCCTACTTTACCCCAAGAAAGTTACCTAATATAGCAACATTTCTCTGAACTTGTTCCTACTATATCCATCAGAAATTAACAGACCATAATCATTCCTGGGCATCCCCAGAACGTTAAATAGCTTATCTGTTCTTCTTGGATTATTGTTCCCCCTTCCTTAATTGCTCTCTACTGCTAGTTCCCCTACATTCTACATTATAAACCATTTGTTTTACATTTTTCAAAGTTCACATTAGTGGTAGCATATAATATTTCTCTTTTTGTGCCTGGCTTATTTCGCTCAGCATTATGTCTTCAAGGTTCATCCATGTTGTCATATGTTTCACGAGATCGTTCCTTCTTACTGCCGTGTACTATTCCATCGTGTGTATATACCACATTTTATTTATCCACTCATCTGTTGAAGGACATTTGGGTTGTTTCCATCTCTTGGCAATTGTGAATAATGCTGCTATGAACATTGGCATGCAGATATCTGTTCGTGTCACTGCTTTCCGATCTTCCGGGTATATACCGAGAAGTGCAATCGCTGGATCGAATGGTAACTCTATATCTAGTTTTCTAAGGAACTGCCAGACTGACTTCCAGAGTGGCTGGACCATTATAAAGCCCCACCAACAATGAATAAGAGTTCCAATTTCTCCACATCCCCTCCAGCATTTGTAGTTTCCTGTTTGTTTAATGGCAGCCATTCTAACCGGTGTTAGATGGTATCTCATTGTGGTCTTAATTTACATCTCTCTAATAGATAGTGAAGCTGAACATTTTTTCATGTGTTTCTTGGCCATTTGTATTTCCTCTTCAGAGAACTGTCTTTTCATATCTTTTGCCCATTTTATAATTGGGCTGTCTGTACTATTGTCATTGAGTTGTAGGATTTCTTTATATATGCAAGATATCAGTCTTTTGTCAGATACATGGTTTCCAAAAATTTTTTTCCCATTGAGTTGGCTGCCTCTTTACCTTTTTGAGAAATTCCTTTGAGGTGCAGAAACTTCTAAGCTTGAGGAGTTCCCATTTATCTATTTTTTCTTTTGTTGCTTGTGCTTTGGGTGTAAAGTCTAGGAAGTGGCCGCCTAATACAAGGTCTTGAAGATGTTTTCCTACATTATCTTCTAGGAGCTTTATGGTACTTTCTTTTATATTGAGATCTTTGGTCCATTTTGAGTTAATTTTTGTGTAGGGTGTGAGGTAGGGGTCCTCTTTCATTCTTTCGGATATGGATATCCAACTCTCCCAGCCCCATTTGTTGAAAAGACCATTATGACTCAGTTCAGTGACTTTGGGGGCCTTATCAAAGATCAGTCGGCCATAGATCTGAGGATCTATCTCTGAATTCTCAATTTGATTC